>NC_058096.1:79394453-79702187 GCF_020171115.1 Neogale vison | reverse complement strand
CTCTCTAAGACCCACCACCTGGCTCCCCCAATCTCCCACCCCCCCGCCCCTTCAAAACCCTCAGATTGTTTTTCAGAGTCCATAGTCTCTCATGGTTCACCTCCCCTTCCAATTTCCCTCAACTCCCATCTCCTAACTCCCCTTGTCCTCCATGATATTTGTTATGCTTCACAAATAAGTAAAACCATCTGATAATTGACTCTCTCTGCTTGACTTATTTCACTCAGCATAATCTCTTCCAGTCCCATCCATGTTGCTTCAAAAGTTGGGTATTCATCCTTTTTGATGGAGGCATAATACTCCATAGTGTGTATGGACCACATCTTCCTTATCCATTTGTCCATTAAAGGGCATCTTGGTTCTTTCCACAGTTTGGCGACTGTGGCCATTGCTGCTATAAACATTGGGGTACAGATGGCCCTTCTTTTCACTACATCTGTATCTTTGGAGTAAATACCCAGTAGTGCAATTGCAGGGTCATAGGGAAGCTCTATTTTTAATTTCTTGAGGAATCTCCACACTGTTCTCCAAAGTGGCTGCACCAACTTGCATTCCCACCCACAGTGGAAGAGGGTTCCCCTTTCTCCACATCCTCTTCAACACTTGTTGTTTCCTGTCTTGCTAATTTTGGCCATTCTAACTGGTGTAAGGTGGTATCTCAATGTGGTTTTAATTTGAATCTCCCTGATGGCTAGTGATGATGAACATTTTTTCATGTGTCTGATAGCCATTTGTATGTCTTCATTGGAGAAGTGTCTGATCATATCTCCTGCCCATTTTTTGGTATGATTGTCTGTTTGTGTGTGTTGAGTTTGAGGAGTTCTTTATAGATCCTGGATATCAACCTTTTGTCTGTACTGTCATTTGCAAATATCTTCTTCCATTCCGTGGGTTGCCTATTTGTTTTGTTGACTGTTTCCTTTGCTGTGCAGAAGCTTTTGATCTTGATGAAGCCCCAAAAGTTCATCTTCGCTTTTGTTTCCTTTGCCTTTGGAGACATATCTTGAAAGAAGTTGCTGTGGCTGATATCGAAGAGGTTACTGCCCATGTTCTCCTCTAGGATTCTGTTGGATTCCTGTCTCACGTTGAGGTCTTTTATCCATTTTGAGTTTATCTTTGTGTACGGTGTAAGAGAATGGTCGAGTTTCATTCTTCTACATATAGCTGCCCAGTTTTCCCAGCACCATTTTTTGAAGAGACTTTTTTCCACTGTATATTTTTTCCTGTTTTGTCAAAGATTATTTGACCGTAGAGTTGGGGGTCCATATCTGGTCTCTCTACTCTATTCCACTGGTCTATTTGTCTGTTTTTATGCCAATTCCATTTTGTCTTGGTGATCACAGCTTTGTAGTAAAGCTTGAAATCACGTAACGTGATGCCCCCAGTTTTATTTTTATTTTTCAGCATTTCCTTAGCGATTCGGGGTCTCTTGTGGTTCCATACAAATTTTTGGATTATTTGCTCCAGCTCTTTGAATAATAACAGTGGAATTTTGATCGGATTGGCATTAAAAGTATAGATTGCTCTAGGCAGTATAGACACTTTAACAATGTTTATTCTTCCAATCCAAGTGCAAACTTTTTGTGTCTTCTTCAGTTTCTTTCATGAGTGTTCTGTAGTTCCTCGAGTACAGATCCTTTACATCTTTGGTTAGGTTTATTCCCAGGTATCTTATGGTTCTTGGTGCTATAGTAAATGGAATCGATTCTCTAATTTCCCTTTCTGTATTTTAATTGTTAGTGTATAAGAAAGCCACTGATTTCTGTACATTGACTTTGTATCCTGCCACGTTGCTGCTTGCTGTATGAGTTCTAGTAGTTTGGGGGTGGAGTCTTTGGGTTTTCCGTATAAAGAATCATGTCATCTGCGAAGAGAGAGAGTTTGACTTCTTCCTTGCCAATTTGGATACCTTTTATTTCTCTTTGTTGTCTGATTGCTGTTGCTAGGATTTCTAATACTATGTTGAACAAGAGTGGTGAGAGTGGGCATCCTTGTCATGTTCCTGATCTCAACAGGAAGGCTGTAAGCTTTTTCCCAGGATGATATTTGCTGTGGGTCTTTCATAGATAAATTTTAGGAAGTTCAGGAATGTTCTCTCTATCCCTATACTTTGAAGCGTTTTAATCAGGAACAGATGCTGGATTTATGACACTAGTCTTCTAATAGTTTTTCTCTCAAATATCTGCTGAAAGAATGTTGGAAAAACTACATATTCCTTTGCCATCTAAGTGTACTTTTAAAATTTCTTATCGTAATTATAAATAGTCACAAAGGATATAATTTCAGGATAATGTAGATATTGACCTCTTTAAAAAGCCCTCAGTATTATCTAAAAGCTGCAACAGTGTGTTGTTAACTATAATCCGTTTAAAAATTGGTGATTAGGGGCACCCGAGTGGCTCAGTAAAGTGCCTGACTCTTGATTTCAGCTTAGGTCATGATCCCAGGGTTGTGTGATTGAGCCCTACATCAGGCTCTGTGCTGGATGTGGAGCCTGCTGAATATTCTCTTTCCTTCTCCCTTTGCCCCACCTCCCCAAAATTTGTGAATGAATTTTTAAACCAACAACTTCATTTTTATTTATTTATTTATTTATTTTTATTTTTTTAATTATTATTATTATTTTTAAAGATTTTATTTATTTATTTGACAGAGAGAGATTACATGTAGGCAGAGAGGCAGGCAGAGAGAGAGAGGAGGAAGCAGGTTCCCCGCTGAGCAGATAGCCCGATGCGGGACTCGATCCCAGGACTCCGGGATCATGACCTGAGCCGAAGGCAGCAGCTTAACCCACTGAGCCACCCAGGCGCCCCCAACAACTTCATTTTTATTTTGCTTTGTACTTACATTTCTATTCTATTCCTCAACAAAATTTTATCCTAAATTATATTTTTGCTTCAACATCTTTTATTAATCATTAGATTACCTTAAAAATTTTTTTTATTAACATATAATGTATTATTTGCCCCAGGGGTACAGGTCTGTGAATCATCAGGCTTACACACTTCACAGCACTCACCATAGTAGATTACCTTTTAATAAAAGTATGTATGCTATTTGGAAATATTTTTTTAAAAGATTTGTATCCCTAAGGATCTATGAAAAATTTTTGAAGTGAGTTTTTATTAGAGTTATCATAATATAATCAAACTAAATGCAAATATATTATAAATTTTGACAAATAATAATTAAGGAAATACGTTTCTTAGGGAGATGGAAGTTTTTACAAATGACCTTATGTAGACATGGATGGGTATTAATTACTAGTAGAATGAGACAGGATTGAATATTAATTCTGTTCTAATTTTTATATTTACAGATGGAAAGATAATGTCTATTAAATAGGAATGGAAATTTTGTTGTGGCAATGTCACACGCAGTTTGATTCCATTGATTCTGTTTCTCTGGAGGACCCTGACTCATACAATCTCTTATCAAAAATATTTTTAATCCCTTATCATTTGGCAGTTGATTTAGTTTTTTAAATTTTTTCAAGGCAAAGAATTGAATACTCATTGATTGCAAAAAAAAAAAAAGAAAAAGAAAGAAAAAAGAAAAGAAAATGATTTTGTATCCACTTCTTAGCTTTCTCAACATCTACACCAATATTTCAAATAGTGTCTTTGGTGCTCCAGAGGTTATTACATCCCGAAGGCAATGTTATGGTGAAACAGAGGGGGACAATTATTAAAGAAAACCTTTTAATTTAATTTTTTTGAGTGTAGCTGACACAATGTTATATTAGTTTCAGGTGTACAACATAGTGATTCAGCAGCTCCATATGTTGTGCTGGGCTCACAAGTATAGCCATCATCTGTCACCAACAATGCTATTATAATACCATTGACTATATTCCCTACATTGTACTTTTTATTTCTGTCACTTATTGATTCCCTAACTTGAACTCTCTGTCTCCCAGTTCCCTTTACCCATTTTGTCCTTCCCCCTACCCCTCTCCCCTCTGGCAGCCATCAGTTTGTTCTCGGTATTTATAGATCTGATTCTACTTTTTGTTTCTTTATTCATTTGTTTTGTTTTTTAGATTCCACATATGACTGAAACCATATGGTGTTGGTCTTTCTCTGTCTGACTTATTTCATTTAGCACAATACCCTGTAGGTCCATCCATGTTATTGCAAATGGCAAGATATTATCCTTTTTTATGGCTGATTATTATTCCATTTTGTGTGTGTGTGTGTGTGTGTGTGTAACAACTTCTTTATCCAATCATCTATCAGTGGACCCTTGGGATGTTTCCAAATCTTGTAATTGTAAATAATGCTGCAGTAAACATAGGGGTGCATTTATCTTTTCAAATTAGTATTTTTTTTGGGGGGGGTGGTCATGGTAAATACCCAGTAGTGAATTATTGGATCATATGGTATTTCTATTTTTAATTTTTTGAGGAATCTTCATAGTGTTTTCCACGGTGGCTTTACCAATTTGCATTCCCTCCAGCGGTGCATGAGAGTTCCTTTTTCTCCACATCCTTGCCAGCACTTGTTATTTCTTGTCTTTGATTTTAGCCATTCTGACAGGTATAAGATGGTGACTCATTATGGTTTTGATTTGCATTTCCATGATGATTAGTGATGTTGAACCTTTTTTCTTGTGTCTGTTGGCCACCTGTATATCTTTGGAAAAATGTGTATTTAGGTCCTTTGACCATTTTTAATCAGATTATTCATTTTCTTTTGGTGTTGGTGACCCATTTATATATTTATTTTTTAATATCTTTATTTATTTATATATTTATTTTTTGGAGACCCATTTTAAATGGATTTCTGTAAAACTATTTTTTGTTCTTGGGGCGCTGGGGTGGCTCAGTGGGTTAAAGCCTCTGCCTTCGGCTCAGGTCATGATCCCAGGGTCCTGGGATCGAGCCCTGCATCAGGCTATCTGCTCAGCAGGGATCCTGCTTCCCTTCCTCTCTCTCTGCCTGCCTCTCTGCCTACTTGTGATCTCTCTCTCTGTCAAATAAATAAATAAAATCTTTAATAAATAAATAAATAACAAAACAAACAAAACAAAACAAAACAAAAAACCTATTTTTTGTTCTTTTACTTCATTGGAAGGTATTGCCTCAGAGCTACTATATCCTAGTCTGAAAACAGCTGGTGTAAATCATCTTGCTATGTACATTCTTAAATATTATTTCTATTATTATTTATTTATGGATACCATTTTGACTGTGGTAGAAATAAAATACATTAAAAATTATTAAGCTCAGAAATAAGGAAAAAAAAGAGTGCTGATCATTTGTTTGGAAATTGATATTTTAATGATATTAATGATGTCATTGATATTAAGTTAAACATATTTAAGCAAATTAGACCCCTTTGATAAAATTCCTTATGGTTCATTTGCAACTTCATTGTACATCTTTACATATTTATAGTTACTATATCAAGTAATTGATAATTAATTGAGTAATCGACTCATGTATTTTACTACTGAGAGAACACAGTATTATAATTGGGAATTACTATTTGGTGCAGTATTGTACCAAAAACTCACTTTCAGGTCATACATCACAAAAAAGGGATATAAACAATGTTTCATGACACCCTAACCCAAGTATTTTTGATGCTGTAGCCTAAGATTTCTCCCAGACTTAGCATTTGACACATGGTAGAAGCTTTTAAACATTTGATGAATTGATTTAAAGTGCAAAATAGATCCTCAGGCATTAATTACTTGAAATTATGGTTATGGGTATTTCAAAAAAATCACTTTCATGAAAATAACTCTTTTTATAGATGGACATGAAAGGTGTTAGAACATGATGACAAACAAATGGAATAAAAGAGCCTACTGGTAGCAAAAGCTTAATACCTATTACCTATAAGCAGTTTTATTTCATTTGGATAGTTTATATTGCCAATACTGTGGCATATTCTTACTGGTGAAACATAACCATAATTAATTAGCTTCATAAAATATAGTCTAAAAACCATTAAGTGAATTAATATGTAGAAGTGTTTAGTGTTAGTTATCATTTGCTGTGGTTATTACCCCCTAGCTTGTTTTGTTCTTTTCATGGGGGGAATATTATCCTAATGACAGAATTTCCATGGCTGTGTCAATTGAACTGGCAGTGCTGATTAATGTTTGAAGCATCATGTGAATTCCTTTCATTCTTAAAATTGTTTAAGTACTGCAATTTCTTTGGAGAGTTCATGTGAATAGAAAGAATTCTAAAATGTGTGTGTGTGTGTGTGTTTTGGTATAATGGATAAAATTAAATAGAGCAAATTTACTGATGTTTGGAAAGTGATGTCTAATTTCAAAAATTTGAATAACAATTAGACAATACAGTAACTTAGGGGAAAAAATGAGACTTCATGCTCTCTAGTTTTCCAATTAAAAGGAGCTCATTTCGAGGTTGGGAGAAAATGTCAGTAAGATCATTTCTCCTATGTGAAAATCATACAAAGCTTTTCAGAGTCACATAGGCCAAGAGTCAGGAATGCAGCTGAATGAATTCTCACATCTATAAAAGCTGTTGTCTGCTTTAAAAGAAAAAGCTCTCAGCATGACTATAATGTTGCATTTCTGAAATATAGCTTGAAAATCTCTTCTCAGGGCTGAAGAGAACAGGAAGGTTATTATCTACCTCACATTTTAAAAAATGAAACAAATCAGTACAAAGACCTATTTATTGTCTTTAGGTGTGCTTTAAAGAGCCCTTCAAATATTTCTTTAAAATCTGCTTTTATTCTGCAGTGTTACCTTCTACTAAACATTAATTTTTTTCTTGTGCTAGTATATACAACCCTCTCTCTGGTAGTTTAAAGAGATGATATTTGTGCTGCAGAATTTTTGCGTAAGTAAAAGTATAATTGAGTACAGCATCAAAGTTAACATTTACCAAAAGTCATATACCCTAAACTACACACTGTGAATAGCAAGATACAGATACTGTCACCAATTGTTTTGATGGTTCAAAAGCATTTCTACCCCCCTAGTGTGTTGGAACTGGCTTGCTCTGCCTTGTCAGAGTCGATTGTTACATTTTCAGGAATCGGTGTAGCTTGACATTGATCATGGAGAGAGTATTTATACCATGGAAACCAGCAAAGATTACAAACCGAGACTTCTTTTCCCTTTTCTCCCTCCAAGATGGGCCAGTTCTTAAACATTAACCAATATACCATTACCAGTAAGTGTACTACACAAATACACACACATGCACATACACACAGAATTTGCATGGTAGGGGTAAAAAAATTCAATGATTAATATTCAACTGACCATTAAGATTCTCTGATAAATTGTGAATCAAATATATTCTTTGGAAAAAAAGATGAAGACTGGACAAAAGATGAATGTCTTATAGAAAATTTATAAATTGGTATTAGAACACACAGTTCTAGATTTTCTCTCCGACTGAAAACATGTTCAGTGAAAATGAATAACTGGTTTATTATCTTAGACAAGGGCCCCATTTACAGCTGAGCAACTGTCTTTTTTTCGGAGAAATTTCTTATAAGATTCTTCTTGCCTCAAAAAGGAACCCAAACTTAGACTCAGTTCCCATTTAATGTGAGGCGATGTTTCTTGGCAAAGCATGATAATTGTAGTGCTATTTTGCCAGTATAGAATTAGCTTCAAGGCACTCTGTTCCAAACACTGTTGCTTATATTGTTCCAGTTATAAGGGCCTTTATTGTACTAATGTACTGCACACACAAGGAAAGTAAAGAGTCAATATTGGTCGTAGTACTAAGAGCTGAACACATTTGCTGCCTTGACAGTTAGGTGCAACAACACTGTGTGAATTAGCTGACATTGGCATCTATTCTCCCTAAACAACCTTCAAAGTGTAATATGGAGATTCTTCTCTTCTGACCCAGAGTTCCCATGTTAAAAGTTTTTGATTTTAGAGACTTAATCGATTGATATGCAGACCAGTGTAGTCCAAGATTCTATCACAAGACTACTTATTAAGAAAACTTGTAAGATTTAGGTCATTCTTCTGTTCATTCAAACATTATTTGTTTTTCACACAGACTGCCTTGAGCAACAGTAACTAGATCTTCATCATGGTCTTGTATAATTTTATTTTTCATAAACCAGATTGTAGTTATAGGAGAAAAAAATAATTATTATGGTAATAAATTTTTCACTCATGATTGACATAGCCACCTATAATTATATGATAATTTGTCTCCTTATCTTTAGTAAAGGGTTTTTAAATTTGATTTTACAGGATTTGAAATAAAATTATGTAGCATATAATTACATTTTGTAAATGTTCCATTCATTTTTGAACAGAATGCATATTTTGTATTTGACAGAGCCCTCATATGATTATGGTCATATTAAGCTTTCCTCATATGATTATGGTCTTGTCATTTTCTCTATCGATTTTTTTATTTTGAAGACGTACTTGACTATTTTTACTTCTTGGTGAATTATTTCCTTTAAGAGGTCTGAAATATCAATGTCCTACTTAATGCCTTAAAATCTCTTTTGCTATTATGTACTAATATAGCAGGTCTTTTTTGTAATGTTTACCTGTTACAGACTTTTTTCATCTACTATCTCAAATCTTTTGTGTCATCTTGCTTAAATGGGTCTTTTATAAATCATATAAACTAGATTTAAAACTGACTTATCGGGACTCCTGGATAGCTCAGTTGGTTAAGCAGTTGTGTTCAGGTCAGGTCATGATTGTGGGGTCCTGGGATTGAGTCCCAAATCAGGCTCCTTGCTTGGGGAGGAGCCTGCTTCTCCCTCTGCCTGCTCTGCCTGCCACTCGCCCTGCTCATGCTCTCTCTCTCTCTGACGAATAAATAAAATCTTAAAAAAAAAATAAAAATAAATAAAACAATTATATCTGAGAATCTCTTTTTTTAGATGAGAATTTAAACTACTCATTTTTTTTTTGGTTACTATAAAGTTTGTATTTATCTTTGCCACATCATGTTTTATACTCTACTTGCCATGCTTTTTATTCCTTGATGTTTCCTTTTCTATCTATTTTTAGGTTGATCAGTTATTCTATTTTCATTGGCATCCGTAGTTTGGAAGTTCTACATTTAAAAAAAAATAAGTTATATTTTTTAGGGACTCCCTAAATTTTCTTAAATTTTGAAAATTTTATTGATCTTTAAAATTATTTTATATAGTTACATGTTTTTAGTTACTTGTTTAGTTACATGTTTTTTATTAATAATACTCCTTATAAATAGTACTTAACAATTACTATTTCTGCTTTTGTTTTATTATTGATTTTTTTTCTTAAATTCCCTAGTTAATCTTTCAAGGTTTTTGAGAATTACATTTTAAATAACAGAAACTATCTTTATTTTGCCTTTTCATGTAAATGATATGAAATTCTAGAATCAAAATTATTTCTCTTTTTTAAAAATTCCTCTTCTTAAGGAAAGCTTGGTAAAAAAGTACACAGTTTCAGTTATAAGGTGAATAAAGATGAAGACCTAAATGTATAACATGGCAACTGTAGTTGATAATGCTGTATTCTGTAATTGAAATCTGCTGAGAAAGTAGAACCTAAATGTTCTCTAACACAAAAAAGGGGGGTAGGGTAAATATGTGAGATTATAGCTGTGTTAATAACTAGATGGAGGAATCATTTCACAATATCTATGATTATCAAATCATCATTTTGTACAACTTAAATATCTTAAGATTTTGACAATTATATCTCAAAAAGCTGAAATAAAGTATTTCTCTTATAAATTATTGAAGATATTTTTACATTGCTGTGTATTCATTTTTACCAATAAGAAGTTATGGGTCATTTTAGTTCTTACTCCTTAATAAGATATCCTTTTTCCTCTCTGAAGGTTTTTTAGAATTTTTTGATGTCCTGAAATTTCATGTTTATGTGTCTAGAGAATGGATCTTTTTCATTTATTCTACCATGGACTTAAAAATTCCTGCCTTTTAAAAATTCTGTATTAACACAAAAATTGCAAACCTTTTTCCTCTTGGTCCTCCCATTTGCATTTCCAGTGAGATTTTTGAGCTTTAATCTTTTTTTCTTTATGGCCCTTTTGTTCTGCATTCTAAATAAAATAGTAAAATTGTGTGTGTGTATGTATGTTTTTGCATGTGAATGTTTTTGCATGCATATAGTGAAGCCTTCCATATCCATTATTAATCTCAATAACTATCCACATTTTCCACTTTGATCTATTCCTTTGAATATTCCATATGTGTATATATGTATAAAATATGTATTTTTTTGAAGTATTTTAAGTAAATTCAAGACATCATATTATTTTATCAATAAGTACTTAAATATTTATTTTCTTTTCTTCTCTTTATTTTTAGAAAGACAGAGAGAGAGCGCGCACAAGCATGGGGAAGGGGCAGCAGGAAAGGGATAAAGGGAACCTTTTTTTTTTTAAGATTGTTATTTGCTTATTTGATAGACAGGGAGAGCACGCACAGGCAGGGGGAGGGACAGGCCAAGGGAGAAGGAGAAACATGCTTCCGGAGAAGCCTAGTGTGGGGCAATTGCAGGACCCAGGGATCACAACCAGAGCCAAAGGCAGACGCTTAACCAACGGAGCCACCCAGGTGCCCTGGGAGACAGGGAATCTTAAGCAGGTTTTATGCCCAGCATGGAACCTGCTTGGGGCTTGATCTCATAACCCTACGATCATGACCTGAGCCGAAATCAAGAGTTAGATGCTTAAACAACTGGGTCACACAGCTGTCCCAGTAAGTACTTAAGTATTTCTAATAGATTAGGACTTTTCTTTCCATTTAACTACAGTACTATTATCACTCTTAAGAGAATTACCAATGATTCGTAATACCGAACACCTAGTTCATGGCCAGTTTTCTCTGAGTATCTATATGAATATGTTCAAATGAGTCTACATATAGCATTTGGTTGATTTGTCTTTTAAATCTCTATTTTTAAAAATTTTATTAAGTGTTCAATGTTAATTCCAGTGCAGTTAACTTACAGTGTTATATTAGTGTGGGGTGTATAAACCAGTGACTCAGCAATACTGTATATTACTCAGTGCTTATCATGGTAAGTATATTCTTACTTCTTTTCACATATTTCAATCATCACTCCACCTGTCTCCCCTCTGGTAACCATCAGTTTGTTCTCTGTAGGTAAGAGCCTGTTTTTTGGTTTTGTCTCTCTTTTTCTCTCTTTTTTCCTTATTTGTTTTGTTTCTTAAGTTCCACATGATTGAAATCATATTGTATTTGTCTTTCTCTGTCTGACTTATTTTACTTTGCATTGTATTCTCTAGCTCCATCCATGTTGTTACAAATGGAAAGATTTCATTCTTTCTTGTGGCTGCATACTGTTCTATTATAACATTATATATACTAAATTTACATCATTATATACATGGTATATATATGCATACACACACCACATCTTCTTTATCCATCCATCAGTGGACATAATGGACATTGCTTCCGTAATCTGGCTATTGTAAATGATGCTGCAATAAACATAGGGGTACAAATATCCTTTCCAATTAGTGTTTTTGTATTCTTTGGGTAAATACCCAGTAGTGCGATTACAAGATTGTCGGATAGTTCCACTTTTAATTTTTTGAGGAATTTCCTTCTATAGTGGTATATGTACTTTGCATTCCCACCAACAGTGTAAAAGGGTTCTTTTTTTTCTTTACATCCTCACCAACACTTGTTTCCTATGTTTTTGATTTTAACTATTCTGACAGTGTGCGGTGATAGCTCTTTGTGTTTTTGACTTGCATCTCCCTAATGATGAGTGTTGTTGAGCATCTCTTCATCTGTCTGTTGGCCATCTGTATGTCTTCCCTGGAGAAATGTCTGTTCATGTCTTTGTCCATTTTTAATTGGATTATTTGTTTTTTGGGTGTTCAGTTGTATCAGTTTTTTATGTATTTTGGGTAATAACCCTTTATTGGATATGTCATTTGCAAATATTTTATCCCAATCAGTAGGTTGCCTTTTAGTTTTGTCGATTGTTTCCTTTGCTGTCAGAAACTTCTTATCTTTGATTCAGTCCCAGTGGTTTATTTTTGCTTTTATTTCCTTTCCTCTGAAGACATATCTAGAAAAATCTTACTGTCACTGATGTCAGAGAGATTATTGCCTGTCCTCTCTGCAGGGATGTTTACGGTTTCAAGTCTCACATTCAGGTCTTTAGTCCATTTTGAATTTATTTTTGTGTGTGGTAAAAGAAAATGGTCCAGTTTCATTCTTTTGCATGTTGCTGCCCAGTTTTCCCAACACTTTTGAGGAGACTCTTATTTTCCCATTGTATATTCTTTTCTGTTTTGTAAAGAAAAAATCAACCATATAAATGTGGGTTTATTTCTGGGTTTTCTGTTCTATTCTATTGATCTATGTATCTTTATGCCAGTACTATATACTATTTTAATTAATATAACTTGAATTAATATAACTGGAATTGTGATAACTCCAGTTTTACTTTTCTTTTCCAAGATTATTTTTGATATTCAAGGTCTTTTTTTTCCCCCCATAAAACTTTTAGGATTGTTTATTCAAGTTCTGTGAAAAATGTTGGTAATTTGATAGGGATCACATTAAATGTGTAGATTGCTTTGGGTAGTCTATACTACCATTTTATTTACCTTATTTTTTAAAAAATATTTTATTTATTTATTTGAGAGAGAGAGAGAGGGAGAGAGAGCACGAGCAGGGGGAGGGACAGGGGGAGAAGCAGACTCCCTGATGAGCAGGGAGCCCAATGCAGGACTTGATCCCAGGACCTGAGATTATGACCTGAGCCAAAGGAAGTTGCTTAACCCACTGAGCCACCTAGGCATCCTGATCCAGGACTTTGGTCTGTTTGAATTTTTTTTTTTTAACTGATTCAGTTTCATTACTGGTAATTGTTCTGTTCAAATTTTCTTTCTTCCTGATTTAGTTTTGATAGGTTATATGTTTCTAGGAATTGTATCCATTTCTTCCAGGTTTTCCAATTTATTGGCATGTAGGTTTTCATAATACTGTTGCAATTGTTTGTATTTCTGTGGTGTTGGTTGTACTCCTTTTGCATTAGTAATTTTGTGTATTTGGGTTCTCTCTCTCTCAGTCCTTTTTTTTTTTTGATGAGTCCTGCTAGAGGTTTATCAATTTTGTTGATCTTTTCAAAGAACAAGCTTCTGGTTTCATTGATCTGTATTTATTTATTTATTTTTTAAGTATCAATTTCACTTATTTCTGTTCTAATCTTTATAATTTTCTTCCTTTTGCTGCTTTTTCTTTTTCTATCCCTTTAGGTATTTAAGTTATTTATTTGAGATTTTTCTTGCCTTTTGAGGTAGGCTTTTATTACTATAGATTTCCTTTTTAGAATCATTTTTTTCTGCATCCCAACAGTCCAAAAGGATTTTGTTGTATTTTCATTTGTTTCCATGTAATCTTTAATTTCCTTTCACTTCTTAGTTGATGCATTCATGGTTCAGTAGCATATTACTTAACCTCCATGTATTTGTGTTCTTTCAAGATTTTTTTCTTGCAGTTGATTTCTAGTTTCATAGTGTTGTGGTTAGAAAAGATGCAGGATATGACTTTGATTTTTTTTTAATTTGTTGAGACTTGTTTTGTGGCCCAATATGTGATCTAGTTTGGAGAATATTCCATGTGAATTTGAAAAGATAGGATGGAATGTTCCAAATATGTCTGCTAATCCATCTGGTTCAGTTTCTTATTCATAGCCACTGTTTTGTTGATTTTCTATCTGGATGATCTGCCCTTTGATGCAAGTGGCATGTTAAAAGTTCCCTACTATTATATTGCTACTGATGATTTATTTCCCTTATGTTTGTTATTAACTGTTTTATATATTTGGGTCTCCCATGTTAGGTGCATAAATATTTATAATTGTTATATCCTCTTGTTGGATTGTCCTTTATTATTCTATAGTGTCATTCTTTGTCTCTTATTACAGTCTTTGTTTCAAAGTCTGTTTTCTCTGATAGAATTATTGCTATCCCAACTTCCTTTTCACAACCATTTATATGATAAATTTGTCTTCATCCTTTCGCTTACAATCTGCATGTTGTTAGGTCTAAAATGAGTCTCTTGTAGGCAGCGTATAGATGGGTCTTTTATTATTTATTTTTTAAAATACATTCAATCATCCTATGTCTTTTGATTGGAGAATTTAGTCCATTTACATTCAAAGTAATTATTGATAAGTCTATATTTATTGCCATTTTGTTTCTTATTTTATGGTTGTTTTTGTAGTCTTCTTCCATTTCTTTCTTTTCTTGCTCTCTTCTCTCAACACAAATTGGCTTTCTTTAGTGATACACTTAGGCTTTTTCTCTTTATTTTTTGCCCATCTATTATTGGTTTTTGAATTCTGGCTAACATTTGGTTTATGTATAATATCTTCAGTATATAGCAGTCTATGTTAAGTTGATGGTCACTTAATTTTGAGCCCATTTTTTACTTTTCTTCCTTTAATATTTTAGGGATATAGTGTCATACTTTACATCTTTTTATTTTGTGAATACTTTGATTGATTTGTACAGAAATACTTATTTTTACTGCTCTTGGCTTCCTACTTTCCTTACTTCTGCTTATGGTCTTTTCTTTCCATTCAGAAATTCCCCTTTAACATTTCTTTTTCTTTTTTTTTTTTTTTAAAGATTTTATTTATTTATTTGAGAGAGAGACAGTGAGAGAGAGCATGAGCAAGGAGAAGGTCAGAGGGAGAAGCAGACTCCCCATGGAGCTGGGAGCCCGATGCGGGACTCGATCCCAGGACTTTGGGATCATGACCTGAGCCGAAGGCAGTCGTCCAACCAACTGAGCCACCCAGGCGTCCCCCCTTTAACATTTCTTATAGGACTGGTTTAGTGGTCATGAATTCCTTTAACTTCCCCTGCCCTCCCCCACATGGAAAACTCTTTATCTCTCTTTCTATTCTTAATGGTAGTCTTGCTGGATAGAGTTTGCTTGGTTGCAGATTTTTTTCCTTTTAGCTCTTGAATATATTATGCTACTCTCTTCTGGTCTGCAACATTTCTGCTGAAAAGTCAGCTCATGGCCTTATGGGGTTTCCCTTCTATGTTCTGCTTTCTTTTCTCTTGCTGCTTTTAAAATTCTCTCTTTATCACTAGTTTTTACATCTTAATTACTAGACGTCTTGGTGTGGACTTTCTGGTATTGATTTTTTGGGGGTGCTCTCTGTACTTCCTGAATTATGGATTCCTTTTTCCTTCCCCAGATTTGGGGAGTTTTCAGCTATTACTGCTTCAGATAAATTTTCTTCCACTTTTCTTTCTCTTCTCCCTCTGGGATACCTATAATGTAAATGTTATTATGCTTGATGGTGTTGCTGAGTTCCCTAAATCTTTTCTCATTTTGTATATATCTATTTTTTTTTTCTCTCACCAGCTCAGCTTGATTACTTTTCCAATATACTCTGTTCTCCAGGTGGCTGATTCATTCTTCTGCTTCATCTGGTCTATTATTTATTCCACCTGTTGAATTTTAATTTCAGTTATTGAATTCCTTATCTCTGATTTGTTCTCTTTCATTTCATTGTTTAGGGTCTCACAGATGTCTTCACTCTTTTCTAAAGTTCAATTAATATAATTATGATCATTACTTTAAATTCTCTGTCAGTTATATTACTTATATCTCTATTTCATTTAAGGATCTTCCTGTGATTTTTTTCCTCTTCATTCTTTTGGGACATAGTCCTCTGTCTTTTCATTTTGTCTCTCTGTGTCTATATCTCTGTGTTGGGAAAGACACATCCGTATCATGTATCTCCTGCATTTGAAAGATATAAAAAAGAGATCCACTGCTCTCCTGTTGTGCCATGTGCCCTGTTCACTAGAACCTGGCACTTCAGGAATGACTCCTATGTATGATGTGTGTGCTCTGCTGTTGTGGCTAGGTTGCATTTTCCTTTAGTCCAATCATCTGCAGTAGGTCTCTTTGCCTGGTGTGGACAGGGTTAGGTCCCTATGGTGTTAGTGGGCCAGTCTGGGGATGTCTTGGGTTTGAGTTGAGTCAGACCAATCATTTGCCAGAGATGTAGTAGTGCCAAACTGCAGGGCACTTTCTCTGTGTTGTCCCCTGAAAAGCTTCCATGAGGGTGGGTGGAGTCTGCGGTCAGACCAGGTGTCTGTCCCCAGTCTACTGCTAGGGCCTCTGCCTCACTGGTGTGTGTGGTTATCTCTCTCTCTTTCTGGGATAGGAGTCTGTTTAGAGCAGTGCTGGCCACTGTAGGGGCTACTTGCACACTGCCAGAGCCTGGTGGAGAGGATGGATCTGCCAAAGCATAGTGGTGGGGCTGTTTGGTGGGGCTGGGGTGCTAGTAGGCTTTGGATGTATCTCCTGGGCTGTTTGTTGTGTTGGATTATTTGCACCAGTGAGTGACATATAGTTTTATCCATGGGAAGAGGGGAGCCTGGTGTTCTCTTACCCTGCCACCTTTGGAAGTATCTTAGGCTTTTTATTTTATAACAGTCTCCATTCATTTTATTTATTTATTTAGAAAGATTTTATTTATTTATTTGGCAGAGAGATACACAGCAAAAGAGGAAATGGAAGTAGGGGTAGTGGGAGGGGGAGAATCAGGCTTCCTAATGAGCAGGGAGCCCAATGGCAGGCTTGATCCCAGGACCCCAAGATCATGACCTGATCTGAAGGCAGACATGTAAGGACTGAGCCACTTGGGTGCCCCCCAACTCATTTTTAAAATGCTATTTTTTTTAAAGATTTTATTTATTTATTTGACAGAGATCACAAGTAGGCAGAGAGAGAGGAAGGAAGCAGCCTCCCCTCTGAGCAGGGAGCCTGATGCGGGGCTCGATCCCAGGACCCCGAGACCATGACCCGAGCCAAAGGCAGAGGCTTTAACCTACTGAGCTACCCAGGCGCCCCTAAAATGCTATGTTTTTAATAGAACAAATGAAGTTTTTTGTCCAGAAGAACTTCCTATATTTTGAGTTTTGTGGATTTTATCTTTGTGGTATTAATATGTTTTTCCTTCACCTGAATTTCCTATAAACTAACATTTTGGTATAGCTACTTGGTGAGATTTAGATTCAATTTTTGACAAGATTAATGCATAAATCTTATTAGATATGTATGCAAAGATAGTGTGGTTGGGGCGCCTGGGTGGCTCAGGTGGTTAAGCAGCTGCCTTCAGTTCAGGTCATGATTCTGGAGTCAGGGGATTGAGTCCCGCATCAGTCTCCCTGCGTCTCCCTCTGACCCTCCCCCTTCTCATGCTTTCTCTCTCTTATTCTCTCTCTCTCTCTCTCTCAAATAAATAAATAAAATCCTTTAAAAAAAAAGTGTGTTCTCTCTTAGTGATGTTAAGTTCAGTCAGTGGGTTCAGGAATTGTCTGCCTGATCCATCTATTATAAAGATCCTTATCAATGTATTACCTAGTATTTTTAGCAGACATTAATGAATGTTGAATTAACCATTATTAGGGGCAGAAAAATGTTGATTTTTCTAATAGAAGTGATTATTCTACAAGGGAGAACTTTCTCTCATTAAGTGTAAGTTACCCTGAAATAGGTTGTTCTGAAAAAATAAGATAAATACTAATTAATTCACCTTATTTTTCATCTTTTAGAATTAAAAAAATGGTGTCCTAACAAAGTTCACAGGTTGTTAAACATAGTATTTTGGCGTTTTATTATGAACTCATGGACTTTTATGTATTTCTATCTATTATAGTCATGATTTTTTTTTTTTGAATATTTTATTTATTTATTTGACAGAGAAAGAGAGTACAAGTAGGCAGAGCAGCAGGGAGGGGGAGACTAGAATCAGGCTCCCTGCTGAGCAGAGAACCTCATGCTGGGCTGGATCCCAAGACCTGAGCTGAAGGCCTAGCCACTCCCTCATGATTCATCTTTGATACTCAGATTTTTATTCTTTAGCCAATGGTATTCAGAACCGGCTTTGTGTCTTTTTTTTTTTTTTTTTTTTTAGATTTTATTTATTTATTTGACAGAGAGATTACAAGTAGGCAGAGAGGCATGAAGAGAGAGAGGGGGAAAAGCAGACTCCCCTGCTGAGCAGAGAGCCGGATGCAGGGCTCGATCCCAGGACCCTGAGACCATGACCTGAGCTGAAGGCAGAGGCTTAACCCACTGAGCCACCCGGACACCCCTGGCTTTGTGTCTTTTTAAAATGGCATGAGTCATCCCTGATAGCTGCCTTTCTTTCTAGCACAGCAGGATGTCCCAGGCTTATGTAGTGTGTTTTCTGCCCAGGTTTATACTGGGCATAATTCAAGTAACTTTGATTTCTTTTGGTGGGAAAAGATCCAGTTTAGAGACAATCTGCTATTAGGAATACTCATTGCTATTGGTTTATCATTGCTTCCATGTCCATAATTACAGAGAGCTTAAAAAATGTGTGCCTACTGATATTTCCAGTTTAAAAGGGATTTTTACTGCATTTTTTAGCAGAATATTGCAGAGTTTTTACTTAATTATTTGATTTTATTTTCCAGTCTACTAGAATCTCAATTATTAATTCTATTAGCATAACTTCTTCTTTTTTATTAAAATGTAATGTATTATTTGCCCCAGGGGTACAGGTCTGTGAATCATCAGGCTTACACACTTCACAGCACTCACCATAGCACATACTCTTCCCAGTGTCCATAACCCAGCCACCCTCTCCCTACCCCCGCCCCCCAGCAACCTTCAGTTAGCTTAACTTCTTATTTGCTTTTCCTATTGTGCATAATTATGTATCCCCAAAATAGAAATATCATTAAAATATGTATATTTTTGTTACTTTGTAATAATTATGTTTTTATAATGAATATTATTTTCTCATGGAAGTGGTATCATCTCATATTCATTTTAAAATGTTATACTTCATGTAAATTTTTTCTTTTTTTTTAATTAACTTCACTGCATCAGATACTATTTCTTCTACTTTTTTTTGGATGCCTCACTTCAATAGTTGATTTAAAAAAAGAAAAAAAAGAGCTTATCTTTGTACTTGAGATTCCCTTTTACCCTGTGAGTGTAAGTGGTCTGTTTATAAGGTATCAGGCAATCTGGGCTCTTACCCAGAAGCTGTGAGGAGGAATCTGCTTCCAGATCATCCAGGTTGTTGGCAGAACTCAGTAGCTTGTAACTGTAGCACGGGGGTCTATATTGGCTTGCTGCCTGTCAGCTCAGGGCCATTCTCCCTCCTGGGGCTTCTCTCTGGACCTTGACCATGGTCCTTTCCATCTTTACAGTTATCAGTATTGCTTAAAATCCTTCTTGTGCTTTGAATCTCTCTGACTTTCTCTTTTACCACCAGTAGACTGTTAGAGCCAATTTAATGTCAAAACCTGTTTAACTATTAGGGCCTGCTTAGCCAGAGCAACTCCATATTGCCTAGGTAGCCATACTGTTGTTTACATCCACAGACTTCATTCCGGGAATAAACGCCCCCATAGTTCCTGGTATGGTTCTGGGTATCGATTCCAGGAGAAAATGCCTTAACAATATAAGTCAGGTACCTTGGGTCTGCGGTTATGCCCTATAAAACCAGCCTGTGAGATCAGGAGGGGGTCACTCTTTTCGGAGGCGGCCCTGGCCGGTCAGTCTAACTTCTAATGCTTGGCATAGAATAAGGCTTTGCGGGCGCCTGGGTGGCTCAGTGGGTTAAGCCGCTGCCTTCGGCTCAGGTCATGATCTCAGGGTCCTGGGATCGAGTCCCGCATCGGGCTCTCTGCTCAGCAGGGAGCCTGCTTCCTCCTCTCTCTCTCTGCCTGCCTCTCCATCTACTTGTGATTTCTCTCTGTCAAATAAATAAATTAAATCTTAAAAAAAAAAAAAAAAAGAATAAGGCTTTGCATAACTTTGACTTTGTCTCAGTCTTGTTCATTTGATAACGGACCCCAACACCGACAAACTTTTCTACCTTTAAAGGTTTATAGGAGTGTATAGGACCCATGTAGATCACCTCAGTTTTGATTAACTCAAAGTCAGCTGGCTAGTAACTGCAAGATTCCTTTGCCACATAAGATAACATAACAGCAGATGTGCTAGCTCATCACGTTTATAGGTGCGAAGATTAGGTCCTGCCGTCCTCAGGAGCCATCTTGGAATCATGACTATCAGAACTCCTGGGTGGCTCAGTCATTTAGCATTTGCCTTTGGCTCAGGTCATGATCCCAGGGTCCTGGAATCGAGGCCTGCATTGGGCTCCCTGCTCAGCAGGAAGCCTGCTTCTCCCTCTCCACTTCTCCTGCTTGTGTTCCCTCTCTCACTGCGTCTTCTATCAAATAAATTAATAAAAATCTTTAAAAAAAAAAGAGTCATGCCTATCATAGTCCCACTCATTTTTACTTCATTTTGCTGCCTTTAGGATGAGTTAGCTTTCAGAATCTCCTGAAGCATACGTTTCTGGTGGACTCTCCCCCTCTGGCTTGAAAATTTGTCCATACATATCAGGATCTCATATTCTGCTGTAGCTGAGATGTATACTTCACGTATATGAAGATGGGTACATATTTCAAAAGAGCTTTTGAGTGTTAGTATGATTCTTTCACATAGAGGAATGCTTAAATCTTGCTCTATAGAAACTTTTAGCTCTTTTTTATAATATTACATTTGAGGAGAGGACTGTCATTAAAAGAAATAAGCTCAGATGGTTATTGAGGGTCTTGAAGTATGCACAAAAATGAATTTCTAAATCTTTTCTTTTCAAAATGCCAATGGTTCTTGATAATAAAAGGTCATGTTAATTCTTTTGGCATTTAAATCAGCACTTTTAACATGATTAATTGACTTGCCATTTAATACATGATTGTACTTGTGTTATATTATTATATGGAAATACTGATTTGTATCCAGAAGGACATTTTTAAAAAAATATTTTATTTATTTATTTGACAGACAGAGATCACAAGTAGTCAGAGAGGCAGGCAGAGAGAGAGAGAGGAAGGGAAGCAGGCTCCCCGCTGAGCAGAGAGCCCAACGCGGGGCTCGATCCCAGGACCCCGGGATCATGACCCGAGCTGAAGGCAGAGGCTTTAACCCCCTGAGCCACCCAGGTGCCCCTGTATGTATCCAGAAGGACATTAAGCAAATATTAATTGATTATGATTGTGTTAATCTTTGCATTTAATCCCCTCCCATTTGTTTAATGAAATGAAATAACTTTGCTTTTATAAAATATAACCACTTTGCATTTTAACTTACACTCAGGAAAAATAAAGGTTCAGAAAAAGTGTGATGATATAGATGTAATATTAGTATTAACCATTTCCAATGTGAGTTATATAACCATTTGTATGCAAAGGACAAAATTTTTTAAAAAGTAGTAGTTTACTTTTTAAGGAAGAACAATTATAGAAATGTAATTTTTTTACCCTTTGCTCTCTAGAGATGGTTTATGCTAATTTAGAAAGTGGAAATTCTCTTATCTCTTTTGCTTCCGATCCATATTATATTAGGAGAAGTAAGGTAGATGAATCTGTTGAGTAGAATGCAAGCTCTGTTTTGACCCCGATTCTCTTTGTAATATTTAATTCCCCTTATTGGTGCCTTATTCTTCACAGGGAAATGGAACCTAGGACTTTGTAATTTCATCATTATGGTGGCTATTTTTTGACTTTCCCCAACATGTATGACCTGTTCCTTTCACAACAGTTATTAAATTTCCCTTGGGGTTCTCCCTCATACCCTTTAGCTAGTGTTTTAGTCTTCCTCTAGGCATCAGATACTCTCTTCCTAGACAAAAACCAGTTGAGATTGATTTATTCCCAGAACTGATGCTGTTAAGAAACAGCCTAGTAATGGTTGCTGCTGAGATCCCTGGAGCCTCCGCGGTTCCTGCCTTTCCTTAAAGCCTTGTTCTTCAGCTTTTCCTTCAATCTGAACTATCCCTATAGGCTTTCAGCACAATTCTTTTTTCACCCTTCAGGTTAGCAAGAGTTACTTTTCCTTCGCTTGCAGTCAAAGAATCCTAATTGACAAATTCATTTAACTATATAAAAATTAAATTCAATTCTATATCCACTGAAGGTGTCCTATATTTATCATGTTACTATCCTCAAAGGCCCCAGTGTCCCAAGGCAGTAAGAATTCAGCTGGACTTTGTCAAGTTCCCCCCCCTCCGCCCCGAGTACTTGTTTTGATATAACTGATCAGTGCTTAAATGCTAACACGTAGAGAATATTTAATAAATTTAATTTTTTGTGTTAATGAAATCCCAAATTTTAGGTTTGGCTATCACCAACAAAAAGACATTGAGGATAACTCCATGTTTTTTGTATATTAACCATGTTTGGAAGAGAATTATTAAATCATCTGGCATTTGAAAAGCCAGTATTGCATTTGAAAGTTGGAACTATTTGTCCAGGAGCCCAGGGCAAGCCAGTTCCAGGAAAGTATATTTGCAAAAGGGACAGGCAAGGCTTTCCTTATATTGTGGCATTTCTCAGATATTTCTCCATATTTGACTTGTATTTTCACACATTCATACCACATTGATGATTTCTTAAGATTGCTTTCAAGATACTCATTACTCATTTGTGCTATAAATTATACAAAGATTATGTGAAATTTTAGCTGCTTTTCAAAAGAATGTGTCTTTTCTTTGGTTATCGTAAGTTAGTATGTCCTTTTTACAACTTAACATAGAAACAAGTTGTGCTATTATGGTTTGACTTAAAAAATTAACCCCCCCCAAAAATTAAATCCCGCTGGATAAAAAATATATTTCAAAGCAGAAGTGGATGTTTTTGCCAATTCAAAAGTGTATAGATATAAAAAAATAGGAAAAGAAAGACTACTAGAAAAGAAAGAGTAATGAAATGTTTTTGAAAAAGAAAATGGAAAAGTTTTATGCCCCCAAATAGTCTAGGGACTTAAACATGTGGCCAGTGGGTCAAATTAAACATCAAAATGTCATTGCTTTTATTTGTTTGGATCCTTATCTCTGCAGGATTCTAAGCATTTTCACTCAATTCCTTTCTTTCTTGGTTTTAATCCCATTATTGTAAACTGGGAGTGATAAATTCTGCTGGACAGTAGCAATGGTCTGGTGTCAGACCTGCTTCTTACTCCATCCTGACTTGGTCTTTATTTCCACTAGCTGGACTCCTACCGTTTGCTTCTCCCAGATGTCCAATTCTAGAAACTGGGTCAGTCTTCAGTTCTAGGATGAAGAATAATTTTGACTATTTATAACAGAAATTCTGAATACAATGGCTTAAAAATTAGGAGTTTTTCATACATCTTGCATGCCTCACCTAACAAGAAGTCCACAGTGAGACAATCTGGGACTGCCATGTTGCTTAACAATGCCGTTAGACATTTAGGTCTTTTCTGTCCTTTTGTTTGGGCACCTTGTGCATGTTTTTGTTTATTCACTTGGTTGCAAGATGGCTGCTGTACTTTCCTATATTCATTTTAAGCTTGAGGCAGGGAGGAAAGTAAAGGAGGTATTGCTGTTTTAGGAAAGCAAAAGCTTTCTCAGTGCCTCTCCTTCCCCTGCCTTCAGATATTAACATATGTCTCCCTGATTAGTGTATTGGTTTTTGGTGCATAACAAATAACTACAGAACCTTGATGGCATACAACAATGAAGACATACACTTATATATCATGCTATGGGGTTTAGCAAACCAGGGGGGCTCATTTGGGTGATTCTGCTAAGTTTTGCTGAGCTCACTTATACATCTGTAGGTGGGCAGGGTGGAGTGGGGGCGGGAGGTGCTGTTCTCTAGGCTTGACATCACTGGTTTATTTTCCTCTTTGTGGAACTAGTGAACTATCACATGTAGGACAGAAGTGTAAGGGTAAGCAAGCAAATATATTCAAGGACTCGTGCCTTGAGAATTGACAAAGATCATTTTATTGGCCAAAGTGAATCATGGGTTTGGAGCCTTTAATGAAATTTTCCACTGATAGAAAGATGCCAGTGTGTTCCTAGCTAGAAGTTGGGTTGGACAATAAAAGCATTTAACTGGATACATTGACATTGAAATTACACTTATTTCTTTACTTCCTTTCTTTTTTCTTCTCTCTTTTTCCCCTTCTCACTCTCTTCTTCCTTCCCCCTCCTCTCCTTTTGCTTTTCTCTTCTCTTCTCCACCCCTACTGCACTTCTTTTATTGTCAAGAAAGTGGTACAAATGGGTATTGAGTAGGCAGCCAGCTTTGACAATCATCATTTGTTATATTGTATTCTCATATCTTTGGTGTAATAGCTGCTGGATCTCTCTGACGTCCTATCTTTCTAGATTTCCGCCCATTCTATTTCCTGCTACCAAATTCTAATACTGAAATTTATCTCCTTTCCAAATTTCCCACTTGTTGCCTCCTGCCATGCTCTCCTGGTTCATCCCCAAACAGTTTATACATTCTAGTCATTTCTAATATCCCTTTAATTTTGACCAATATTGAGTAAAAGAAAAATGTGATGGTATTTTTGTGGGTGTTAAATATAGATTATCAAAATTATAATCTCATCTGGCTAAATGTGCTAATCAAGAAATAAGATGAGATAGACGATAAAAGAGTAGATGAATTAAGACTGAAAATGTAAAGCTAAGGCAGAAATAAGAATCTCAAATCAATAGCTATTACCAAGAGCCTAATGTGGGCAGAGTTTCTTGAATGCAATAGTTATTGACTGAAATCAGCAGAGGTAGTAGAGTGGAAAGTACAGTGGTAAACTGTGAAGGTTGAATAAGTCAGGAAAAAAATGGTACTGTGAAGGAAGAATAAGTCAGGAAAAAAATGGTACAAAATCCAAGCTAGAATCAAGATTTGGTAAGCTAGGCTTGTTTGTGTCATTTTAAGAGATAATTTTTGAAGCAACTTGGAAAAAATTTTTAGTGAACTAGACTTTATGTTTTCCTTATAAAATCAGGGCTGTCTATCAAATCTTAAATACTATGTTCTTGTAATATTAGCTCTGTGCTGTTCCCATTATTTTGGACTATTTATAGAATTTAAATAGCAGTATAATTAATAAAACCAAGGCAGATTTTTGGCCATCAAAGAGAACATTATGAAAATATGCATTAAAAGCTGTTTATCAGACTTATCAACCAAGTTGTTTCTTCCACTAACTCTCAAAACTTAAGACACTTAAAGTTTCTTAGAATTCTGGCTATGTCCAGTTAAGTAAGTATGTGTAAATATATATCCTGATCAGAAAGTGTAGCATAAAACAGAACAAAAACACTTACTGAAACATGGGAGACCTAAATTTGGTCACTGGTACTAGTGCTATTTTGACATATGAATTTGTATTAGTCACTTAATGTCTCTGAGCCTCAATTTACTCTGTAAAGCTGATTATAGAATAGTCATTCTATTACTTTATTTTTAAGAAATGATATGACTATAGATTATTAAAATAAGCTCATCATAATAAACTCAAGTTGTATGAAAATTGCAAAGGTAAAATACTTGATTCTTTAGTCCCCAGTTCTTACCTTTCATTCACCAGTTATAGTCTCTCTTACTAGTTACCTGTAGACTTTCAATAATATTATGTGCATATACAAGTATGGAAATTCTTAGGCCCAGGTAGAAATGAGAGCTGGCCCTTCTGCCTAGCTTCCAGCATGGAGCCTGACACAGTGGGCCCTCTGTCAAGGGCTGTGAGGTGGCCGATTGATGCCCGAGTGCCTAGAAACCTGGACCCCCTCTTCTGCCTTAAAGACTGTCTGGTGTTCAATTTTTCTTCTTCTCCTGTGTCCTGGCTTTTTCTTGTTTCCCTTACTAGGGCTTTGAGCTATGCCCTTGAATGTCAGTCTGTGGCGAGGGTTCTGCTAACTCCAGACAGATTTTTTTGCTAAAGTCAAGCATGGCTTCCCATCTGGTAACAGCCTGGTACCATGGGGAACACCCAGCTCTTGTCTCAAACCAAGCAGTCTCCTCTTTGCAATATGGTCATCTCTTCAAGTGTGGTGACTGTGTCATAAGAAAACACATAACAGTGTGGGTATTTTTAGGTTTGCGGTGTTTTCTCATGTGTCTGCTGTACAGTTGGACTGTAAATGGCGCTAGCGACCAGTGCAATCATCTGGAGGCTATGACATAAGTACAGTGGGGCTGCAGTTTACTGACTCTCAGTTTTCCCAACATGACCTCAAACTAGTACTTAGGTCTTTATAAAAGCAAACAGACTGTTGGCTTCCTGCAGGTTCTAGCACAGATGCCTAAAAGAATGACATAAAATATGTTGCAGATGAACGGTCTAGAGGGACTACATGTGGAATTTGAAACCATCGGAATATCCATGAGCTTTCTCAAAATAATTTCCCTCAAAGTGATATTTCCGTGTCAGCTAATCTACTTTTCTGACAGACTGTTGTAATAAACACACGGGGCCATGAAAACACTTTTGCCATATTTGGTTTGAATTTAAAATTTTATTAAATATAAGTGGTATTATATTAAATGCTCTTCTTTTGTAACTTGCTTCTTTGGGTCCACATTGTGGGATAGACATTTATTTATATTGATACATGTAGCTTTAGTTCATTTAAACTGTCATGTACTAGGCTGTTCTATGAATGTACTGTAACATTCCTCTATTCTCTCGCTGAGCTGCAAGCATGAGGATAATTACTGCTTTATACCACTGGCTATTGGGGTGGTTTGTTATACAGCCTTATAATATGATAGCTAACTAATACAAGACAAACTTTATTGTGTAGCTTTATTACACTAACTTTATTGCCAGATTTCTTCTCAGGGTGTTTGTACCACTTTTACGGTCCTCTGACTGGGTTCTCAACATACTTGCCAAACCTTGTTATTGGTACATTGTTACAATTTTTGTTAATTTGATGGATGATTAACAAGCTTTGTTTAAGCTTACTGTTTTAATTTGCCTTCTCTAAGACTATACTTTAAGTGATTATTTCTATAGTTGTTTAATTTGCATTCTCTGTCCATTTGGTTATCTTTTCACATGTTTGTTGGCCATTTAGATTTCCTATTCTGTGACTAGTATCTGTTCTAATTTTTTACCAATTTTTAGGCTTGATTATTAATGTTATTTTTTAATTTTTAGGAATTCTTGTATTTATCCTGGATACCAGTCTTTTTTTTAGCTATATGTATTGCCGATATATATCTTCTAGTTTTTAATTTTTGCTTATTTATTCATAACTTTATGACTTATGCAATTTATTTGTTTATTGAAGATTTTATTTTTTTAAGAGAGAGAGGGAACATGCGTGTGGGTGGGGGATGGAGAGGCAGAGGGAGAAGGAGAAGCAGACTCCCCACTGAGCAGCTAGCCCGATATGGGTGTTCCAATCCCAGGACCCTGGGATCATAACCTGAGCTGAAAGCAGATGCTTAACCAACTGAGTCAACCAGGTACCCTTGATTTGTGCAATATATGTGTTATTTAAGGAATATTTTCTTATAATATGGTCATAAAATAATTTATAGTTTCTTTCAAGTATTTAGAAATTTTATTTTTAATATTTTGGTTTTTAATCCTTTTGGGTTCATTTTTATATATGATGTAAGGTGGGCATATGGTTTCATTTTTTCCCTTTGGATAAGCAATTGTTTTAGTCCCATTTTTTTTTAATTATTTGCAATGCGACCTCTATCATATATCAAGTCCATGTATTTCTCTGTTTCTGAACTATATTCTGTTCCTGGTCTCTTAGCTTTTCCCTGTGTTAATGCTCTTCTAACTTGAAGGATAGGATAAAAACTACTTATCTTTTTTTTAAAGATTTTATATATTTATTTATCAGCGAGCACAAGCAGGGGGAACAGCAGGCAGAGGGAGAAGCAGTCTCCCCACTGAGCAAGGAGCCTGATGCGGAACTTGATCCCAGAACCTTGGGATAATGACCTGAGCTGAAGGCAGATGCTTAACCTGTTCAGCCACCCAGGTGTCCCTAAAAAATGTATATCTTAATATTAGCCCTGTACTCCTTATTCTTTAACATTTTCTTTTTTATTCTTCCTCCTTTGATTTTTTCATATGGTTTTGGGATCAGCATATTAAATAAAGCCCTGTTGGGATTTAGATTGGAATTGCATTACATTTAAATGTTATTTTGGGGATATTTAATACTTTTTAGGTCTTAAGCCTTGGCACCCATAAATATAGTATTGCTATTCTTTTATTTAGATCTTTAATAATATCTTCCAACTTTCTTCATAAAGATCTTGCACTAATTTTGTCAGTTTTACTTTTATTTATTTATTTTTTAAGATTTCATTTGCTTATTTGACAGAAATCATAAGTAGGCAGAAAGGCAGGCAGAGACAGAGGGGGAAGCAGGCTCTCCGCCCAGCAGAGAGCCCGACACAGGGCTTGATCACGGGACCCTGAGATCACGACCCAAGCCGAAGGCAGAAGCTTAACCAACTGAGCCACCCAGGCACCCTTTTGATATCTTTTAGATTTTCTTGCTATGTTTCTGACTGTACCCTAATAGATCAGGTTAGTAAAGTTCCAACCCATTCTTATTTTTCTAATGGTTTTGTTTGCTTGTTTTGTTTTGTCTTAATAACAAAGTAAGTTCAACTGACAGAGCCAACCAGCCACTCCTCTTAGATTTTCTTTTCTTTTCTTTTTTAAAAAAAAATATTTTATTTATTTGAGAGAAAGAGAGAGCACAAGCACAAGCTTGGGGAGGCAGAGGGAGAAACAGACTCTCCACTGAGCAGGAAGCCCAATGTGGGGCCCGATCGATCGCAGGGAACTGGGATCATGACCTGAGCGAAGGCAGATGCTTAACCTACTGAGCCACCCAAGTGCCTCTCTCTTGGATTGTTTATATAGAAAATCATATTGTCAGCAGATAACTGTTTTGCATACTACTTTCCTATTATTACGTTCTCAATTCTTTTTCTAGGTGTCAATACGATGTTGAATAGAAGTGTTGATGAGTGTTTTCGGGTCTTGTTTCTGACATTAAAGGAAGGTCTTTAAAGTTTGTTTAGGTTGTTGATATACATCTGGTATGTTGGTCGTTTGTGTCTTTGTTTTCAGATCTCTGATGCTTTCCTGTAAATTGCATCTCCCAGATACTCCTAACTATTTTGGATATTTTGGGGCAATAGAATATACTGGAAGGAGACTAGAATGGAAGGAAGAGAGAAGTCAGGGAGTTTCTCCTCATCTCTTGGTGTACCATAGCTCCATCTACTCCATGTTATCACCGCCTACTAGACAGCCCCTTGTTTTGTGGGGGCTAGTTTATATAGTTTATACTAGATAGTTTCCATGTAGATCCAGCTGCTTGCTGGCCTTGGGTCTTGGATGCACACACTTCTTCCTTTTGTTCCTCCTCTAGCTATGTAATAACTTACCACTTCATGAATTTCTGTCACCTTTTTGGCTTTCAGCTCTTCCCACATCATTGTAACTAGTTCTTTAAATTCCTTAAATAGGACTATATTTCTGACTGTACTCTGACTAATACATCAGGTTAGTAAAGTTCCAGTCCATTCTTGTTTTTCCAATGGTTTTGTTTACTTGTTTTGTTTTGTCTTAATAACAGAGTGAGCATTATGTTTACCAAATGCTTTGGTATTGAGTTGCTGTATATGAGCAACTATTGCGAGGTGTATGTGTTACTTGTGTTTTGTTCTTTGTTCTATGTACCTTGTTTTGTTAATATGGTATATTAAATTTAATAGGCTTCTTGAAGATAAACTGTCTTTGCATTCCTTGGGTAAATTCTATTTGTTCATGATTTTTAAAATTTTTTAAAATTTAAAATTTCTTAATTTTTTTAAAAAGATTTTATTTATTTATTTGACAGACAGAGATCACAAGTAGGCAGAGAAGCAGGCGGGGCAAGGGGAAGCAGGATCCCTGCCGAGCAGAGAGCTCAATGCTGGGCTCATGACCCAAGCTGAAGGCAGAGGCTTTAACCCACTGAGCCACCCAGGTGACCCTGTTCATGATTAAAAAAAAAAAAAAAAAAAAAAAAAAGAACTGCTGAATTCACTTGTTTGCTACATTTTAAAATGATTTTTGCATCTTTATTCATGAGTATAGTTGGTCTATAACTTTCTCTTTTTTAATATTGCTCTTATCTAGTATAGTAATGATGTTTCTATACTCACTGTTAGTTTAATTCTGGTCCCATTTAAGAAAATTTATTATTTGTTTTAGCTTTTAGGATTACTGCTTCATTAGTTAGAGTAGATGTATAATGAAAATAATTATTCATTAGTTAGAATCGTTTGATGCTCTAATTATTTTAATTGTGACTTAAATTTTCTCCATGTAGATTATCTTTCTTTTTTAGAAAGTATAATAACCTTTAATGAAACGTACATTGGGTTTTATCTTTTTGACATAGAGTTAAGATATTCTTCTGCTAGTCCCTTAGTTGTGTTCAGGCATCATACCCTTTATTTGATCATTATTTAGATAAATAGGAGACATTTCCTCAGATAGATTAAAGGGTTTTAGTGATGTGAAAATTTTTTTGACTTTTAGAATGGCGATTTCATAAAGTATTTAAAAGTATCTCGTAATGAGTATTACAGGGAAGCTGTAGGAAAGTGAGAGTGCTATTTATTTTCACTTCTTTCATCTCCAAAAATCTCTGAATACACTTGTATTAAAATATGGAAGGGGAGTTCCTCTTTTCACAGAACTGTTGCTAAAATATCAAGACTGAAAATAATTGGCTGATTTGTACCACTCCCAATGGGCACATACTATTTGCCCATGTAGGAATGGAACTGTTTAAGGACACTCTTTATCTGTTTTACTGCTCTATTTGTCTGTCTTTATACCAGCTGTGCTCAGGTGTGGATTTACTTTTATTTATGCTGTCCTACTCAAGAATTATTGTGTACATTATATGTAAGAATTATAATTTTTTACAATTCAGAAAATTATCAGCATTGTATTTTCAGTTGTTGCTTCTTACTCATTCTCACTTATTTATAAATCTATAAAGGACTTCTTTAACTCAACACCCAAAAAGCAAAAATCCAGTCAAGAAATGGGCAGAAGACATGAACAGACATTTCTTCAAAGAAGACATACAGATGGCCCACCAGACACATGAAAAAAATGCTCAACATCACTCAGCATTGGGGAAATACAAATCAAAACCACAATGAGATACTACCTCACACCAGTCAGAATGGCTAAAATGAACAACTAAGGAAACAATGGATGTTGGCAAGGCTGCTGAGAAAGGACAACCCTCTCATACTGTTGGTGGGAAGGTGAGCTGGTATAGCCACTCTGGAAAACAGTGTGGAGGTCCCACAGAAAGTTAAAAATAGAACTACCCCATGACCCAGCAATTGCACTTGGAGGAATTCATCCAAAGGATACAAAAATAGAGATTCAAAGGGCCACATGCACCGGGATGTTTATGCGGCATTGTCAATAATAACCAAATTATGGAGAGCCCAGATGTCCATCAATAGATGCATGGATAAAGAAGAAGACACACACACACACACACACACACAGGAATATTACTCAGCCATCGAAAAGAATGAAATCTTGCCATTTACAATAATATGGATGGAACTAGAGGGTATTATGCTAAGTGAAATAAGTCAGTCAGAGGAAGACAAGTGCCATATGATTTCACACATGTGAAATTTAAGAAGCAAAACAGATGAACATGGGGGAAAGGAAGGAAAAATAAAATAAGATAAAAACAGGGATGCAAACCATAAGAGACTCTTAATTAATGGAAACAAACAGGATTGCTGGAGGGGAGCGGGTGGGGGGATGGGCTAAATGGATTATGGGTAGTAAGGAGGGCACTTGATATAATGAACACGAAGTGTTGTATGCACCTGAGAAATAACTAAATTCTACCCCCGAAACTAATGATACACTATATGTTAACTAAATTGAATTTAAATTAAAAAAAAAAAAAAAAGCTCTTCATAACTTTGTACAACTTCTGGTTCATTTTTCCTATACTGTCTTCTAATTTCTTAACAGTTCTTTGGCTAGGATTTATGTAATCCATTAATTTTAAAGATTTATGTAATTAATAATAACAACTAAAATTTTAAGTCCTAGGATTTCTAAGTGTTGTTTCTCTCATTCATATTCTCTCCCCCTTTTCTTACTCCCTCCTGCTTTTTCAAAAATCTCTGTTGTCCTCAATCTATAGCATCTTGTTTTGTTGCATAGTTTTTATTTTAGCTTTTTTTCAGGGGGATGTTTTTCCTTTAAAATTTTTTGAGGACTTAATTTTTCTAGAAGACTTTTCTATTTTTGCATTTATTTAAAATTGATTTAATTAAATTTTGCATTTACTTAAAATCTTCCCATTTATTGGACGATTTTAAATTATTTTGTTTACTGTTATCTAGAATTTTAGTTTGTGCTCTAGAATTTTATGTGCTCTAGAATTTTAGTTTGCAAGTTCCTCTTTGTTGTGTCTCCCTCTCACCTTACCCCCTTTCCTGCTATTTTGCTACTTCTTGGTATCTGGTAGATTTATAGTTGCTTCCACTGGTCTCAGCAAGATCCTCCAGTAGTCTTATGTTGGTGGGTCAGGACTTTTGTGTGAACAGATACCACAAATCAACTTCAGAAATTTGGTCCACGTCTTATTGCTCCTTCTTGAGTACTTAGGCAATGACTCCTCAACAGCCCCTGCAGAAGAGGTAACACTGACTTTGGAAGGATAATCAGGATTGATAGAGTAGGTCTGTTTGCTCTGTTTTCCCACAGTTACTGAGGATTTAAAGCCCATCTACCATAGCAGAGGTAAAATTTTTCTGCCTGTTTTGGGTCTCACAGCCACTGCTTACATCCTTAATATTTGTTCTATTTTTTTCTCTCTCTCTATGGAGGTATTTCTTTGTGAGGATGACTATATGTTTGTATATTTTCTTGTATTATGTCTTTGCTATTTTGGGGTGGAGGTGGGTGGTGGAAGATTGGTTTTCCCCGTGAAATCACAGACCATTCTGACCAGAAATCCAGATTTATATTTTAGAAAATTAAGTCTGGAATGAGTGTGTAGTGAATTAAAGGGCATTGAGGCCTGAGACAGGAGTTTCATTCTGAGGGATTCCAGGAAAAAAGATAAAGAATGGTTTGTGACAGGAATAATAAGGGAAAGAAGGATACATTACAAATATTTAGGAAACAGTATCCAAGTAGAGATGGAACAGGATTCCCAACAGAGCTATACCGCCGCCTAGGGGATATTTTGGAAATTGATGGTAGTATTTTTGGTGGTCACAGGTGAGGGAGAGTTTCTGATAGTTAGTAGGTGGGAGCCAACTATGGTTGCAGAACAGTCTTGTACACTGAAGGACTATACTATGTCCTGAACTATTTTCTAATATCCCATTCATGTGAGTGAAACACTTATTTAAAATTATATAAGTGAAGAACATATTTTATGCTAGTTACTACTAAGGTTTTTTTTCCACAAAATTTTACTATACACTGAATTTTCCAAGATACAACTGTTATATTAATTCACAGAAACATGGTTTATTTTGTTTTTTACTTAATCAAGGATTATTCACTGTTTCAGAAAATCAACCTATTGACAGTAACAGCACTTATGCTACATAAATCTCCAAAATCAGAAATCTGGACTATTTTGTCATGTCTGACTGTCACGTGTAATAGAGAAAATAAGAAATTTTTTTGAGCAGACTCAGAACTAAATATCTTTTAACTGATGGAATCACATGAAATATGAGGATCTCATTACATTTTACCAGTGAGCTGTTTCATTAAAGAATTTCATGGCATTCCATATACTTTTATTTTTATGTGTGTTTAAAAATGATAAATAATATTTTGAAAATTACATAACAGAATTAGATATTATTTTGGACTGCCCATTGTTTTTCTTTTTTAAAATTTTTTTAAAGGTTTTTTTTTTTTTTTTTTTTTAGATTTTACTCATTTATTTGACAGAGATCACAAGTAGGCAGAGAGGCAGGCAGAGAGAGAGAGGGGGAAGCAGCCTCCCCGCGGAGCAGAGAGCCCGATGCGGGGCTCAATCCCAGGACCTCACTGCCCATTGCTTTTCAACGTTACTCTGATACTCTTGTCAGAGGCCCATGTTACTGATTCTCTTAAGTCTTTTGCATGAAGTTCCTTTTTTAAAACCACAGTCTATTCTCCATCACCTTTCAAAGGTTATGACTTGTAGGTAGCCTAGAAAATTGTAAATTCTGTCCATTTCTAAATTCCGAGATTAAATGTACACTTCAACATATGGAGATATTTCAGAAGAGGTTTTTGTGCCGTTTCTTGCCATGTCATAATAAGATGATTATTTTAACACTATACTTATAAATATGGTCCAGCTCATTTGTGAGATTATGTTACTCATTTTTTCCACTTTTACAGTATGTAATTAATCTTGGCATTTATCCCTGCTTTATCCAAGGTGCTATTTTCCTCTCTCCCTTACCATGTACAAAAAAAATTCTGGTCCATTATAACTTCATCTTAATAGGTTTTACTCCAGTACTACTCATGCCACTGTTCTTTTTTTCCTCCATCTACTTGATAGAATTAGCTTCTGATCATTTTACTTTTCTTAAATCTAAATGTTTTTATTTTAAGTGGATGCAAGCATCTTACTGTTTCATTGTATCTTCTGTTACAGTGATGCTCAAGAATTTACACTTTGAAATACACATGATTTCATCATAAATTTCTTTCCTTGTATTTTCCTTTTGTATTATAGTTAAGATATGACACTGCTTATTTTTGCTATTGTATGGACTGAGATTGTGTCAAACCCCTAAAATTTTTATGTCGAAGTCCCAAACCCCGAGTACAACCCTGAATGTGACTATAATTGGAGATAGGGATTCAGGGAGCTTCCAGGTCGGTGCCCATGTGGAGATGTGGGGAGAATGGTGTACCTGGAGAGGGCATGGAAGCTTTACAACCTTTCTGCATACTTTGTGCTTTGTATCTTTTCTTCCTAACTGTTCCTGAGTTATGTCCTTTACAACAAACTGGTGATCTACCAAACAAAATATTTCTGTGAGTTCTGTGACCCTCTCTGGAAAATTAATCAAACCCATAGATGGGGTCCTTGGAATGTCCCCTCTGTAGCCAGTTGGTCAGAAGCACAAGGGACAGCCTGGACTTGTGACTGGAATCTGAAATGTGTGTAGGGGAAGGCAGTCTTGTAGGACCGAGCCCTTAGCCTGTGGGGTCTGATGCTAGCTCCAGGTAGATAGAGTCAGAATTGAGTTGCTTGGGAGTGTGGAGACCTCCTGTATCCACCATTGGGATAGATTCCAGTATTGTTAGTTCATGACCAGAAATGGGATCAGACTCAGAATGGTACCATATTAACCCAGCACCTTCAAGGTAGCATTACTACAGAACAAACAAACAAAACCCACCTCATGGGAATGAGAGTGGAAATGGACAAATAGTGATGAAATCTCAAAAAGAACCGAAGTCGAGCCTATCTTTTATATTTATTGGCCATTTTAATATCCTCTTCTATATATTAGCTATTTATATTTTTTCTCATTTTTCTCTTGGGAGTTTCATTCTTTTTAACTGATTTGTATATTGTAGATATTAAATTTTTTTTTGTTTCAACATGGATTCAAAGTATATCCCTCTGTCTCTCACTTGTTATCTAACTTTGCTTATGTTGTCCTTTTTCTAAAATAAAAAAGTTTTACTTTTTTTCATGTGGTTTAAATCTGTTAGTCTTTCACCTTATGGATCTTAAGACTATTTTCTTTCTTCTTTTTTTTTTTTTCCTAAGTGTTCTTTTTTTATACATTGAAAACTTTTTTTTCCCCTGGTTTTATTGGGTTAGTTAGCCCTGTGGAGCAATGTCAGGGTGACAATGATAACAGCTGTCATTGTTTTGTTCCTGACTTTAATTGGACTCTTTCTAAAGTTTCACCAAAAAATAGTATATTTACTCTAGAACAGATTTGCTTTGAGTATTGACTGAGGTCTTTAGCACATAAACTATAAATAATAGCTATGATTTATTATTTGTCAAACCACTTCTCTGTCAAATTCTCTGTTCCAAATCTCTCTATGTGTAAATAAGGGATTGGGGCTGGATAAACTCTGAGGTTCTTTCCACCACAGCTCGTCTTGAAATTCCAAGATACATTTACAAAAAGTCTCATGTCATTTTGGCAGCCTTGAAAAAGAACAGTTTTCCATGTGAAGTAGAAAGCATAAGCATGAATATAGGGGAGCCCTTCAGCCATCGCAGTAATTCATGTTTAGGTATGTAAAGTGGTCTGAAGCAAAAACTGATCTTAATTTTGGTACGTTTCCAGTTGGAAAGCTGTTTGGCAACTTTCATTAAAGGGAGAAAAATAGGAAGTGGAAAGGAAATGAAAATGGAGCAATGACTAGAAAATCATAGGTGAATATGGCAATACCCTACTTTATTTATTTATTTTTAATAGATAAAAAAAAATTGTCAGAGAGGGACAACACAAGCAGGAGGAGGGGCAGAGGGAGAAGCAGGCTCCCCACTGAGCAAGGAGCCTGACATGAGGCGTGATCCCAGGACGCTGGGATCGTGACCTGAGCCAAAGGCAGGTACTTAACTGCCTGAGCTGCCCACGTGCCCCAGTACCCTACTTTCAAAGCCAGTGTGAACCAGTCGGTCTTGGACTAAAAGCTAGTTTTATTATTATAATTTTTCCCCTTCAGTGGGGTGGGGACTCAGTATCTGTGGGGTAGAAGGAGGGTGAGTGCCCAAAATGGGAGTAGAATGATTAATTCCCTATTTCCTATAAAGACATTTAGAAGCAGAGGGAGGAGGGAGGTGCTCCCTGGAAAAGCTATTGAAATTGCTAAAGAATGAGAAGGGAGAAGCAGCCAGAAAGTATGCTGAGCAGAGGAGCAGACAAAGACTGCAGGAAATTGGCAGGGAGTTAAAATCGATGAAGCCAGAAAGGAACACGAAGGGCCTGGAGCGAGTTAGACACTGTAAAAAGAGTTGTCAGGGAGGAATAGGCATGCACGCATGTGGGCCCTGGGACAGAGGAGGATGAGGAGAGGAAAGAAAGGGTCAAAACATAGCAGCTTCAAAATACAAGTTCAAAGCTAGTTGGAGAAGCTGCCTTGAGACAAGGAACTGCCCAGCAGATTTCCAAGGAGAAGATTGTAGATGAAAAATGCCAGCAAGTTAAACTACATGGCATCATCTAAACTCTAAGAGGCAGGGGAAATAGTCAGGTGAGATATAGTAGCATTAAGACCAAAACCATGTTCACCGAACCAAATAAGACAGAGGCTAGCACGGGAGGTAGGATGGGGTGAGGAGTGGGGTGAAAACACCGGGGGCCAGGGGCAAGAGATCAAAGGGAAGCCCATATCCCACATGCATAAATATTTTAAAACTTACAAATCAAGCTACTAAGCTGTCAAATAAAATGTTCTGTTCACTACCTTGACAAATACATGTTCCCAAAGACTTTGAAGGCCACTTCACATTTCAAATTCTTGGACTTGGAGTCAGCCAGCCTGTGTCAGTATTTGGAAAGCTGACCCATTTCCCCGGGGCTTTGGCCTGTACTCTGCTCACCCAACCATGCAGCCCTTCCATTCCTCACTCTGTCCTGGACCATAAGGCCTGACCTGCTAAGACTGTGGACTTTCTGGCTCATATGCCTAAGCTCCATTCTCTACCCCTTCTGAGATAGCACCCTTTGCTCCTAGGCCTAGGTCTTCTTTGCTTCTTAGGCCTAGGTTCTTTTTAGGAAGAAAGAACAAATCTGAGGAAAGACTTTTGTAGCTCATGGAAGTGTTTGAGGTCTTTGGAAAAGGAACTCAGGTCCTGTGTACCCAGAGCATGGTCTATGAGCAGATGACTCCTTACGCCTCAGAACAGGGAAGACCAGAGGAGAGGAAAAATGGATGTCTTTACAGCATGGGGATAAGGACTGGGTGCCCTCTTGCCCAATCTAAAGGTAGTTCTTGTTTCTAAATTCTGTAAAGTGAAACCAGGAATTCTTATAGTAAGAGGAAGAAAAAATTAATTTCTGTCACAGCAAAGTTCTATGGAAAGCACAGATATTTCATTTGTTGACTCTCAACTTTTCCGGCTATGTTTGACTTACATTGGATTCCAAAGGCTTTTTCCCCTTGGTTTCCACCTGCTGACCATCACGTTGAATGTTTGCTGTGCCCAGAGATGAGAAGGAGGCAATACAAACAGATTGATCAGGCTTTAAAGGAAATCTGTACTCAGACACATATGAAGCCTGGGTTGCAGCGTTCCTTAGTGTGTACAGATATAATGTGTGTAGCTGGATACACATTCTGTCATTCTTATCAGGTAAATGTGTAGTTATATAATTTCCATTAAGACTTGTCTCGTTCATTAGTTTTCACATCTCTTTCCCCCTTGAGAGTATCATCATTTTTGAATTGCTACTCAGCTCAGGCCTGATGCTTTTGAACACCTCACAGCATGGGGATATGTCAATGAGCTGATCTCAAGTGCCAAATCGAGAAATTTAGGGGAATGGAGATGGCAGATACATGCAGAAGATCATTCTTCAGCAACTATATCATAAAATATCACATCCCACTTCGTGTCTGAGGATGATGGGCATTTTTAAAATTAATTAATTAACTAATTAATTAGTTGTGTTATGTTAATCACCATACAGTATTTCATTAGTTTTGATGTAGTATTCCATGATTCATTGTTTGTGTATAACACCCAGTGCAATAAGCATTTTTTAAAATTTTCTGAAGAGCTTATGAGTGCGTATGTGTTTCTGAATCAAGACTTGGTATCAAACACTGTTTCGATCTTTTATACTTTCTGCAGAAAGCTTAAGGTTAGAATACCAGGTGCCCTTAGAACATAAGTGGATTAGCTTACAGGTTTTTCCGTGCCTGCAGGGGAAAATGAAATATATGATGAAGAAAGTTATTCTTCAGACTATTTGGCAAAAGTTATACTCCAGACATGTATTTCTTGGATACATGAGTCTTTCATGTATCTGAACAAAATCAGAATCTAGTAAAGACTCTGAACCAGTTTTCAACAGCTCAAGTTTAAATTTAGGTCCCCTGAAGCATGGGAGTGTCTACAGCCTGGCAAAACATAAAACACTCCCACACAGCTCAATTAGCCTGGGTCTCTGGTGGTGATGGTTACAGTGGGGCTGGTTAGCTCAGTGTTTCTCAACCTCAGCACTAGGGACATTTTAGGCTGACTAGTCCTTTGTTGTGGGAGCTGTCTTGGGCATTGCAGGAAGTTTAGCAGCAACCCTGGCCTCCTCCATTAGATCTCATCTTCTTGTACCTCCTTTCCCCAGGTGTGACAGTGAGAAATGTCTCCAGACATTGCCAAATGGCCCCCAGTGGTCAAAATCACTCCCAATTGAAAACTATCCAGTAGCTGGTTCATTTTCTTCTCTCATCTCTGCGTTTTAGGCAGGAAGAGGGAGAGAGAAACCTGTGGAAGGTTGAAGATAGTTGCTCTTGGCTTCTGATACAAGAGGAGAGGGGAAGACAGGGGAGGAATTATTTGTTGTGTCCTAAATGCACTCTGTTTTTGCTTTTACATGAACTTGGACTTCCCAAACTGGAGTGTGGGCCAGCACTATGCTGCATCAGAAGTTAAACATTATGGTATGCATTTTCTTTGATGTAAATATTTAAAACATTTATTTTTATATTAAACAACATGCATAAAGAGTAAAATATAAAGTGTGTATAAAAAGTGAAATTAAAGTATGAAATCTCAAATAATTTTGCAGCCAGTGTGATTCCTCAGAACCGCTCTGCCCCCAGGATCTCCACAGGCATGAAAGCACTCTCAACTGCTGTTGGGATCTGTGGATTATTCAGTCTGAATTTATATCCCCTCAGATTTCCTATGTTGAAGACTAATCCTTAATGTGATGGTGTTAGGAGGTAGGGCTGTTGGGAGATAATTAGGTCATGAAGTTGGAGTCCTGAATCCCATGAATGAGATTAGTGTCCTCATAAGAAGAGGCATGAGAGAGTTTGCTTTTTCTCTTTTTGCTTTTCCCATGTGAAGACATCTGCAGACCGGGAAGGGGGTTCTCACCAGACACCGAATATGCCAGCACCCTGTTCTTGGACTTTCTATTCTCCAGAACCAGGAGAAATAAACGTTTATTTTTTAACCTACCCAGGCTATTGTATTCTGATACAGCAGGGCAGACTAAGGTAAGCTCTTTGGTGAAAGCATGTGAGAAGCATGATGTATGCTAACTAATCTTTTGAATTTTTCTGTGAATCAGGTAGGTATACTTTTCTTATTTATTTTTTTCATGTAAAGAGATCAAGGCTCAGAGAAGTTAAATAATTTTTCCAAGCTCACTCTGCTGTTGTACAACCATGATCTCAACTTTTTAAAGTTTAACTTCAAATTCTATGTTCTTTTTGAGTGCCTAGGTGGCTCAGTTGGTTAAACGTCTGCCTCAGGTTCAGGTCATGATCCCAAGGTCCAGGGATAGAGTCCCACGTTGGGCTCCCTGCTCAGTGGGGCGTCTGCTCTCCCTCTGCTTCTGACCCTACCCCTACTTGTGCTCCCAGGCTCTCTTGCTCTCTCAAATAAATACATAAAATTAAAAAAAAAAGATTATGTTCCTTTTATTATTTTTGATGCTTTAATAGGCGGAAATAATTCTGGTAGAATTTTTGAGGAAGGTGAAAATTTGTCTTTCCTTTCTCACTCTCATTTCTGTGCGGTCTTTATTTTTCCCTCTTATAATTTCCCTTTCCGACAACCCAAACACCCAGTGCTCCTGCTATAAGCATGAATGCCCAGCAGTACACTTGTTAACCATCCCAAGGCTGTTTATTAATAACTGGGAGAAGTGGCTGGCATTTCAGACTAAATAGGGGCTCTGCTTGGTGGTGATGATGAGGGTGACAGAGCAGTAAGTGCAGAAATTAGCTTCAAGGGCTTTTTTAAAAAAATTTTTTAAAGATTTAATTTTTTATTTGTCAGAGAGAGAGAGAGAGAGAGAGAAAGAGCGAGAGATCACAAGTAGGGGGAGCGGCAGGCTGAGAGAGAAGCAGGCTCCCCACTGAGCAGAGAGCCCAATGCGGGCCTCAGTCCCAGGATCCTGGGATCATGACCTGAGTCGAAGGCAGCCGCCTAACCGACGGAGCCACCCGGGGGCCCCGACCCTTTGGTTTTTAGTCCAGAAGTCTGGAGGTTGGAGGGTGCTACCATTGATGTGGAAGCAAGTTCACGTTGTCTTGAGTTTTCTAGGAACCCTCAGATGAGGAAAACCAAGAGAAAGTAGCGAGCAGCCAGAAGCTGTACTTCCCCGATTCCTTGGTAAGACCCACCCCACCTTATTGCATTCCCTCCCTCAATCCTGTGCTTCCACCAGAGAATGAGGGGGGACTCAGCTGCCTGGTCTTCTTTGGCAGGGTCTTAAAGCATTTTTTCAGTCTGTCTTGTCATCCCTCTCTCCAGCCAACTCCAGAAATGTTTGATTTGTCTGTGTGAAAGTCATGCTAATTTCAGTCATTTATGTAATACTTTGCCATTTATGCCAGATTGCTGTGTAATGCTACAGTGATTATGCCGTCTTTACATATGTGTCATAGTAGCCTTGTGATGGGTTTTATTCAATTATAACACTAAATCATGGGCAGGATTCTTAGATTTCATGCCTTTTTGCTTATATGATATGGTCATCATTTTGTAACTTATTGCCACTGAAGGGAAGTTTGATAGAATATATATATCTTCTCCTTCCAGCCTGAATATGTCAAAATCTAAAACATGTGTATCACTGCCATGTTGGGGGTCTTGAAATTTACCTTTTTTGACTTCACAATGTGGACTGTTTACACAAGTTCATCCTTTTGATACATTTAAAAAATAATTTGCTTCAGAAGGGAGCTGGGTGCTGGATGGTTAAATTGGTGAAGGGGGTTAAGGAGAGCACTTGTGATGAGTACTGGGTGTCATATGGAAGTGCTGAATCACTGTATTGTGCACCTGAAAATAATATTGCATTATATGTTATCTCACTTTAAATAAAAACTTCAAAAAATATTTTAAATTACACTTAAAAAAATAAAAAAAAGACCTATCTACTTTTCCTATTGGATCAGCTAGCTTTTTCTTTTTTATGTTTACCATGAATGTTCCCCCCATACATATTAATGCATTCAGAAGTATAATCGCTCTCCTCAGAATGCAAGTAGCTTCTTTTCCTACAAGAATAAAATTGTAAAAGATTTACACTAAATGTTGATAGTGCCCATCTGTAAATCTTGTATTATGGGTAATTCTTACCTTCTTCGTGGTGTTTTGGTATTGTAAGTTTCTTTGTTTGTCTTAATAATATGCATTTTGTTACATTTATCTTTAGATAAATAACCCGGGAATCTTTCTTGAATATATGTTAAACTACAATTTTCTAATTGACTTCTTCGACATTAATTATGCTCTTGAATATTGTCTTTAGAAAACATGCGGTATTTTAACCGTTGATCATTTTCCTTTGGGGGTACAACCATGAGCTTAATATCTTGTAACTACTATGTATTAAAAAGCTACCAAGTTTTCATTCTCTGTGTTTAATACATTTTAATTCATTTCACCAAATACCATCTCCATCTCATACCCAGAAATACGATGGACCCTAGTCTTAGTCCAGAGTTGGATTCCTCATCTCCTGGTTTTTTGTTTTTTAACTTGATTTTCTTACTCTTTTTTTTTTTTTTTAAGATTTTATTTATTTATTTGACACAGAGAGAGAGAGATCACAAGTAGGCAGAGCAGCAGGCAAAAAGAGAGAGGCAAGCAGGCTCCCTGCTGAGCAGAGAGCCTAATGCGGGGCTCGATCCCAGGACCCTGAGACCATGACCTGAGCTGAAGGCAGAGGCTTAACCCACTGAGCCACCCAAGCACCCCTTACTTCTTTTTTTTTAATTTATGACTTTATTTATTCCTTTTTAAAAAAAATTATAAGATTCTTCACATGATTTTTCAAAGTAGAAAGGTATGGAAAGTGGTTAAGTTTTGCCTTGATATGCCAGTGCTTAAAAAAAAAAAATCATTTTCTGGATGCTTTATGATGGAACCAGGAGCAAATAGCTGCTGTTCTTCCTTTTCTCCATGCGATGTTCTATTCACGTTCTGAAGGGCTTTGTGGAAACAGTTGTCAAAGTCAGGACACCTCAGCTGCCATGGGGTAGCTCAAATTTGCCATATGAAGGATGACAAGGTTTTGAATTACAGTTCAATTCCAGATTTCTATTAAAGGAGAAAGGGGTGGAGGGAAGGAGAGTGACGATAAGAGCAGGCTAAGGTGTGAACTTATGTTTTGGACAAAGTTATCTAAAAAGCAATATTTCACAAATAGAAGTATTTTCCTTTTAAATTAAATTACTGAGCTGGGTTTTGCACCTGTCCCTCTTAACTACTGAGAGAATCCCGAATGGAGATGACATGACTGATGGCTTTAAGTATTTATCCATTGTGTCTTTTGAGCAGGGATAAAAGAGCCACCTCCTGTCAAGATTGCTTGCCAAGTTTTAGACAGGTTTTTAAAGAGTCTGACTTGAGTACTGTTCTTGACTTTGGCTGCAATGATCAAATCTGCCACTAGACAGAGCTGTTTGTCTTATTTTTGACCTTGGAGCGTTCAGGATTTGCTAGAGAATTGGAGTCAATGAAAAGAGAAAACTATAAATGATATCTTTTATGAGAGACACTCCTAAAATATATACTTCGTGCCCTTTTTCTGATAGTAGTACATCATTTCCAGATTGTTTAGAAGCTGCAACTCAATTTCACCCATCCACTTACAGGGAAGACTTCAATAACTAGTAAAGAATAATCAGGATGTATTATTCAATTTACTCATTCTTTTAGTTTACAGTAGCTAAAGTCACAGCGACACCCTAAATCCTAAACTTTTCCTGGAAACTTCTTGTTAATTTATTCTCTGTTCTTTGCTATGAAAACTCTATTTTACAAGCACAAATTTTGGAATTACAGTAGTGTGATATTGTTATGTATTTGATGTTTTATCTGCACAGTAATTTTGTACCAAGGTGTGAAATATGTTAAAAATTTTAGGTTAACCATCCAGAGTCAATTCTGAGCCCAGTCTACAAAGCACTGAATTTGGGGGTTTGGTTAAAATCACAGCCTCAGGGGTTCTGGAAGAAGCCCAGGAAGAGTCTAGACAGAATACCTAGATCAGGTCATTCATCTTTATAGACATGAGTCATCTTTACTCTTCAAGGTATACAACCCCAGTCACCCTGAACAAAAGTTTGGTTTCTGGATAAGTAGCATCAGTAGCCCCTGGGTACTCATTGAAAGTGCAAATTCTTTGAACCCACCCCAGACCTACTGAATCAGAAACTCTGGGGATGGGACCTTACAATCTGCGTTTTAATAAGCTTTCAGATGATTCTGATGTTGGCTAATATTTAGATCTGCTGACTTAGAGAAATAGCTTCCAAATAAAAGAGAAAAATCAAATTATGAAAAAAAAGCTGAATTAAAAAAATAATACAGGAAAGCAGCAGAGAAAATCCTAGAAACTATACTTATGATGACAAAGATTAAAGAGTATTCTGAAAGAAATTAAGAAGGAACTCCTAGAAATTCAATATATAACAAATATTTGATTAGAATAATTAAATTAATTAAAATAAAATTGTATGTGAAATATAAGAAAATCTAATTTAAAAAATTTGATAGAATTATGTTAATAAAAAAAAGAACAAAAACAAATTTGATAGAAAGGTTTAAAGGTCAAGTTGAAAAAAGCAACTTTTTTTTTAATTTTAAAAGATTTTATTTATTCATTTGACAGGAAGAAGAGAGAGAGAGAGAGAGCGAGCATGTGTGCACAAGCAGGGGAAGCAGCAAGCAAAGGGAGAGGGAGAAGCAGGCTTCCTGCTGAGCAGGGAGCCTGGTGCAGGGCAGGTCTATCCCAGGACCCCAGGATCACCACCTGAGCCAAAGGCAGATGTTTAAGTGACTGAAACACCACCTGAGCCAAAGGCAGATGTTTAACTGACTGAAACACCTGAAAAAGGCAACTTAAAAAAAACAAAACAAAAAATCAAAATGAAGAGTTGGGAAATTGGAAAGAATTTGCAAGAAATTGAAAGGATTCATACAAGACCTCTAAAATCCACTTGATAGGAGTTTCTTGGACACTTAGAGGAGATTGTCAAGTAAACAGTATAAGAAAATGTCTCAGAGTTGAAAGGTGTGAGTCCCTCAACCGAAATAGTCCACTCAGGGCCCAGCCTATGAAAAGAGACCCATGAGAAAAGACACATTAGTGTGAAAGTTCAGAATACCTGATGAAAGAGAAGATTCTAAGAGTTCAAGAGAGAAAAGTCAAAAGTCACATACAAAGGAAGAAGAACATTATAACAGCATCAGAATTCTCATTAGCAACAATGGAAGTTAGAAAGCAATAAAGCACAGCCTTCAAAATTAAAGTGAAAAAAATTAGTTGAAAATAATGGTACCCAGCTAATCTAAAACACAGAAATCCTGAGGTATGCAACAACACAAAATTTACCTCACCTATCTCCTTTCTTTTGATACAACTAGAGTATATGTTTCAACAGTGTAAGAAAGTAAACAAAAAAATAATAAGTATGGGATTAGGAAATAGTGGACACAGGAAGATGGTAAAGGGACTTCTAGGATAATGATTGTGCCGCAAACCTGGGAAACTATCTGTCAGACTGGAACAGGAAGATGGAGTGGGGTCTCTAGAGAGAAAAAACTTGTACTCTTTGATTATCCAGTGGATTTGATCATTTGGAAAATATTATCACTAAGTATTTGAAAGATCTATCACATATAGTGATGTCATAGAAAACTAAGCAAATTAAAAATGAGGCAATTACTAACTTTAAGAGAAAATAAAAAGTTATATAAAAGAGGAAACAGAATGCACATAATGCTTTGTTTAGCAATGAACAACATTTATACAATCATGTAAATGTAAATGCTCCTTTAATCAAAAATTAAAAGAAAGGGATGGCTGACAGACTATATTGTGAAAAATGTCAGAATTAAGTTAAAGGAAGTTTTAAAAATAATTTGAATTATTTTTATACCTTTTAGTGATTCTGTGTTCAGGTATTTAATTCTACCAACTTCAGTTGGGAGTCCTAGAGATCCCAGTTGAAATGGTCAAACTGGTCACAGACTGGCTCAGGAAAGTCTTATTGACCTATCATGGTTTTTATTTTTTTAATTTATTATTATTATTATTTTTAAAAGATTTTATTTAGTTATTTGAGAGAGAGAGAGAATGGGGGAGAAAGAGCATGAGAGGAGAGAGGTCAGTGGGAGAAATAGAATCCCTGCCGAGCAGGGAGCCTGATGTGGGACTCCATCCCGGGACTCCAGGATCATGACCTGAGCCAAAGGCAGTTGCCTAAACAACTGAGTCACCCAGGTGCCCTACCTATAATGGTTTTTAAAGTGTGGTCCCTAAACCAGCGGTATTTATGTTACCTAGAATTAGTTAGGAATGCAAATTCTTGGGGCCCACCCAAGACCTACTGAATCCAATTTGGGGCCTGGTCACCAGCAATAACAAGCCTGATTAACAAAGTGATTCTGATGCATGTTAAAGTTTGAGAAAACTTGTTCTCAGTTGGACTGCAAAACACTATTTAGAATTGATTGAGGTTTCTAAATTGTTAAAGATACAAAGGAAAATAGATTTAGGTACCGAGAATTTAACTGCCTCTTAATAGCACTTTCTTGTTATAAAACCTGTATTATTCTCCATTAGCCTATCTCTTATTTGATAACTGACTTGCAGTTTGGGAAAAAGGTGTTAACCCTTGCTAGATGAAAAGTTGAGTAAATTACAACCGTATGTGTCTATGATTGTTTGCCAATCCTTTGTCTATTTATGTAAGACTTTTTTCTTTTTCTAAAGATTTTATTTATTTATTTGACAGAGAGGGATATCACAAATAGCCAGAGGGGCAGGCAGAAAGAGAGAGGAGGAAGCAGGCTCCCCACCAAGCAGAGAGTCCAATGTGGGGCTCGATCCCAGGACCCTGAGATTATGACCTGAGCTGAAGGCAGAGGCTTTAACTCACTGAGCCATCCAGGCACCCCTATTTATGTAAGAATGCTTTAAAAAAATTTTTTTTTAAAGATTTTATTTATTTATTTGACAGACACAAGTAGGCAGAGAGGCAGGCGGTGGGCGAGGGGGGGAAGCAGCCTCCCCGCCGAAGCAGAGAACCTGATGCGGGACTTGATCCCACGATTCTGGGATCACAACTTGAGCCGAAGGCAGTGGCCCAACCCACTGAGCCACCCAGGTGCCCCTATGTAAGATTTCTAATAGAATCCCTAAAACATATTTGTCTTTATTTTGACAAATGCCTTGTGCCATGCTGAACAGTACAGGAATAGGTTATCTTACTGATCTATATTGAGGCACTGTCTTACTGACTTGGGCCTGTAACATTGGTTGATTTTCAGGAGGTAGAACAAGCTTGTAGGAGGGCAGTAGGAGGTGAAATCAGTGAGGCAATGGTGCTCTGGGAGGGGTATGTGTGGTATAGTCTTCGTCAACCTTATAGACCGTTGTAAAGATCTTAGCTTTCGTTTTGAGTCATACAGGTGCCACTGTGGAGTTTTGAGCTTAGGAGTGACGTCACCTGACTCATCCATTGAGAAAGATTGCATTCTATCTCTTTCACCTCTGTAGTCAATCACCATGGCTATCAATTCTATTTCCACACTATTTCTTAGATCTGTCCCATATTTTTTCCCCCTGTCTCATGATCGTTACCACACTAGTTCAGGAGACCTTAATTTTTACTTGAGTCATTTCTACAGCTTCTTACTAGGTCGTCTTGCCTCCTGTTTGCTTCCTTCTAATTCAGTGTCTATGGTGTTACTAATCAGTCTGAAAATCTGATATATTTACACCTCTAGTTCAAGCCATCAATAGTCTTTTTTCCCCCTGAGAATAAATCCCAGACTCCTCAATATGACTTTCATGGTCTGTTTCCCAGTATTTCCCAGGATGCAGCCTAATGTATCCCTATCCTCCTAATTCACATGGTATGCTCTGCCCATACTGAACTTTTGTTCCTTAAATACATAACACTCTTTTTTGCTTCTGAACCTTCAGAGATCATTTAATCCAGGAACCCTTTCCTGATTTTAAAAATCTGGATTGACTCACCTTCTTTCTGTTCCTTTTTTAAAATTAAATTAAGTTTTACTGTTTTTTATTTGAGTCCAGTTGTCAATGTCACATTAGTTTTAGATGTACAATTAGTGGCTTGACAAATTTATTCATTATGCTGTGTTCACCACAAGTATAGCTACCATCTGACTTATAACATCACTGTTATGATATGATTGACTGTATTCCTTATGCTCTGCTTTTTATTCCTGTTACTTACTTATTCCATAACTGGAGACTGTATCCTCTTCTCTCCTTTCTCCTCTTTTGCCCAACCCTCATACTCCTCTCTTCTGGAGCCATCAATTTTCCCCCTGTATTTATAGTTCTAATTCTGCTGTTTCTTTATTCATTTTTTAAGATTTCATTTATGAGTGGAGTCATATGGTGTTCCTCTTTCTCCATCTGACTTAATTCACTTATCATAATACCATCTAGGTCCATCCATGTTTTCTCAAATGGCACAATCTTACCTTTTTATGGATGTCTAATATTCCATTGTATGTGGATGTGTGTGGGGTGTGGAGGTGTGTGTGTACACCACATTTTCCTTTTTCATTTCTCTAGTGATAGACCTTTAGTTTGCTGCCATATCTTGGCTATTGTAAGTAATACTGCAGTAGGAATGCATATTAACTTCTTGAGTTAGTGTTTTCATTGTCCTTCGGTAAATACCCTATAGTGGAATTATTGGATTATATGGTATTTCTGTTTTTAATTTTTTGAGGAGCTTCTATACTATTTCCCACTGTGACTGTACCAATTTACATTCCCACCTAGCAGTACATGAGGCTTCCTTTTTCTTCATACCCTCATTTGTACTTGTCATTTCTTATCCTGAATTTAGTGACTCTAACAAGTGTGAGGTGATATTTCATTGTGGTTTTGATTTGCATTTCCCTGGTGATTAGTGATGTTGAGCATCTTTTCATGTGTCTATTGGCCATCTGTACATCTTCTTTGGAAAAAATCTCTATTCAGGTCCTCTGCCCAATGTTTACTTGGATTGTTTGGGAGTTTTTTGAAATTCTGTTTTTTATGTGCTTTGTGTATTTTGGATATATTTAAAAAGTATTTTATTTATTGAGAGAGTGAGAGAGAGTGAGAGCAAGGAACCGTGAGTAGGGGGAGGGACAGGGGGACAGGGAACAGGGAGAGACAGAATCTCAAGCAGACTCCCTGCTGAGCACAGAGCCCATGTGTGGCTTGATCTCAGAACCCTGAGATCACAACCTGAGCTGAAATTAAGAATCAGACACTTAATTGACTAAGCTATCCAGGTACTTCTATTTTGAGTAGTAATCCCTTATCAACTGTATCATTTACAAATATCTTTTCCCCTTCAATAGGCTGTCTTTTTGTTTTCTTGATGGTTTCCTTTGCTATAGAGAGGCTTTTTATTTTGATGTGGTCCCAATAGTTTATTTTTGCTTTTTCTCCCCCTTGTCTTAGATGTTGTATCTAGAAAATACTGCTATGGCTAATGTCAGAGAAATTACTGCCTATGTTGTCTTCTAGGATTTAGGCCCTTAATCCATTTTGAGTTTATTTTTGTGTATGGTGCTAGAAAGTAGTCTAATTTCATTCGTTTACATGTAGCTGTCCACTTTTCTCAGCATCATTTATTTAAAAAGACTATCCTTACCCCAGTGTATATTCTTGCCTCCTTTATTATAAATTAATTGATCACATAAATGTGGGTTTATTTCTGAGGTCTCTGGGCTGATCTATGTGTCTTTTTTTGTGCCAGTTCCATACTGATTTGATTACTACAGCTTTGTGTAGTGTATCTTGAAATCTGGAATTGTGATACCACCAACTTTGTTCTTCTTTCTTAGGATTACTTTGGCTTTTCACAGTTTTCTGTGGTTCCATATATAGTATTATTTGTTCTATCTCTGTGAGAAATGCTACTGGTATTTTGATAGGGACTGCATTGAATTTGTAGATTGCTTGGATAATATGGACATTTTGATAATATTTCTTCCAATCTTTCCATTTGTTTGTGTTACCTTCGGGTTCTTCCATTGGTGTTTTGTGGTTTTCAGAGTAGAAGTTTTTCACCTCTTTGGTTAAGTTTACTCCTAAGTATTTAATTCTTTTTGGTACAGTTGTAAATGGTATTATTTTTTCACTACTGATTAATGGGTATTAATTTTGTATCCTGTCACTTTACTAAATTCATTTATTACTTCTAGCAGTTTTTGGGTAGAATCTTTAAAATTTTCTGTGTATAATATCATATTGTTTGCAAATGGTGACAGCTTAATCTCTTCATTGATATGGATGCCTCTTTTTTCTTTTTCTTGTCTGATTGCTGTGTCTAGGACTTCCAGTACTATGTTGAGTAAAAGTGGCGAGAATGGTCATCCTTGCCTTGTTCCTGGCCTTAGAGGGAAAACTCATTTTTTCACCATTCAGTATGATGTTAGCTATGGGTTTTCCATATATGGCTTTGACTATGTTGCAGTATGTTCCCTCTAGCCCCATTTTATTGAGAGTTTTTATCATGAATTGTTGTTAAGTCTTGTCAAAAACTCTGTCTGCATTGATTAGGATAATCCTATGATTTAGATCCTTTGTTTTAGTATATGTGCTGCCGAAGCGAGCACTAGATCCTTTGTTTTGTTGATATGGTGTATGAAATTCATTGATTTGTACATCTTGAACCACCCTTGCATACCAGGAATAAATCCCACCTGATCATGGTGAACAGTGTTTTTAATATGTTCTTCTATGTGGTTTGTTAATATTTTGTTGACAATTTTTGCATTTCTGTTCATCAGGTATATTGTCCTGTAGTTCTCTTTTATTGTGGTATCTTTGACTAGTTTTGTTATCAGCATAATGCTGGGCTCATAGGATATATTTGGAGGCTTTTCTTCCTCTTCTATTTTTTGGAATAGTCTCAGAATTACAGGTAGTAGATCTTTAGATGTCTGGTAGAATTCACTCGTGAAACCATCTGATTTAGGGTTTTTATTTTTTGGTAGTTTTTGGTTATTAATTCAATTTTGTTACTTGTAATCCATCTATTCAGATTTTCTATATATTTCCAGTTCAGTTTTGGAAGATCATATGTTTTTCTTCTAGGTTGTTCAGTTTGTTGGCATATAATCTTTCTTAGTATTGTTTTTTAATTCTTTGTATTTCTGTGGTGTCAGTTGTTATTTCTCTTCTTGTTTTTGATTTTATTTGGATCCTTTCTCTTTTTCTTGATGAGTCTGGTTAAGTGTTTATCAATTTTGTTTATATTCTCAGAGAATCAGCTCTTGGTTTCACTGATTTTACCCCCCCTTTTTTAAAGTCTTTATGTTACTTGTTTCTGCTCTGATCTTTATTATTGCCTTTCTTCTACACCCCTTGGGATTTTTGTTGTTCTTTTTCCAGTTATTTTAAGTATAAGGTAAGACTGTTTATTTGATTTTTTTTTCCTTGTTTCTTGAGGCAGTTTTCCAGTTTCTTGAGGTATATTGCTATATACTTCCCTTTTAAAACCACTTTCGCTGTGTCCCAGAGATTTTGTATTCTTGTGTTTTCATTTTTATTTGTCTCCATTTATTTTTTTTTTTGAGCTCTTCTTTGATTGCTTTATTGACCCATTGGTTGTTTGGCATCATGTTGTTTAGTCTCCATGTATTTCTATTTTTTTTCCAATTTTTCCTTGTGATTTATTTACTATTATGACCACTAAGATGCATGATATGATTTCAACTTTCTTAAATTTATTGAGGGTTGTTTTATGGCCTAATCTGTGATCTGTTATGGAGAATATTCTATGTGTGGTTGAGAAGAATATGTATTCTTTAATTTTTGGATGGAAAGTTTTGTATATACTGTTACGTTCATCTGGTGCAATGTGTTATTCAAATATATTGTTTCTTTATTGATTTTCTGTCTGAATGATCTATCCACTGATGTAAGTGGAATGCTAAAAGTCTCCTAATATTATTTTATTACCGTCAATTTCTTTCTTTATGCTTGTTAATATTTGCTTTATAAACGTATTTAGATGCTCCAGTGTTGGCTGCATAGACATTTAAAATGTTGGGGCACCTGGGTAGCTCAGGCATTAAGTGTCTGCCTTTGGCTCAGGTCATGATCCCAGGGTCCTGGGATCATGCCCCACATCGAGCCCTACATCGGGCTCCTGCTCGGCGGGAAACCTGCTTTTCCCTTATTCACTCCCCCTGCTTGTGTTCCCTCTCTCCCTGTGTCTCTCTCTAAAAAATAAATAAAAATCTTAAAAAAAAATTGTTATATCCTCTTGTTGGGTTGATCCCTTTATCATTATGTAATGCCCTTCTCTGTGCCTTGTTATAGTGTTAGTTTTAAAGTCTATTTTATCTGATAGAAATATTGCTGTCCTGGCTTTTTTTCTTTTTTTTAACTTTCATCTTTATGACTGTTTTTCCATCTCTTCACTTTTAGTCTGTATGCATCTTTAGTTGTGAGGTCCTTTTTTCTGCTCTTGCATTACCATCTACTCCTACGTTGAATTCATCATTCTATATTTTATTTTATTGTTTTAAAGATTTCATTTATTTATTTGACAGACAGAGATCAGAAGCAGGCAGAGAGGCAGGCAGAGAGAGAGGAAGAAGCAGGCTCCCCGCCATGCAGAGAGCCCGACACGGGACTCGATCCCAGGGCTCCGAGACCACAACCTGAGCCGAAGGCAGAGGCCCAACTCACTGAGCCACCCAGGTGCCCCTCATTCTATTGTTTTAGTTTTTCATTATCTATTTCCCATTCCACCTTTAGGCTTGGTGAGGACTCTCTGTTTTTGTTTGTTTTGTTTTTGTCCATTTAATTGTTTTTGACCATTTAATTGTCAGTGCTGCACTGCCTGTGACACATAGAAGGTGCTCAGTAAATACGGAGTGAGTGGTGAATGGACGCCAAAACTACTGGATGGATACCAGCACTTTAAGACCCTTCATGAATTCCTTTTTGTAACAAGACACTCAGATACTTGTTGTATGCATGAAAGAATAATCAATGAGTAAAAATATCATTTGTTCTTTGCATCCTGCTTGTTTCCCTGATGTCCAGATGCTCAACAATAATGAGGATGTGTGGCCTCCCGTTGATCATATACATATGTGGAACAGGTAATGGCTTACATAGTGTAGCCTTGTAGTTTTTGAAGCATCTCTCACTGTGAATACTCCCTAACTTCAGCTCTGGAAGCAGTGATATGTGCAGCACTGATTTTGGTCAGCTTTCAACACAGGAACAGCTACAGAATGCTAAAACCGTGGTGATCTAAATGGTGGGCAGTAAGGCTAGTGACTTTAGGGGATGCCAGTAGTTTTCACAGCCAAGGCAGAAGCTGGGCTCCCTACAGTGCCATTTCTTTCAGTTAACTTTTAATGCAGCAGAAGTCTCAGGAGTGAGTAGATACTGAGAAAACTTGTTCAAAATTAAAGTTGAGACACACATGGCATCTTCTAGAAACAGTTGCATAGTTTTGGAGAACTTGAAGTCCCTCAATTCAGGTTCAATGGGCATATTTGGTTCCTGTTTTAGCAACTAGCTATTTGTCAGAGAAATATTATTTCTTGAAAGTTTTATTGCCAGATTTCGGTGATCTAGAGAAACATGGGTTATATCACCTCATATACAGTGCTATTGGATTCCTCCCTAAATCACCAGTTGAACTATTAATAAAGCAAAGCTAAATTTGTTAGAACTCGCTGCAAGATAGTTCACAATCTCACCAGTCCTAAAAGTGTCTCAGAAGGATGAAGTCAGAAGTGGTATAATTTTAGGGCTTTCATGTTAGAGCTCAAATGGCTTGAGGTAGGTCTTTCAGGATGAGGAATTGATTTGAATTGGGCAAAGTTTGTGATACTATAGTTTGTGATTAATGGACTTAGTGACCGAGGATCTTAAAATAAACGTGGTATGATAACCAAGTGTTTGGCAGGGTGAGCAGATTCTTGTCTCTGACAACTGATCAGTGGGAATTTCCTGAAGCAAGCAGCAAAGATTTTTTTCTTTTTCCCCAACCCCCAACTGGTTTACAGCTTTATCTTTCCCAGGCAAAGTTCCCTGGAAGGAACAACTAATTTATGTTGACATAGCTAGTCTATATTCTTAATTAAGCCATTTTAACAGCCAGATGGCCTCAGCCCTCATATCTTTTGATTGTTTTCATTCTTGAATACCTTGAGACATTTATGTGTCCCAGTGGTTTTCAAGAATAGGTTTTAAAAAAGAGAAAGGACAGAAGTATAAAGCTGAAAAGAGAGAAGCATTACTGAATGAGGGAACTATGGGCAGTATTGAGAGAATGAGAGTGACAGTAATTTTTGTGCAATTTTGTTTGAGGCAAAGCTCCTGCTTCAACCTAAAAAACAATCAAACACAGATTTCATCTTCCCTTCCAGAGACATCGCTTATAAAAACTAACCAGTACTTTTAAAAAATAATTTTATTTTATTTTTTCATCATGATAAGTGTACTCTTTAATATCTATCTCTATTTTCCCCATCCCCTCATCCCAGCTCCCCTCTAGTAACCAGCTATTTGTTCTTTATAAAGTTTGTTTCTTGGTTTCCTTCTCTCTTTCTTTTCCCTTTGCTTATTTGTTTTATTTCTTAAATTCCACATATGAGTGAGATCAGATGGTATTTGTCTTTCATGGGCTGATTTATTTCACTTAGTATTATACTCTGTAGTTCTATCCATATTGTTGCAAATGGCAAATTTCATTTTTTTATGGCGGAATAATATACTATTATATATGTATATGTGTGTGTGTACACATCTTTGGTGTCTGTTCATTGGTTGATGGACACTTGGGCTGCTTTCATGTCTTGGCTATTGTGAATAATTCTGCAATAAACATAGGGGTGCATACATTCCTTTGAATTAGTGTTTTTATATTTTTTGGGGTAAATGCCCAGTAGTGCAATTCCTAGATTATAGGGTAGTTCCATTTTTAATTTTTTGAGGATCTTCCATACTGTTTTCCACAATGACTATACTGGTCTGCGTTCCCACTAACAGTGCATAAGGATACCTTTTTCTCCACATCTTGGCCAACACTTGTTTCTTATGTTTTTGATTTTAGCCATTCTGATGGGTGTGAGGTGATATATCATTGAGGTTTTGATTTGCATTTCCCTGATGATGATTGATGTTGAACATCTTTTCATGTGTCTATTGGCCATCTGTATGTCTTCTTTGGAGAAATGTCTGTTCATATCTCTGTATATTTTTTAATTGGATTATTTGGTTTTTGGAGGTATTGAATTGTATCAGTGTTTTTTATGTATTTTGAATAGTAACCCTTTATCAGCTGTGTTGTTTGCAAATATCTCTCCCATTGGGTAGGTTGTCTTTTAGCTCTGTTGATCGTTTCCTTTGCTATGCAGAAGCTTTTTATTTTGATGAAGTCTCAATAGCTTATTTTTTAATTTTTAGATTTATTTATTTATTTGACAGAGACGGGGAGAGAGAGAGAGAAATCACAAGCAGGCAGAGAGAGGGGGGGAAGCAGGCTCCCTGCTGAGCAGAGAGCCTGTTGCGGATCTGGATCCCAGGACCCTGAGATCATGACCTGAGCCAAAGGCAGAGGCTTAACCCACTGAACCACCCAGGTACCCCCAATGGCTTATTTTTGCTTTTATTTTCCTTGCCTTGGAGATGTATCTCGAAAAATATTGCTATGGCTGATGTCAGAGATTACTGCCTGTACTCTCTCTAAGTATTTGTAATGGTTTCAGGTCTCATATTTAGGTCTTTAATTCCTTTTGAGTTAATTTTTGTATATGGTAAAAGAGAATGCTTCAGTTTCATTGTGCGGGTGGCTATCCAGTTTTCCCAACACCATTTGTTGAAGAGACTCTCTTTTTCCCATTGTATACAAATTCCTTCTTTGTTGAAGATCAATTATAGTTTATTTCTGGGTTCTTTTGATCTGTGTGTCTATTTCTATGCCAACACTATACTGCTTTAATTACTACCACTTTGTAAAGTAACTTGAAATCTGGAATTGTGGTACCTCCAGTTTCATTTTCCTTCTTCAAGAGTGTTTTGGGTATCTGGGGTCTTTTTTGTTTCCATACAAATTTTAGGATTGTTTTTCTAGTTCTTTGAAAAATGCTGTTGGTATTTTGATAGGATTACATTAAATGTGCAGATTGCTTTGGGCAGTATAGGCATTTTAATATAATTTGTTTTTCCAGCCCTTAAGGATGGAATGTCTTTCCATTTCTTTGCGCTGTCTTGAATTTCTTTCTTCAGTGTTTTATAGTTTTCAGAATACAGGTCTTTCACCTCTTTGGTTATGCTTATTCCTAGATATTTATTGTTTTTGGTGGAATTATAAATGGGATTGTTTTCTTAATTTCACATTCTGCTGCTTCGTAGTGTATAGGAATGCTACAGATCTGTACATTGATTTTGTATCCCGTGACTTTACTGAATTCATTTATAAGTCCCAGTAGTTTTATTTATTTATTTAGTAAAATCTTTAGGGTTTTCTAGATATAGTATCATGCCCTCTGCAAACAGTGAGAGTTTTAGTTCCTCCTTACTAATTTGGTTTTATTTCTTTTTGTTGTCTGACTGCTGGGGCTAGTAGTCCCAGTATCATGTTGAATAATGTGGTGAGATTGGGCATTCCTGTGTTGTTCCTGACCTTATGGTAAAAGCTCTCAGTTTTTCACCATTGAGTATGATATTGGTTGTGGGTTTTTCATATAAGGCCTTTATTATGTTGAGATTATTTTCACAGCTACTACTTTCAAGTAATTGAGATTGAAGTCTTTTGCCTCACTTCATATGGATACAACCCATGGAGGTAGACATTCTATGCATGATGATGGTTTTTGTGATAGTTTCTCACCTACTTGTCTTTCACAGTGTGGACATTTGAACGTTGTGTTGTTGAGTGAAGGAGTTACAATGGAGAAATGATAATGTACTACTATGGTTAAAAAAAAAAAAAGAAAAGATTCATGTTCTAGTATTAAAATACTTGTGGATATTTCACTGATCTATGCACTGAAACTATGCCTGTAGTTAGTAGCTTAAGTTGATACTATCGAGTCTACTTATTTAATATGGCTTAATGTATGGTGACAGAGGATATTTACAAAGCTGTAAGTGTACTAATAGCTGCAGCTCTGCAGGGAGATGGAACTGGATATGAATCCTGACCCTAAAACTTCTTCATTTTGTGATCTTAGGTTAGTTACTACTTAGTTGCAACCTTAGTTTTTTCTTATATAAAATGGGTATAATAGTTACCTGTGAAGATTGTGGTAAATGACAGTAACTACTATGTAGAACTTTCAGGCTAGTTCATAGTGTGAACTCAATAAATGTTAGTCATTGTTATTATTATTAAGTATAAAGTATGATTTGGGGCTCATTTGAAGATGAAAGGCCTAGAAACAGATACAGAGAACAGTAGAGTCGGGTGAGATGTCCTAATCTAGCGTTTTTGTTTTATAGGAGAGGAAGCTCAAGATGAAAGGGAGAGAATAATACCCAGGGTGAAACAGCCAGTTAATGGAAAGGGAAGCATCACATTTCCATCATAGGCCACTTTGTCTACACAGGACAGCTGTAGGGAATATGCCTCTGGGGTTCTGTTTGATAACCACTTGTGCAGAGCCTTTTGTTCCTTATAGATGGTTAAAATTCTCTCTTATTGGCAGTTTTTCTGTGGAGAAGCGAAAGTGGTCAGAGATTATTTGACTCTTGGAGCCCAGATCCTGTAGTATGTTGGACACAGTTTCCCTGCTTGGCAATGACTGATGTCTTTAGAGTGTGAAGTAAATATTTAAGATTTAAATAAACCCTGTGTGAATGCTAAGCTTCTCATTTGTTGACATGTTCTTCTCATACTCAGCAACTATTCCAGCAGCTTCTCTTGCCAAGGAAATACCAAATATTTTTGAAAGAAAAAACAGCTGCAGATATTAACAACCTTACTTTTTAAGAAGATTCCAAAATAAATTATTGAAAAACCTCAAAAGTGATTTACTGTGATGTAAAGTCAACCTTTAAGAAATTATAACTTCTTGTATTAAATTAATAAACTATTATTGACCACTTATTTTTGTACAGGGTACTGTAGGTGGTTTAAGCACATGTTATTTTTGCCTTTGAGGTGCTAACAATTTAATAGGAAAGATGAAATATAAGAAATTCACCAAACGTTATATAATAAAAAGGAATGTAAATAACATTTGAGAATGAAAACCAGAGGACATTTGTAGGCAGAGCCTGATGTGTTGTCAAATGAATGGTGCAGTGGGCATTTGCCTATTATGCATTCCCCCTTTTTCAGGACAGTGCTTGATTTTGCTGGAATTACCATTTCCTTGCAGTTTGGGGTGGGTTTATAAATCAAGGTACTCTGCATTTCTTTAGCTGAGGCATGATCTTGGGAACCAGGGGATGTCCACTTCACTGTCTTCCAGAGTATGACTTAAGGATTGAAATTGCTGATGAAGTTTTTGACCCCTTTGGCCTAAGTTGGTCGCTTTGTTTGACTTGGCTGGGTCATGAATCTCTAGACTTCTAGTCAATTCATATGCTATTAGCATGGAATAAACTCATTTTCTTCATGATTTTCTTCTTGATGTATGTGATAGTGGAAGATAGAAGGGAAGGAGAGGCTACTTTGAACATGGATGTTGGGGAAGAGATGGCATGATATTGAGTGGGACTTGGAAAGGGAATGGAGGTAAGTTGAGTGCAAAGACTTTTGGTTTGTTGACATCCTATTAATGCTAATTCTAGAATAGTATTGAACCATTTCTTAGTTTTTAAACTAATAAGAAATCTTGTTCAAAAATCCTGAGGATTTAGTGCTTTGCCAAGTGCAGAACCAGGGCATTAGAGTTGGAAAATATTTCAGGTTTGTAGTTAGGTTAAAAAAATATAGAATAGGCTGGGAAAAAACAGGGTTACAGATGCAACCACAGCTGAGCTGAGACTTAGGTACAACCTGAAAGTAGCTGTGGTGGTCTCTTCCCACTTTTGGAAGTCTTTTCTATGTTAGTTCTGTGATAATTTGTAGGATAAACTCAATATATAGTCTATCAAAGCTCAGCAAAATCTAAACACTTTCTTTACTCAACAAGATAGTGTATTTGGAAATCATATTACCCTCATTCAGCAGTTCTTATTAATGTTTAAAATCACATACGGTGCTTGTAAAGAGCTCCTAGACACTAGTGAATATAATCGGCCCAATTCACCTTGCATGCGATAGTGTTGTATTCCTTGATTAAAGAATATGTGTTAAATTCTGTCTGGATACACATCCACTTCCATAGTTAGTAGGAGATAAATACCAATATTCTGGGCAGGAATTTGGTCCAATATGTACTCTAAAGAACGAATTTTACTATTGGCAAAAGGGAAATGTGTTGAAGAACTAGGAAAAGGAGAAAGGAGAGATTAGCAAGGTCCATCTTCCCCCTTTTCTCTTCTAACTGTTTTATTTTTCTAAACTATATTCTCCGTAAATTCCAGAAGAGGAAAGTATTTTTTTCTTAACATGATTTTTGAGGGGAAATAAGTGCCTTTCTGCTTTTGCTTGTGGAATTAAAACATTCCTTACCTTGATTTTTATAGCAAACTGGTAATGCTTACATTTGAATTCCTGGCAAGCCTTAAAACATAACACTATACTTGTTTTGCATTTATTCCTCACTGGCTGGATGAATTTTTAAAACATGAGGTAAATCAAGTGGGAAGATTAAAATCAGATGGTTTTGCATAGACTGTCAGTAATGAGGATAAAACTGGCATTTTTCCATCTGCTTATTTGATTATACATTTTGTACTTATTTTTAAGACCAAACTGGAAGAGTTGGAAAGCGTTGTGGGAGTCCAAAATGGAAAGCATTTTTTAGTCATTTTTATAATGCATTGTGAATTTTTAAAATGTCTATGTCCAGACTGTGCTGGGACATGATCAAGGAGGTTTTTCTATCCTCAAAGAGTTTATCCAAAAATATATTTGTGTCAGAGGCTTTTCATTTAACCTATCTAAGGAAGATCTTGGGGAATTTTACCCTTGTCTGCTTGTGTTGCTATGGGAATGTCCATTTTTATATCTTCAGAGAGCTACAATATGGTAGAGAGGAGAGAACATGGGCCTTACAGGGAGGAAATAATATATCTATCTCTGGTTCTGCAAGCCTAATTTTTGTTCTTTAAATGAAATTGAAGTACTTTTACTTCTGAAGGGTTTCCGGAATCTTAGAAGTGATGAGTGCATCAGAAAACATTTAGTAAATGATAGTAATTGTTATATTGATGTGATTGCATCTTAACACGTAAATGTTTCTTGCCTGACTCCCTGCTTGCATTTCTCTTAGAGAGCTTTCTGTCTGTTGTCAGCTCAGTCCCTGTATCTCTTTGTGGTATAAAATTAGAAAAATATAGTAGAAAAGGAGGTGAACTAAAGTGGAAGAAAGGAAAAAAAAAGGTTGAAAGAAAGGGCCATTTCATTTCAAAGAGCTGAGGAAGTTTGGGGGTGCAGATGGCTACTCGGGTGGGTATCAGGAAGAGGCTGGTGCTTCAGATGAGAGGCCCTCAAGCAGTATTTTCCAATAGAACTTTCTGCAGTTATGGAATTATTCTGTTTTTAACATGTCTGGGACTATTGAATATTTGAATATGGCTAGTGTGACTGCAAAATGCTAGATTTCACTGCATTTTAATTAATTTAAATTTAAATAGCTATATATGGCTAGTGGCTACTTTATTGGATAGCACTGCTCCTGAGAAACTAGGGTATATGAGAATCTGATGGAAGGAAGAATAGGAGAGGAAGTTTTAACAGATATTGTCATTGATTGTGAATTAAATCTTCCCTATTATTTATTTAGAGATTCAACTAAAAAAAATTGATTTCGTTTGAAGTTAGTTTTGAGAGCTGGAATATATATATATATATATATACACATATGATGCAGCTTATAGCTAAGGACTCAAAGCTGACAGGACACAGGGGGCCCTGATTAATATTATGGTTACATTGATAATAATAAAAATTCTTTTCATTAGCATGATGATAATTGAGGAATTTTATGGACATAACACTCATAAGGGAAGAGGTAATTTATATAAGTTCATTTTAAACATGCAGCTATACTCACACTCCTCATCTAGAACTCAACTTGATATATAAATAAGTTTGAATATTTTATTTAGAAAATCAGAACTATTCTCTCTAGGCTTTATATTGTATAGCAGGATTCATTTTCTCAAACAATGAGGACAGCCACCACCAAGAGGACCCATTTTTTTTTTTTTTTCTCTAGCAGTCAAACAGGTGGGTCTTAAAGATTCAAGAACCGTCGGAAATGAATAAAAACATTGTATGTGTATATTTTTTTTCTGGGAACAATCTACATTCATTAGAAATTTTGTATTGGATATTTATCCTTTAAATTTTTCTTTATCTGTCTTGAAACTCATAGCTTTGCTTACCTCCCATATTGAAACCTCCATTCTAGAAACCGTCAATATTCCTTCAGTGAGTCAATATTCCACTTAAACATGGCAGAATTGGCTTTCATTGCTTACAAATAGAACCCTGAGTGATATAGATACTCCAAGGAGTCTGTAACCCCCAAATAGTTAAGGACTGTCCTATAAAATCTCATTTATTATGACAATGAGAACATCACAAACGGTATGATTAATATAGAAACACAAAAATCCAGAGCTGGAGAAAAGGGTGCATGCTTCATGTGACACAACTAGTGTTTGTTCAATAGTATGAGCTGCACTGAAATATAGACAGAAAGAAAGAGAGGTGGTAAGGCTTGCTTTATGCATCCTTGGTTTGTAAAGGAGAATATCAGGATTCTGAGTTATCTCCATTATGGTGAATACCTTCTTAATGAAAGAACCTATTTCATTTAAAGGCTCTGATGTCAGGAGCCTGACACTTTCCTCTGCCCAAACACTTGACTCCAATCACACCCAGTATTCTCCATCTTGCACCCTGTCTCCCCAAATTTGATATCAGTGATATTTCTAGTCAATACTATGACACTCTATCTAAAAACTCTGAGTGTTCAAACATATATTAACCTTAGCTCCAATTTGACCAAGTCTCTAGATTTGTAGAAATTATTATAAATATATAGTTAGAGGATTCAACCTTGTAGTAAGGTGGTTATGAGAGTGAAATTCCCCCTGCATATTTTAATGGGAGTTTCAGTTAAAAAAGCAAATTGGGCTAGAATTTTAAATAGCCTCATCTTGGGGCAAGAAGTCTCAGATATAATCTCTTTTTCACAAACAGAATAATGGTGTTTTGTACTGATTGCAAATATCCTCTTCCATTCTGTAGGTTACCTTTTAGTTTTGTTTAGTTTTGTTGATTATTTCCTTTGCTGTACAGAAGCTTTTTATTTTGATGTAGTCCCAATAGTTTATTTTTGCTTTTGTTTCCCTTGCCTCACGAGGCATATTTATTTAATTAAAAAAAAGATTGTATTTATTTATTTGACACGAAGAGAAAGAGATCACAAGTAGGCAGAGAGGCAGGCAGAGCAAGGGTGCAGGCTCCCTGCCGAGCAGAGAGCCAAATTTGGGGCTCAATCCCAGGACCCTGGGGTCATGACCTGAGCCAAAGGCAGAGGCTTAACCCACTGAGCCACCCAGGCGCCCCTCTCAGGAGGCATATTTAGAAAAATGTTGCTATGGTTGATGTCAGAGAAATTACTGCCTATGGTCTTTTTTAGGATTTTTAATTTTTCTCTTCAATGATCAATTTTCAGAAGAAAGAGCTGGAGTCAGAGTTGATTTGGTGGTACATCACCATTCTCCCTTAAGGATCAAGACATTCATTTCACCAGCTGTGGAGAAGGTTTGCTGCTGCTGACTCACAGCTGAACCCTCCCTAGGAATATCCTCAACAGAAATAGCTATCTTACTCAAGGTTAGGTACCACCCTTCTCCCTGAAGACACCTAGACCCAGTGACTGGTCATTAGGATTGGTGCATGTGAGTGTGTGTGTGTGTGTGTGTGTGTGTGTGTAGGGAGACAGTTAGCTGCTGCTGACTCACAGCTGAACCTTCCCTAGAAATATCCTCAACAGAAATAGCTATCTTACTCAAGGTTATATACTACCCTTCTTCTTGAGGACACCCAGACCCAATGACTGGTCACTAGGATTGGGATGTGTGTGTGTGTGTGTGTGTGTATAGGAATAAGTCTTGACCTGCTCTCCTTAAATCACGACAAATCTCAAAAGCCATCTCAATTCCCACACACACAATACTTAAATATAGGGGTAAACTAAACTCTTTATCATGTTGAAGAAAAGTTATGGTGATTCCAACAAATATCTTATTTGGAATTTTTTACAGTGCCAACCACATAATGGCATGTTTTCTTATAATGCATTATATTTTCCTGTATTGATTTGGTAATAGCAAGTGTGTGAGCAAAATCATAATTAAACTAGAAGGAAATTGATCTGCAGTACATAATTGATAAGTTGATGTGGTAAGAAAAAAGCCTCACATACAAGAGTGATATATATAATGATGCATTCGCAAAAGAATCATTATTTTTTCAACATGAAGTTTATTTGTGTTTCATTATCATATACTCTAACATGGACATTTTTACTATATTTGTTCATAATATAGCATGCCCTGGATAATTAAATGGAATTCTGTCGTGTGTAGCATTTCTACATCTTTAATAATAAATGTAAAATTAATGTAAGGAGGATGTGAATCTGAATCTTCAGAGAAAAATTAGCATTATTGCCATGTCATTTTAATTCCAAGAGCCCTCGACATTTTTTTCCTTCCATGATATTTGGCAATAATATAGGTCAGTTTTTTTGAGCTGCTTCACAGCACTGCCAGCCCCACCCATGCTGATATCCACGATGGTGAAAGGAGACAAAGTAGGTGGAACTGCTGCTTCAGTCAGAGCAATTCCACTTTTGCTTGTTTTATACACTGGCATTTCTTGCAAGCTTTCATTTGCAAAAGATGTTTCTGCACTAACATCATTTTGAAAACTACCAATACTGGTTATAGGTGCTACAAGAAATATGGAAATAAATAAATTATGCCACTGATTGACTCAGAAAGCAGTCACTAATTACTTTTAACAACTTTACTTATTTATTTATTTGGGAGAGAGAGAGGGAGAGTGCTTGCTTGTGTGTGAGTGAGGGAGGGGGAGAGGGGCAAGCAGTATGCTAGGCTCCACTCAGAGCTCCAGCCCAGAATCCTGGGATCGTGACCTGCGCTGAAGTCAGCTACTCAACCAACTGAGCCACCCAGGCACCCCTGAAAGTAGTAACTATTCTAAAGAGTTTCTATTTCTCTACTTTTTGTAATGCAGAAGCTCATATTTTTTGCTTGTTGGATCTCTGTTAGTTTATACATTTTCCCCTTGGAAAATAAGTTGTACTTTTTTTCTGGTCAAAAAATGACTCTAAAATGTAATGGAATCATATTCAACTCTATCTTAAATGAAAATCTGTAGTTTTGTAAAATATATTCAAATAAACTAAGATATTTTAAGATACAATAAAAATATTTTATATAGCAATAAACTTACAGAATATGCTAGGTTGGAAAATCACAGCAAAATTTGTGCCTATAATTGCTACCTCAGATTTTCTGATTGGATGTAAAGGACCCATTAGTTTCAATTTCCCCTCTCCCCTCATTTCAAATAAAACTCTCTTTTTTCATAAATCTTTCCCATCTGAAACCCTAGGGCTGGATCTTGATTAGTATGAGTGAGGATGAATACATAGAATATGCCCAGTAGCTTTTATTGTGTCTTATTAGGTTTGCCCAATTTGACAGAATGAGCATCGTACAATCTCCAACTGGCGGAGATGTTTTCTTCATCTCCTGTTGTAACGTGATTAAGGGAACTTACTGTTCTAGTTCCTGCTGGCTAGCAGCCACAGCCTTGAGGTAGACTGGCCTTGGAGAGTAGGGAAAAACAAGCTCAGTAGAGTAAAAAAAAATGGAAAGAGCTTGTATTCTTTTTATTTTTTAAAGTTTCATTTATTTATGAAAGAAGAGAGTATGAGTGGAGGGAGGGGGAGAGGGAAAGGGAGAAGCAGACTCCCCGCTGAGTGGTGAGCTGGAGGCGGGGCTACCAGGACCCTGGGATCTTGCCCTGAGCAGAAGGCAGGCGTTTACCCGACTGAGCCTCCCACGAACCCAAGAGCTTGTATTCTTGTTAACATCACCAGGCTGCTGAATCAATCTCTAGACTTCTTTTTATGTAACAGAAAAACAATTTTCATATTGCTTAACCTAGTCTTGATTGGCATTTCTGTTTTGTTTTGTTTTTTTTTTTTTCCCAGCAAAAATTTCTAAAAGCACACCCCACTCCAAACAGCAGCAACAAAAATCACTCAACAGACAAAATGGCATTATGGGTATAGATATAGAAGGTAGTCTGTTATTCATTCATTCATTCATTTACATTTTAGATTTGACAGTATAATTCTCTTAACCCTATTCTGTGGTTAAACTAAGTTCTGAACAAACACGTTTTCTGGGAATTCCAGGGAGGTCATGGTTGTGGCATTTAGTATTGACAGGGAGATGCAGAAATTGACACAGGTCACTGAAGTCTGGCTTCTGCCAACTGACTCTGTCATTGTGCCCGAGTTTCCTTTGATCTTGACTCACCTAGACATCCTAGGCCCCTGCATCTGGCTTGTACCTTGCATTGGTAGCTCTCATTAAAACTGGTTCCATCAAGGGGCACCTAGGTGGGTTAAAGCCCCTGTCTTTGGCTCCGGTCATGATCCCAGGGTCCTGGGATCAGGCCTGACATCAGGGTCTCTGCTAGGTGGGGAGCCTGCTTCCCCTTCTCTCTCTCTGCCTGCCTCTCTCCCTACTTGTGATCTGTCTGTCAAATAAATAAATAAAATCTTTAAAACAAAAACAAAAACTACTGGTTCCGTCAGTGAGCCTGCAACTCCACTGAACGCCAATTTTTTTTTTTTTCATGTTTTACATTATTCTGATGAGTCAGTGGTTTTAAGATATGAATTGGTTATCTGTGTCAGAAGGAATACTAAAGGCACTGGGGGGAAATTTAGATAATGCAGCAGGAAATAAAGCGATAGGTAAGTGCATTTGCTGTAGATTAAGTAAAACCAACAGTGGGAAAAACAATAAGGATCACTGAAGGGAAGGATAAGGTAATAGAATGTACCTGTGGAGCTGAGAAAAAATTTCTTTTCCAGACAGTTTATTCTTGTTCAGGCTAGAATAGTTTAAAAATACATACATTTTTCTTGAGAAAAATCTATTAAGAAAATGTGTTGGCATGAAATTATCCTCCCTGTTTCCTAGGCACATTGTTTAGCCATATCCTCAGTACTGGGGAGAAATATCATGATGTGCCTATTCCTCACATTTTTTTGCTCACTTTACATGTCCTCTTTGTGTGTTCTCAACCACTCTCATGACTTCAAAGCTCCTATTAAATGGAATTCTCTACTGACTAGCATTTCAGTATCTTTAATAATAAGATATAAAATTAATATTAGGTAGTATGAGCAAAATCATAATTAAAATAGAATTTAAAAAAAAAAGATTTTATTTATATATTTGACAGAGAGAGAGAGATCACAAGTAGGTGGAGAGGCAGGCTCCCACTGAGCAGAGAGCCCGATGCGGGGCTCAATCCCAGGACCCCAGGACCCTGGGATCATGACCTGAGCTGAAGGCAGAGGCTTTAACCCACTGAGCCACCCAGGTGCCCCATAATTATTTGAGACTGCAAACCTTAGCTTTAGCCAAGATGTTTTCCCAGCTCATGATGTTCATTCAACTGTCTATAGGATATTGCCCAGACTTTCTGCAGGCAACTCACTTTTGTCATATCCCCAAAGCAGAATCCATTGTTTTCTCAGAAACCAACCCCTTCATTCCTTTGCTAAGCAAACATTTACTGAATGTGTAATGTATTCAGGCTTTGTCTTAAGAAAGCCAACCCTCCACAAGTACAGAATAGTGAGGAAACAGATACATAAAACAAAAACTATAATGTTGTAGTTAGTGCAAGTCTTGTTTTGGGAGGAGGATATCGGACATTTTGTATGACTTCTCTGTGTCTCAGTTCCTTTATCTGTAAAATGGAGACAATAGGATCCCCTCATAGTGTTAATGCAAGGATTAATTCAATCAGTATATATGAAGGGCACAGAATACACTAAGTATTCAATAATTATTAGCGACATTATGCAAAACAGAAAATGAAGCCTTAATTATTATGTTTAGTAGAGAAGTATTAGGGCTGTTCTTTTTTTTTTTTCTTTTCAAGATTTTATTTATTTATTTGACAGAGAGAGAAAGCTCACAAGAAGGCAGAGAGGCAGAGAGAGGAAGGGAAGCAGGCTCCCTGCTGAGCAGAGAGCCTGATGCAGGGCTTGATCCCAGGACCCTGAGATCAGGACCTGAGCCAGAGGCAGAGGCTTAACCCACTGAGCCACGCAGGTGCCCCAGAGCTGTTCTGTCATCACTAATATTTAATTTTTTTGGACGTTCTTGCTAATGCAATTAAGTAAAAAAAAAAGGATGAGGTATGGAAATTGAAGGAAAGAGGCAAATGACAATTATTTTGAAATGATTCGACTACTATCTTTGTCTGCTCAGGTTACCACAACAAAATACCATAGGTTGAGTGGTTTGTTTTTTTTTTTTTTTAAGATTTTATTTATACATTTGACAGAGATCACAAGTAGGCAGAGCAGCGGGAAGAGAGAGGGGGGAAGCAGGCTCCCTGCTGAGGAGAGAGCCCAATGCGGGGCTCCATCCTAGGACCCTGAGATCATGACCTTAGCTGAAGGCAGAGGCTTAACCCACTGAGCCATCCAGGCATCCCAGGTTGAGCGGTCTTGACAAGATAATATTCTCATACTTCTTGGGGTGCCTGGGACCCTCCAGGACATAAGGACACTACCCTCATGACTTCATCTAAACCCAATTACTTCTCAAAGGTCGATGTCCAAATATCATCACATTTATGGTTTGGGACTTCAATGTATGTATTTTGTGGGGATATAATTCAGTCCTAACAACCATATGTAGAGAAACCCCAATTAATTAGCTGATAAAATAATAAAGGCAATAGACAAGAACTCCTTAAAGTAGCTGATTACTATGCAAAAAGCAATGGTTGTACAATACCAAAAAACTCAGAAATAATGGAAAGATTACATTTATAGTAATAACCAGAGATATAAAAATCTATGAATAAACCTTACAGAATTTTGTAAAATCTTTGTGAAAATTTTAAATTGCTTCTAAGACCCTCAGGACAACTTGACCAAGTGTATTGATATATACCTTGTTCTTGGAGAGAAAGATATTATTGTAAAAATACCAATACTATATAAATTACAAGTTTAATATGAACCCAATAAAGATGAAACATTAATCTTTGACATTTAAAGTTCACGTGGAAAATAAACATAGAAGAATATTCAGAAAATAATACAAAACAAAACGGCACATGATTATAGATGTTAAATTGTGTTTAATAAACATTTGGTAGTATTTATTGTGTACTATACATGGTTATAAGTTCTTTATATATATTAAATGTTACCCTGTAGTAATTCTTATTTATTTATTTATTTTAAAGATTTTATTTATTTTACAAAGAGACTCAGAGGAATAAGTGTGGGAAGGGAGGGGTGGAAGAGGGAAAAGCAGGCTCCCGGCTGAGCAGAGAGCCCACTGTGGGACTCAATCCTAGGCCCCTGGGATCATGAACTGAGCCAAAGGCAGACGCTTAACCATCTGAGACACCCAGGTGCCCCTATCCTGTAGCGATTCTTATAACAAACCTATTAAGAACATGCTATTATTATTGCATTTTACAGATAAGAAAACCAAGGCACAGAGAGGCCAAGTAATTTGCTTAAGGTCTCACAGCTTGTAAGTAGAAGAACCAGGCTTCAAACCCAAATAATCAGGCTCCAGAATCTGATGCTTTTAACTTGTGCACTATGCTGCAGTAAATAAGACAGTTGGTATAAGAATAAACATAGGTATAAAGATTGATGAGATAAAACAGAATCAAGATATAGAAATGGAAATATATGAAAATGTAATGAAAACATATGAAAATATAATAAAACATACATTTTAAGAAAATGATGGATTATTCAATAAATTGTGTCAGGAAAATTGGAAAAAATAAAGGTGGATCTTTACTAATTTTTACCACCAAATTTCATGTGGATCAAATTTAAATGTGGACATAAGTTGAAACCACAAAAATAATATAAGAAGATATATAGGAATTAAAGAAAAATAATCTTTACATGGCAAAACTTTCTAAACAGTGAACAAAATCCAGGAGCCATGAAAGAAAAATTTGATAAATTTTATTATATGAATGAACCATTAATCTTCAAAGAGCACTTCACTTACCTAGGAAATTAATTATTGTCATATGGTACAAGCATGTTCAAATTTGTCATTTTTCTTTATGAAAGTCAAAACAAGGTCAAAGGGAGTTTTATTTTCTATTTGCTATTTAGAGTAATATTTCTAGCAATATGTCACTTAATGAGTTGGGAAATAAGTACTCATTTAATAGTGTGGTGGATTGTGGGGAGAAGACCAGAAGTATTTTGTATTTGAAGTGAAATAAGCTATGGATAAGGTATTAGATCAGTGATTCCAATTAGATTTAGAAATGAATATTTAAAATAAAGATCAGAAAAGGTGCAACTATGTTTTCAAGAAAACTTCCAATTCATGCCAACCTGACTCAGAAAAATTCCATTTGTAATATCTTCAGAAAACTGAAGTATGAAATAAATAAAATTAAAATACTAAAATGAATACAAAATATTGAAGAAAATTTAGAAAATAATGAAAAGGAAAAGTGTTACTTAAAACCCTACAACAACACAGACACAACCATGATTTTGGCATATTTAACTGGGTCTTCTGCTTAGGGGCTCACAAGATTGCAGTGAAAGGTTCAGTCAGGGCTGCAATCTCATCTGAGTCTCAGGATCCTCTCCCAAGGTCATTTAGATTTGGCAGGGTTCAATTACTTGCAGTAGAGTGAGGTCCCTATTTTGTGTCAGGCTAATAGCTGGGAAGGCTCTCAGTTCTAGAGGCTATCAGGTCCTATCCATGTGACCATCTGACATGTCAGTTTACTTACTCAAATTCATCAGGAAAATCTTTCTTTATTTTGTTACTAGTGAGTCATATAATTTAGCATAACTACAGGTAGTAGCTATCTGGTTAACATTGCCATGTTCTGTAACTTATAATCAAGGGATTATTCCATTATATTCACAGGTCTCATCATGACAGGGGATTATACAGGCTATATGTGCCAGGGTATGAGGGAATTATACAGGGTATATACACCAAGGGGTAGGAGTCTTGGAAGCCATCTCAGAATTTTGCCTACCATAGATGTGAATTTTTTAATTTATCCACCACCTTGGAGTCCATTGGTCTTTAATCTGTGAGTTAAACAGTTTCATTACTTTTGAAAAATTTTTTTTAAAGATTTTATTTTATTTATTTGAGAGAGATTTATTGAGAGAGACCACAAGCAGGCAGAGAGGCAGGCAGAGAGAGAGCAAGAAACAGGCTCCCCGCTGAGCAGAGAGCCCAATGCGGGGCTCGATCTGAGGACTCGGAGTTCATGACCTGAGCCGAAGGCAGCAGGTTAACCCGCTGAGCCATCCAGGCGCCCCACTTTTGAAAAATTCTTAGGAATTATCTCTAAATATAGTACCTGATCCATTTTTTTTTTTTACTTTCCTTTTGAAATTCTGATTATTGTAGGTATTGTTTTCACTGTATCCTTTATGTCTCACAATTGCTTTTCTCAGTTTTCCATTATTTGCTTTATCATAGTTTTTTTTTTTTTTTAAGCTATCTTCCAGTTCATTAATTGTTTCTTCAGCTCAGTTTGTTGAAACCAAACACTGAGTTCTTAATTTCTGTTGCAATTTTTGGTTATGTTTTTTCTTCTGTTTCACATCAGCTATTTAATTTTTTAATAATTTTTAATTCTTGCCATAGTTTTTCTTATGCCCTCGAACATAGTAAGAACAGTTATTTTAAAGTCTATGGCTTATCCTTCTTATATATGGAGTCTCTGTGGATCTCCTTCTACTGTTGTTTTTACTGTTTGTCATTCATGGTGTCTTTTCTCATCCTATATCTCTTCATCCATGGTGTATCCCAACTGATGGTCACTTGATGTGGTATTTTTTTTTTTTTTTTAGATTTTATTTATTTATTTATTTGACAGAGATCGCAAGTAGGCAGAGAGGCAGGTAGGGGGGTAGGGGTGGAGAAGGCACCCTGCTGAGCAGAGAGCCTGTTGCAGGGCTTGATCCCAGGACCCTGGGATCACGACCTGAGCTGAAGGCAGTGGCTTAACCAGCTGAGCCACCCAGGCGTCCCAGCAACAATTTCTTTAAATGAGTTAAAGATTAATTAAGAAAATTAAATATATTCTTTTAACCCAAACTCAACCTATAACCTAAACTTTTATTTTATTATTTTTTTTGTTATGATGAGAACTAAGATCTACTCTCTAAGCAACTTCACATATGCTTTCTTTTTTTTTTTTTAAAGATTTTATTTATTTATTTGACAGAGAGAGAGAGAGAGAGAGATCACAAGTAGGCAGAGAAGCAGGCAGAGAGAGATAGGGGGAAGCAGGCTCCCCGCCGAGCAGAGAGCCCGATGCGGGGCCCAATCCCAGGAACCTGAGATCACGACCTGAGCCGAAGGCAGAGGCCTAACCCACTGAGCCACACAGGCACCCCTCACATATGCTTTCTTAAAATATTTTTTAATTCATTAAGACCCCAGCTACCTGTTGAGGTAAATACTGTCATTGTCCCCATGCTACAAGTGGTAAAACTGAGGCATGAAGCAGCAAGAGGACTTGCTTCGGTCACATGGCTTGAAAGTCAAATCTAAGTCCTCTGACTCCTATTTCTGGATTCCTTCTGTGTCATCATAATTTCTCAGTCTTTTTGATTTTTGTCTGTTGCTGCCTTAAGCAAAAATAATTTGAAGAGAAAAAAAAAGTTTGGTAATAAAATGTTTTAAATAGTTTCAGGCCAATGACTGTATGTGTGTGGCTGTATCTGTAGGTATTTCTGTGGAAATTAAAAGTACTAGTACCTCTATAAAAATCCAATTTCAAACACATCAATCTTATTATGTAAGGGTTGCTTTACAAAAAACTGTTATGTAATGTAAGCTAGACTTAGAGTAGGTAAATATCCTTGAACCAGAACTGTGTGTGTGTCCATATACATACATGAGTCAGTGCATACTTTTATGTGGTGGCTTGTGGTGAGTGGAGTCTATGGGAGTTGTGTTGGTCAAATATAACTTAGGGGTCATACAGAGCTGGAGACATAAAATATCCTTCCTTGTTTCCCTGTAATTGAATAATTCATAATCATCCATAATATTCATAACCAGAGATACCACTGAGATTATCTGAAGTGACTGACTTTAATATTTGAGTTAATTTTATCTTCATGCCCCGACCTCTGATTTGTGCAGAATAGTTTGTCAGAGCTGGATTTCCATTCCAGCCCCACTGAATGATCTTAGGAAAGTTACATAACCTCCCTGTGTCTCCTTTTTTCATTTGTAAAATGTCAATAATAATAATAGTACCTATGTACTATATTCAGTATCTATTGCAGATACTGAATGAGATAAAATATATGATACTAAGCAGAATACCTGGCCCCCATCTCTGTCAAAACAGTTATTATAATTACTTAATCTTAAATATCAAATATGGTCTGGAACTTTATAGTGCATTAGTCTAAATCCTTAGTTCTACAGTAACTTAGTTACTGAGCTATTAAGTTATATTTCAAAGATCATAGAGCCATCTAGAATAGAATTCAAACTTGGGGCTACTGACTCCTAGAAGAAAATGTATATTTCTACTGTAAAAATTATTAGATATATGAATAAGTGAGCAAGTAAGTAATATAAGTATTTTTTCCAGATAAGTCAAGATAATTCTATGTCTAATGGTGATTTTAGAATATAGAGAGTGAATTGCCTTTTGAATAAAGAAGTTCTGAAAGTTATTTATTTATTTATATTTTTTCTGAAAGTATTTTAGACCGTCATTACTGTGAATTGTTTAGACAGGGCTTTGGAACACATAGGACTGTTTCTGTCTGTAGGGAAAAAAAGAGCAAAAGGGAAAGTAGTATATAATAACTTCAATGCAAATTGTACGGTTGCACGTAAAATAGGACTGTATATGTCTGAAAATTTGAGAATCATGATGGTATGCCCTGGATTTTACAAAAAATTTTTTTGCAGAGACCCAAAAGCAAAGTAAGGACCAAGTGGTTCACTTAAATTAGCATTGAATCAGACCTCCATTATAAGTGATATACAGTATCTCCCATTTTGAAAGCTAGATCATTACAGAATTATGACTTATGGCTTCAGTCATGTTTGTTTTTACGAGCATCCCTGGGATTCCACGATGTTAGACTGCTCCCCACGATCATCTCTGAAGTTGCCTCAATGTTGTACTCTCTTCTACGCAGCTATGTAATGACCAGAAAGGAAAAGAGTGAGGGTAGGAAGAATTATGTTTTACAGTCTACTTTGAGCATCTAACTTTAAGTCCTTGAGATGACTAGTTTTTGCATGAATCCATTACCATAGGTCATTGAAAAAATGCACAATAAAAAACCGGGCTAATTCACATTTAGGAAGAGGTCCTGTGCTGTGTCTCAAGGGTGTTAAATGACCAAGGAGCTGTGTGATTGCCGCTTGTGGCATATACCACAAAAGAAAATGTGGAGGTCCCACATCTGCCTTAGCAGCCTCCTTTCTCTGAAGTCTCTCTCTCTCTGAGATCCACCAATCCCAAGTACAGAATGATTATGCCACATGGCAGGTAAGACTTAAATTTCTTCATATAGAATGGATGTGTTTTAACGGTGGGCACTGTGCTAAATGTTAAGATGGGCACAAAAGTGGTAACATGCCTCAGAAATTCTATAGAGTGGGGAGAGAAAATAATGTTACTGAATTTCCTATATAAATTTTAAAAGTTAGCATAGGATGGTCTGTTTGTGTCTAGAAACAGAGTCAAGACTGTTGACTTCTCTCTCTCAGTAGGAGATCGATTTACTTCAGCACCTCCATTCTATTGTTTCTTCAGTTTATTTATCTATCCATCGCTAAACTTAGTCATTAACCAATGTCTGTTGAAGACCTGCTACCAAGGCAGGCACTAGGTTGAACTCTAAGGAGATGGTGGGAGACAGCCATTAATCCCATATTCATAATACAAAATCAACTGTGAAGTGTATTCTCTGGAGATAGAGTGCATTATAGGGACCCTCAACTCCATTGAGGCCAAGTTGGGGAAGGCTTCTCTAAGGAAATGAATTTTGAACCGAGATCAGAGAGGTGAATAGAAATTAACCAAAGTTGGGTGATTAGAGTTGGGAGAAGAGATGCAGTGTGATAGGAATGTTTCAGTTTGGGCAAACTTTAGGCTCTGTATCCCTTAACAGAAAAACCATAGTGCATACGACAAATGCTAACCATGATCCCATACCCTAGCACAGCAGAGTATCCTCACCTGACATCGTGAGCATATCATTTCCAAAGGGCACTGCAGTATTTTTCTCAGGTTCCTTTCAGGTATTTTAGGACTGTCTTGAAAATTTAATATACTATTCTTGCTGTGCCATCACTTTGTCTCCTGTCTTTGACCTCAACTCAAAATTCTTTTTCTTTTTTTAACTGCTGTTACAAGAGAGAGGGCAACAGAGGTTTAACTGAGCCACACAAATGAGGATTATTGGTATTTGGCAGGATTCCATACCATTCAGTGTATTTGCATTTTGTAAGATGTAGAATTAAACGCTCCTCGATCATCGAGTCATTTGTCCCAGAGATGCACATATTGTGACTCTCAAAAAAACTGAACATTAAAATTAAAATTGTTCCCATCCTCTTTTTTTTTTTTTTTTTTCTGGTCAGACAGCTCTTAAAAGCATGACCTAGAATTTCCTTCCCTGCTGTTTTTTTTTTTTTTTTTCTCCTCATTTATTTTGTACATTTCAACAAATTCTAAGCTGGCTACAGACCTTGAACCAGCAATTGGGAACACTTTTGTAAGTCTCAGCTGAGAGCTTATAAACTATTATGTAGCTCAGCAAGAAAGTGTGTGACAGAGATGTATAGTTACCTTTCCACTGGAGTTCCATTTCTTTCTTCCCTCCATCCAGCTGAAGGTAAAAGGGCTCTTGAGGCCACCGAATAAAGAAATGTTCTGTTCTCAAAAGAAGAGTTACACATGTTCTAAGACCAGTATGCTCCCAGTGAAAGCATTTCCTGGTAAAAATGGCATGAAAGTGTTGAAACCACGTTTCATTATTTTTGGTTCAGGTTCTGCCAAGATAGCATTCTTTTTCACAAGGCTGGGGAGGCAAGCATGTTGGAGCTAGAAAGGTGAGAACTCCTGCTGGAGTCACACGGAAAACCCTGCCAGGTAATGATGCTGTTTCCCCTTTATTTCTGTTTGAGCTTCAAGAAAGCTGGTACTTTTGAAACACAAAAGCCAGGTTCCTGCTGTGACTTCCCAGACTGCTTCTTAAAATACCCATGTAGCAGCTGACTATACAGAAATGTACATGAATATCTAGATAGCTTTTCAGAACCTTTCTAAAAGCACGCACCCGTTTTCAGGTTGGTTGAGTAAATGCTGCTTTTGCAGTCTCTTTCCCAAGAGTCACGATTTTCCCATGTAGCTGGAAGTTGTGTTCTAGCCAGACTGGGTCCACAAGAAAATCCAGTGCTGACTTGGTCAGGTTTGCTTTCCTATCCTGGAGTCAATCAGGGAAGGCCAGTCAAGTCTGCTGAAACCATCATGAGTCCAGCATTCTGTCGACGCTCTGCTAGGCTGATGTTTAATGTTGATCTTTTACTAGATATAAGTTTCTTTATCATAAAAGGAACACATGGAACAGGACCAAGTATAGAAGAATAACGAGATTGCAATAGAGTCCACTAGAAGCCTGGAAATAAATAAAATCTTAAAAAAAAAAAAAAAAAAAGAAACCTATCCTGGTTGATGCCAGGGCCATCTGGGCACCAAGAAGGCTTTATTCAGGCCAAGTTTTCATCAATGTCAGTAATCTGAGGGAATCTTTCAATCAAAACTTTAAGAATACATCATAAGGGTTCACTAGAATGAATGAGAACTCCGTACAGGTTACAGTTCTATTACTTAACATCTAATATTGGGTTTCTGACACCTTGATGGTTTGAATAACCATTTTCAGTTTTTCCTCTATAAAGAATTGATCTAAAAGAAACCGCACTCCACTTTTTCCTGCTTTTCTCAAACTTAAGTCATTTTTGAGTTGCTGACATAAGTATTATTCAAACTGTGCTGAAATGGGATAGGATATTTGGAGGCTTGCTTTTTAAAAAAAAACAAAATCTAACTACTAATTATGAATAAAACTATCAGATCCTATATTATTGCTCAAAATTTCCTCCAAATACCAAGTTTTGATATGAGAATTTCTTTTTCAAATATTTTATTTATTTATTCATTTATTTTTTAAAGATTTTGTTTACTTATTTGAAAGATAAAGATACAGCGAGAGGGGGAATGTAAGCAGGGGTAGTGGGGGAGGGAGAAGCCGGCTTCTTGTGGAGCAGGGAACCTGCTGTGGGGCTCGATCCCAGGACCCTGGGATCATGACCTGAGCCAGAGGCAGACGCGTAATGACTGAGCCACTCAGGTGACCCTGATATGAGAATTTATTTTTTATAATATTTTATTTATTTGAGAGAGAGAGAGAGAGAGTGTGTGCATGCACGTGTGGTGAGGAGGGGCAGAGGCAGAAGGAGAGTCAGACTTGCCACTGGGCAGAAGGCCTGACGATGCTGGACTCGATCCCAGGACCCTGGGATCACGACCTGAGCCGGAGGCAGAGTCCTAACCAGCTGAGCCACCCAGGCACCCCTTTATATGAGAATTTCTAAATAATATACCTGCAAAACACCAGGTGCCTACTTGTTCTTTAGTCGTTCAAAGATTTCATTTTCTGCATGGTGCTACTGCTCTCTCTGAAAACAGTCAACATTTATTGTGTCACTTTGTCACTTTGCTTACTGATCACAACCCCATAAATTATGTATGATAATTATCCCATTTTATAGATAGGCAAATGAGGCTCAGAGATGTTGACCAACTTGTCTAGGGTCTCACAGATAGGGTGTGACTAACACATCTGATTTATAGAATAAGAAAGCTGGGGTGTCTTCCTGATCTAACCTGTAGCCTTTTCAATTTTCTGTGTTTCTACCTGGGGGTGTGCCCTCTTTGCTTTCTGAGTGGTAGCTTGCTAAGTAATGAGTTAAAACTACCTTCTGTGATAAACATAACTTCCCGATTAAGGGAACAACTGAAAATAAGTTCTCTCTTTGATGGTGCTAGGGCAGCCATGACATTTCCTGTGCAGCATCATTAACTGTACCTCCCTTTCTGAGGCAACAGTTCAGGGTGCTACTATTTAACCCCCCCCCCCTTTTTTTTTTAAGAAAAAGACTCTTCATTTGTCAGAAAGAGAGCACAAGCAAAGGGAACAACAGAGGGAGAGGGAGAAGTAGGCTCCCGGCTGAGCAAGGAGCCCATTGTGGGGCTTGATCACAGGACCATGGGATCATGACCTGAGCCAAAGACAGACACTTAACTAACTGAGCCACCCAGGCACCCCAACTATTTAACCTTTTAACACTGATTAACATGCAAGCAAAAAAGCACTTTAATGCTTTTTTCACTACAAATGAAATTTGTCATTTGTCACTACAAATGTATATTACAGTAATTTTCAAAGTGGGGATAGACCCCACTCCACAGTTTCCATTCATGTACTTCTCTTTAGCTTGCTAATCACCAACCACTCAGAATTTTTTGCTAAGCTCCTGAGTTAGAGATAGCCCCTGGATTGAGCCCCTGTAGCTAATGGGAGCATGCGTCCTTGCTGTGTGCATCAGGACGTGGATTCCCCTGCTGTTCAGCAGATCTTCCCATTACCCACCCTCAGCATGCAACACAGAACTTTACATAGCCTACAAGGACAGTCTCCTTATCCACCGGGATCTATGAACACAGTGTCCAGGCTCTAGACTCTCTTTCAGCCTACAAAAATGTCTGTGACTGGAAAAAAGCAATCAATGGCCCCAAAATACAAAAGGGAAACTGCCAAATGTAAAAGACAAGTTTAAGTGTCTTCAATGTAACAGGTCAGCCTTATTAATTTTTAAATTTAGTATTCATAAAAATTTCATTACATGTAGAGAACAAACTTGTGGTCACCAGAGGAGAGGGAGATGGAGGAGAGGCAAAATAGGTGAAGGGGATTAAGAGGTACAGACTTCAGTTATAAATATGTCACAGGGATGAAAATTTCCTCATGGGGAATATTGTTAATAATATTATAATAACTTTGTATGGTGACAGATGGTGACTACACTTATCATGGCAAACATAGAGTATATCATTGCTGAATCACTGTTGTATATCTGGAGTTAATATGATATTATATATCAACTCTACTTCAATTAAAAATTCTAAAAAATGTAAATAATTTCATCACATATAAAATAATTTGTGGGTTAGATTTTTTCTGAGTATGTGAAATGATTGCTCTTTATAAATTAAATGACTTGACTATAGTCTCTAAGATCATCTTGCTTATTTTTTTGCTCTTGCTTATCTGTCTCCTACTAGAATATAAGCTCTATGGGAGCAGGGGCCTTGTCTTTCTTTTATTCTTGTATCTCCATTGCTTAAAATAATTCTACATATTTATAATATTCAGTAAATATTTATTGACAAGTGAAACCAACATACACACCTACATACACATGATCTGTTACTAGGGATTTTATAGATAGGAGGTTGTATATGTGTCCTTAAAGGAGGTGGTGAGTAGGTTCTAAGTGTAGGAAGACCCTGAAGAGAATAGGGATAAGATAGGTCCCTTCCTCATCCATCCCATTCCTAGTCTCTATTTCAAGTTTGTTGTGAAAAATTCAATATAAAATTTTGATTTTGAATATCCATAGAGCAATCAATTTGAAAATTCTTTTTTTTTAATTTTTTTAAAATTTTTTATAAACATATATTTTTATCCCCAGGGGTACAGGTCTGTGAATCGCCAGGTTTACACACTTCACAGCACTCACCAAAGCACATACCCTCCCCAATGTCCATAACCCCACCCCCCTTCTCCCAACCCCCCTCCCCCCAGCAACCCTCAGTTTGTTTTGTGAGATTAAGAGTCACTTATGGTTTGCAATTTGAAAATTCTTAGACATCAAATTCTTAGAATTTGATAGATTTTGACATAAAATCTGAACTCAGTGTTTGGGAGAATTTAGTTCAAGTAATTACTAACTTAAATCTTTGAGGGATAAAACTAGCTTAGAATTTAAGTAATATGCAAAGGAATGTTCATTAGTTTTAGGTTTATCTGAATTTTTTTCCAAAAAGATTTTACTTAGTTTTTTTTTTTCCTATGCCAGACTATGTTTTTTGCTATGAGCTTTAATCAGATTTTTAGCTGAGAATAATTGTTATCCTTATTTAAGAACTACATTTCTTGCTGAAAAAAAAAAAAAACCAGATGCATTGAGATTAATTGTTTCATATGAACATAATTCTTTTTAAAATAGGAAATAGTGGGACACCTGGGTGGCTCAGTTGGTTAAGCAGCTGCCTTCGGCTCAGGTCATGATCCCGGCATCCTGGGATCGAGTCCCACATCGGGCTCCTTGCTCGGCAGGGAGCCTGCTTCTCCCTTTGCCTCTAGCCTGCCACTCTGTCTGCCTGTGCTTACTCTCTCTCTCTCTCTCTAACAAATAAATAAAATCTTTAAAAAAAAATAGAAAATAGTAATAGGAAGATTACTTCTGGGAAAAAAAAGTTTAAGTGGTTTGTGGCTTAGAGGAATATTTTATGTAAATTAACTGAATTCATTTCTGGGCAAGAAATAAAATTGGACAGTTGTAATTTTCCCAGAGGATTGGTATGGAAAATTTTTTATAATGTCATTTCTAAAACCTAACATCTATGTGGCTGGCTAATCACAAAACACGAGTCTTGGTCGCCACTTGTAAAACGATTCCAGCTTTTGGGGGGGGGATTAGGGGGTTTGTTAGGATTTGGAACTTTTATCCTCTTAAAAGTCTTGAATGATTCTTTGGTTATAATACTTCATGCCCTGGTGCTCTGTATGAAAATATGCATTTTCAGTGTTGAGATGGCATCTTGGTCCATCAGGTCTTAAAATGACAAGTGTCCTTTCCAACTTCATGAACACACAGAATTTAATGATCTTTAAAAGAGAATCACGTATGGGGGCATGGTGGTGACTTTGAGAGCCCGGCACCCAGGTGCCTAAGGAGTCAGGTAGGGTGTAAATTAACCTGCCTACCTGGACTTCAATCATCCCTCACTTCCAGAAAGATACTGGAGGATGTGCTCCAACAAAACATGGGAATAAATCAAGAAAAAGAAATACATGGGATCCAGAAAACAGGACGAGAGTGTGGGAAGGTGAATGTGGAAAAAAATGTCAAGATGTTTCCTTGTCAACTGGCGATGGGCTCAGCAGTAAAGATTTCAGGTCTCTATATCATGTAGGCTGTATACCAGTACCCAAAAGAGTAAGTTGTCTTATGTAGAACGATAAAATAAAAATGTTAAAACTGAAAAAAAAAAAAAAAGAGAGAATCACGTACGAAAGGAGAAAAAAATAATTTATTCCTTCTAAGAGTGTTGGAAGGTGGAATGAGCTAAGTGAGGCAAGATTGCTGATTTTAACCTTACCCTTGTCAGCAATGTTGGTAAACATGGGAAGGGAACTCACCTCTCTGGGATTCCTCATAAAATGGGCATATTCCTTTTAACCTACCTCATAGTGAAAACTAGGCACTATACATATACACGATGAAAGAAACTTAATATGTGTCACTTTTGCATGGTGATTATTTTGAATTAAAGGTACTTAAACAGTAGGTACAAAAAAGACACTGATTGCCCATTTTCTTTCTGAAAGTAAGAGGTAAAATTTTCCAGTGAAAGGTTTCCTCCCTACACTGGTAGGGAAGGAAAACACTCTTATCAGTGGAGATGGGGAAATTTGGGGCCAAGAAATCTGTGCAAACTAACCTTGTTAAGCGCGTATCTTCCCAGTTACTTCATCATTTACTACCCCAGGCCAAACGCCTTTGTGTTGTCAAGTGTTCACAAATTTATGGTTTATTTGTTGAAAAGGTATAAAAGCCTCCTGTTCTGGTTACTTCTTTGGGTCTCATTCTCTTGTGAAAGTCCCCACGTACATGTAAAAATTTAATGGAATTTGTATGCTTTGCTCCTGTTAATCTGTTTTATGTCAGTCTAATTTTTAGGCTCAGCTGGAGACCTGAGGAGGGTCTTCTTTAGAAGGAACATGTCTTGAAAAACAGAAATGCTATAAAACCAAATTAAGTTCTGAAGTTGAATTACATGGAATTGCCACTTTTACATATGACATAAGTCCAATAGAGGGAATCTATAAATAAGGTTTTTGAGTCTATCAGAACCAGATAGTATATTTTTGCTAGGCTACATATGCATTAATATCTTGTAAAAAATGGGAAAGCAGCATTGGGTAGAATATCATATTGAGGAATACAGTAAAATGCCTTCAGTAACTGCTCTATCAACGAATGATGATGATGAAGCACTGATTTTGCGCTGGGTACTGAGAATACAAAATGAAGGAGACAGTTTCTGCCCTTAGGGAATCTGAAAAAGTGTTAATATTCAAACAGACCAGAAACTTCTTTTAGCCAAGTTAGAGATCGCTCTCTGAAAGATCTGAAGTTTTGATATGAATTAGACTGATTTGATGTTTCACATTTAGTCTTTGTAGTGGCTCCCAGGAGACTCCTTCCACGGGACTGAGTGCAGAGGGTCCCAACAAGCAGTGGATTTGGGCAGCTAAGGGGGCATCTTCGCATAACAGAGGCTCTGCCGCTGAGCTACATCCAACTAGGTTGGCCCAGGCATTTCTCTCTGCATTAGCACTCCTGGGGACTCCCAGCACTACTCCTGGTTCTCTTTCCACAGCCCCTGGAAATAAACCCTGAATTCAGGTGTGGAACTAACTCAGGCACTGTGAGTGACCCCGGGTTGCTTCGTGCAATTGTGTAACTGCGGGCTCAAAGGTGACCAATTTGCTCCCCTGAGTTTTTCCTGCCTGCATCATCTATGACTTTGATCAGGACACACAGATCCTCACAATTGCTTCATCAGTTTTCAAGTGTGGGGGCAACTCGATATTGAATTTTATATTACTGAAATGACTACTTGGAGAAATTTGCTGGTCAGTTATATCAAAAAGTTAAAGAGCTAAATGTTCTCTCTTATATTCATCAGTGCCCATCATTAATTAAAGCCTCTCTGTGGTTTAAGTGCCTACTTGATGATGTAAATCTTACGTAGTTTTAGAAAGTAGTACTTGAGTATTTGCAAAAAAAGACTAACATATTTGATCATTCATTTTGAATTATATCTACAAGTACATGTTAAGTGTCAGAAATCTAGATGATCTGATGAAAGTAGTCTCTTTTTATTTGCTTGTTTATAATAACAGGCAGAAGTTTAAAGCATTTGTTTTTTAATTCACCACAATGTGGCACTCTAGTAATTTCTGTATCCAATGTTTCTGGTTGATGGAGATGCCTTCAAAATATTGGATTTCTGGCAAGAATTCTTTGCCTGAAAATATGAGTCATTCTCAAAGATCTCTACTTACGAAGTCATGGAGGATCCAGTTAATTAAGTATGTGGACTCCACTTCCAAGGGTGTTTATCTGTGCTTAGCTTAAAACACAAGAGTGAAAGCGAAATACATTTGCTTCATTTCTTAATCATTATCTTCCCAATTTCTTTCTTGAAGGCAATTAAGATTAAGAAAAACCAAAATTTTACTGTAATGACCATAGAAACAAATATAAACACACTAAGTGTGTAAAGGTAGAGGTGTGGTATGGAACAACACTTTTTGTTCTGGAAGATATTGATGTACACAGAGAAAAGAAAATGCATTTAAATAGAGAAAAATATAGCACTTTTACTCCAGGAATTTTGATGGATTCTCATCAGATAACCTGGTTTTCAGACATAGCCTTTAGGCTCAAAGTCTTGGCCTCTTAATCATCTGCAGGCTTGAGATCACACATCACACCTTCTAGGGAGAAATTATAAGATGTTGGGAAATGCCAACTTGCTTCTCCACCAAGACAGTATCTGAAAGGACTGCTTATTGGTACTTTGACTAAACCTAAAATGAAACCAATTGTGTACGTGTTGTATTTGGATTCTGACTTAGAAAGACAGAAGCCTAAAATTAAGACTAACAGGAGCAAGTAGGCAACATGTCCCTTTACTGACAAAGTTACCTTCATTGCAAGGGAATTTCCCATCTTCCCTTTTACTTTTCTCCATCATATTTATATGTGTATAAAAAGGAAAGTAGCAAGAGAGAGAAATAGAGGAAGGAACTGAGAGAGGAAAATGTAGAATAAGTTTTTTTTTTTTTTTAGATTCTAGAATTTTGGCTATATCTCCACCTTATAGTTAAACAGAATGAAGAGGCCAGGATTTGCCAAACCAAGGACAATTACCAGGCATTTCCCACACACAATTGTAGGAGGTGTCCATTATGCAAGAACTAAAACAAAACAAAACACAAATCAAATAGGTCTTTGCTTTTACAAATTTAAGTGTAAAGGAACTGAAAGACAGACCTTCCTGTCCGCACTATTAGTAAGCCAGCCTTCACATTTCACACTGTTTTCTTATATAAGAACCACAGGTTCACTGGACCAGACATATTCCTTATTGCAATGAAACTGTGAGATATTCTGTAATATCTGGGATAGTCCTCTTGATTAATTGCCAGTGAACTGTGACTAAGGGAAGGCCTGTGCTATATTTCCAACATCTGGTTTTAAAAGCTTGTAAAATTCCATGTATTTTGAGTGTTCATATGTGCAACTGTTCCCCACCATGTGAACATATTCATTACTCTTGCTTTTTCAATCTTCAGGATTCTAAATGTTCACTTTAACTTCTTCCCTTTCATATTGCATCTGGTCTTTGTCATGGGTATGGCCTTTGCTCCTTTATTTTCTAATTTATCTCCTGATGACATTTGCACTTCTACCCAGACTGGATCCAGTAGAGAGTTTGCTCTTAGACTGCTATGCTCCTTTGATCTCCTGCCATAGTGGTTTTCCAGTCCCCAAGCTCAGGACCTCCTATTTTCCCCAGCAAAGTGTCATGGAGAGCTTGAATGTTTCCTGAAGTCAAGTAGACTTGAATCAAATTTCAACTCTATCACCAATTAGCTCTTTACTCTCAGCAAAATGACTTAACTTTTCTGAACCTATAACGTACTCTTAAACTTGAAGATAGTGTGATATTTTCCTCACAGTGATTATATGGTTAAAATGTGAAGGCCCATAAAAAACACCCTCTTAATGATACATACTGTAAGGATGGAATTCTAGTCCTTCTCCTGATTTTACTCCTGATCTGATAGATGTTGCTGGAGAAAGTATAGATTTAAGCCCATGATAAATTCTTACCATCTAATCATACATTAGACTGTTCTTTCTTTCTTTCTTATTTTTTTTTTTTTTTAGATTTTATTTATTTATTTGGCAGAGAAATCACAAGTAGGCAGAGAAGCAGGCAGAGAGAGAGGAGGAAGCAGGCTCCCCGCTGAGCAGAGAGCCCGATTCGGGGCTCTGTCCCAGGACCCTGGGATCATGACCTGAGCCAAAGGCAGAGGCTTTAACCCACTGAGCCACCCAGGTTCCCCTTATTTATTTCTTATTTACTCTTGTTTTAGTCAGGGTTTTTGGTTGCCAGCAACAGAATTCACTGTAGCGTTCACCTAGTGTCCGTTTCTCTTTCCTTCTGTGTTTTTTTTCTTTCTCCCTTACTTTTTCCCTCCCTTCCTTCTCCCTCCCTTCCCCCTCCCTCCCTCTCTTCCTTTTTTTCTTTCTAAATTGAAGTATAATATAAATATAGCTCAGTTAAATGCTACATATGTGTACACTCTGTATTCAGCACCCCTGTGAAGACATAGAACATTTCCAGGCACCCAGAAGTCTCTTCTTGTGCCCTTTTCCCTTATATGCCTCTTTGGTTAGGTAACCACTATTCTGACTTCTGTCACCAAAGATTAGCTTTAGTTTTGCCTATTCTTAAACTTCATATACATGGAATCATATGGTAAGTATTCTGTTTCCGGTATCTTTTGCTTAGCAATGTTAGTGAGATTCTTCCATATTGTTATGTGTGACAATAGTTTTCCCTTTTTTGGGGGCAGGGGAGGTGGCATTCTACTATATGAATATATTAGAATTTATCCATTCTATTTTTGATGAACATTTTGGTTTTTACTTATGAACAGAGCTGTTATAAATGTTTTTAACAAGTCTTTTGATATATATGTATATACATATATGTATATATGTGTATATGTATATATATATTCATATCTCTTGTGTATATGTTTAAGAGTGAAGTTGCTGGATTATAAGATAGGTACAGGGTAAGCTTTAGCAGATGCTCACACTTGATCTAATTTAACCAGAAAGGAATTTATTAAGGGATATCAGATAGTTCACAGATTCGGTGGATAGTTCCTAACTATCCATATTCTATATTCTCAATATCCATATTCTAATACTAAAATCCATAGATTCTAGAATTCTAAGGAATCTAGAATCTAAGGATCCTAGAATTACAGAATTTTAGAATTCTAAAAATTCTAAGGAATTTTTAGGAACATCTTCCAGAGCCACACTGTAGAGTTGGCCTGGGAAGGGCATTGCTGACCAGAGTTATGTTGCCTCTGAGGCAGTTAGAAGTTTCTTTCCTTGCCATGAATCCTGGGAAACCCCTGCTAGGTTGCAAAGGAGGATCACTTTGCTGCACGGTGTGGTGGAGGGGACCTAAGTGGCTAACTTCTTCAAAAAAAAAAAGACTTTTCAAATCTTCCCTTTTTAGCCTCACCTCACATCTCATGCCTCTGAAGTACTTGTTATTTCATATTCCGGAGATTTTCTAGAATGAAACAATATGGTGCCTTTCATTTTGACCACTACAAGCTTATGCTTCAGTGTTCTCAAGATTTCTAAGTCAGTTACCATCTACTCATCTGCTTACTAACTTTCAAATTTTTTCTAAAACCTCCAGTCTCCTCTTTATCATCTACTTAGCTTTACTCTTATAGGTTATTGCCTTTGTAAATCTTTATTGTCATTTTGGAGGGGATTTAGGACGGGAATTTCCTGTGTATATTTCACTATTTTTAAGCAGAAATCTTACTGAATTCCTCAAATGCTGCTCCAAACTTCTCTGTTCTTTCCAGTATCTGCCTCATCTTCCTTCTACCCCAAGTCTGAAAGGTGCTCTCAACTTCCCCTATATCAGTTTACCTCTTCTTCGTTTCAAAACTTCTCTGCATTGTTATAAATTTTATAGATATGGGGAATTAGGAGGCATGATCTATCCTTTCCAGGCTAATTCTTTTGCTTGTACCCATTTCTTCCTCTGGGCTATTGTTCTGTCCCACACATACATCTGTTAGTTTAGAATATACATTTTTGGAAATGGGGGTATAACTGAGTCTGTGCTAAATGGAGTGTGTATGGTATAGTCTCCCTGAAAGTTGTTTCTAGAATTGTCCTTTGGCAGAATATTTTCTTTTTCCTTCAGATTCCTTAAAGTCATAACTGGCCTTCAGCCACATTTTCTACCAGCTACAATTCATGTAATTGGTACTCAGTCCCCTTAGGCTGCAATGAACTTTGTGAAACCCTTCTTATAGGTCAGTGGCCTATTCCAGTGCTGTCTTGTGTGCTGCTCATTACCTTCTGTTAACTTCACCGTTTCCTTCATGGCTTCTGGAATTGTTGCAGAACTTTCATGTTCACATCCAGCATGCTTTTCTTTGTTTTGTTGTGGTGGATCAAGCCTCAGCACATTTTTGTCAGATGTTATCAGTTAAAACTGGAGGCTAGATATTTTGGTAACCGCTATAATAGAATATAAGTGTCAGAGAGGGAGGTTGTAGTAACCACAACTCAGGATGCTGTGCTAGCTAAGACAACTTAGTTTGTTTTTTTTTTTTTTTTTAATGTTGCTTCCAATATAGTTAACATACACTGTTACATTAGTTTCAGGTGTATAATACAGTGATCAAACAATTCCATATATCACCCAGTGCTCATCAGGATAAATGCCCTCCTTAATCCCCTTTACCTATATTACTGATCCCCCTACCCTCCCTTCTGGTAACCATCGGTTTGTTCTCTATAGTTAATAGTCTATTTTTTGGTTTCTCTCTCTCTCTCTCTTTTTTTTTTCCTTTGCTTATTTGTTTTATTTCTTAAATTCTATCTGTGAGTGAAATCATATGGTATTTGTCTTTCTCTGACTGATTTAATTTGCCTAGCATTTTACCCTCAACAAAACTAAAAGGCAGCCTCCTGAATGGGAGAAGATATTTGCAAATGACATATCCAGTAAAGGGTTAGTATCCAAAGTACACAAGGAACTGGTACAACTCAATATCCCCAAAACCCCAAATAATCCAATTAAAAATAGGCAGAAGAAATGACCAGACATTTCTCCAAAGAAGACATACATCGGGCTGACAGACACATGAAAAGATGCTGAACACCGCTCATCATGAGGGAAATGCAAATCGAAACCACAATCAGATATTGCCTTACACCAGTTAGAATGGCAAAATTTAACAAAACAGAAAACAATAAATATTGGCTAGGATGTGGAGAAAGGGGAACCCTCTTACACTGTTGGTGGGAATGCAAGCTGGTACAACACTCTGGAAAACAGCATGGAGGTTCCTCAAGATGTTAAGAATAGAGCTATCCTATGACTCAGAAATTGCACTACTAGGTGTTTATCCAAAGATACAGATATAGTGAAAAGAAGGGGCACGTGCACCCCAATGTTAACAGAAACAATGTCCATAATAGCCAAACTGTGGAAGGAGCCAAGATGCCCTTCAACAGATGAATGGATAAAGAAGATGTGGTACATATACACAATGGAATACTATTCAGTCAACAGAAAGGATGAATACTCACCATTTGCATCGACATGGATAAAATTGGAGGCAATTATGCTAAGTGAAGTAAGCCAAGCAGAGAGAGACAATTATCATATGATTTAACTCATATGTGGAACCTAAGCTGTAGCATGGAGGACCATAGGGGAAGGGAGGGAAATGCAAAGGGGGAGAAATCAGAGAGGGAGATGAACCATGAGAACTGTGGACCCCAATAAACAATCTGGGGTTTTCAGAGGGGAGGAGAGTGGATGGAGGGGTAACAGGGTGGTGGGTATTGAGGAGGGCACATGTTGTGATGTACACTGGGTGTTATACTTAACTAATGAATCATTGAATGCTATATCAAAAAGTAATTATGTACTATATACAGTGGCTAACTGAACATAATAATAAAAAAGAAAACAAACAAACAAAAAAACCCCAAACTTCTCATCTACTTTGATTCTTGTTATCTTTCCCCTTTTAAAATTCAGACCTCTTAAAACAGAAGTTTGTTTTCAATTTCTGTACCCCTTGTTTCTCAGTTCCCTGGAATCTACTTTTCACCTGTTGGCACTTCACTTAAACTACCCTTACTAGTGAACTGATGGCCCCCTAATCCTGGAATCCACTGCTGTCTTTACAATGTTGATTTCCTTTACCTCTCAGGAGCATTTGTCCTTTTATCCTTCCTCTTCTGCACAAAAATCTCTCTTCCCTCATCATCATTATACTTTTGTATCCTAGTTTCCCCCCTTTTCTGGATCTTTAACTAATGTTTTATCTTTGTCCTTTCCCCCTCTTAAATATATGTTTTGTAAATCTTCTACCTCTTCTTATATCTGTTTCTTCCTGTCCTCATCCCCTGGTCTCTTCTTCTGTTTAGCCATGCTCCACTCCTTTGTCTTCAACTGTTATCACTGTGTGAACATCATCATTAGTTCTGACTTCTCTTGGAATCTGCAATTTGGCACGTCCAGCTGCCAGGTGAATTTTCTCACTCAAATGCCATGCCTTATCTACGTCTGAAACAAATCTCCTTTTGTCCCTGAACATGTTTCTCTTTTGACTTCATTATTTGAGCACCCCATTCTCAGAAATTCTAGCTCATTCTTGTCTCCTCTTTCTGCCTTTCCTGTGTTTAGTCAGTGGTCAAGACCCCATGGATTTTACTTATTCAGTGCCACTTGCAGTCATTTCCTTCTTTTCACCCCCACTGAAACCTCATGTTCACCCTCATTGACTTAATTTTAATAAATGGATATGTTTCTTAGCTTGTCTTCTTACCTCCTACAACAGATGAATTCTAGATAATTCAGTCAGCTTCACTGTATTAAAACACAGATATGGGGGCACCTGGGTGGCTCAGTGGGTTAAGCCGCTGCCTTCGGCTCAGGTCATGATCTCAGGGTCCTGGGATCGAGTCCTGCATTGGGCTCTCTGCTCAGCAGGGAGCCTGCTTCCTCCCCTCTCTCTCTCTGCCTGCCTCTCTGCCTACTTGTGATCTCTATCTGTCAAATAAATAAATAAAATCTTTTAAAAAAAAACACAGATATGAAGGTCACTTTGCCTTGCTCAAGACTCCTATGTCTCAGTTAACATTATTTTAGTAATAGAAACCTTGATACAACTGCCTTGAATAAGGATGTTTGTTTCAAATAATCAGGTTAGGAGTAGTTTAAAGGTTGATTAATTTGGTTGTGTGGTGATGGACTTAACCTATTTTCTTTTCATCTTTCACTCTAATGTCCTCAAGTTGGGCCCCTACTAGTCATGGAATAGGTAGCTATCCCAGTCCAGTTATGTTGTATAAATATAACAACACCTGGCAGAGGAACTAAACACTTCTTTGCATTTGTCTTTTTTTTTTTTTCTTAAGAGTGATGAAACTTTCCAAGATTCACCCCTGGTGTAATTATCTGTAGTTTGCTGGCTACAGTGGCATCACATGTGGCTGCCTAAATAGTTAATTGGCAAGGGCCATGAAATTACAACAACTATCTTATCCCCAGATTCCTATGAGATGCCTCACTGTACAAACCTAGACCTTTGTTGAAAAGAAAGAAGAGTGTGGTGAGTGCTGGATAGAAAAACCACTAGGTTTGAGCTGCCATCTCCATGTCATTCCTTTTCTTCCCCTGTCCCTCTTCACTCTTGTCCTTTTCTCTACCATCTGTCTTCTTTTTGCTTTTTAAAAATTCTGTTCTTAATAGTGCATATGTGGTCACATCCAGGTTTGATGAAATTTCTGATCTATGAGGAGTTCCAGGGGAGAAATAATCCTATTTCTATGATTCTATAACATATTTTGGTATTATCTATTAGCCAATGCTACAACTTATTGTCATCTATAATCTGCAGAGCTTTACTTTGTTTACTGTAGGAGTATGACTCCTTTTCTAAAAGAGTTTAAGATTGAAATGGGGATATATAACATTGACAGGTGAAAGTCCGAATTGTTAGTACACTTAGGTGGGCCACATAATAGTGGTATTCAATAGGAAAGCTATGAAATCTAAATGGACTGTAGCAACTGCTCCCCTTTTGGAGTGGCAGTAAGTGATAGCAACATTTGTGTCAGTGAGATAATAAATCTATGCCTCTAAATCTCCTAGGCATCAATGGACAGAAATTTTAAAGAATTCCCCAGGAAAAAAGAGATATTAATAGGTTTTGAGGGAAAGAACAGGAGTCAAGCCATATGGCCTGGGGATAAAATGGGAAAGTGAGAGATTCCCAGTGGTGGGAAGGCTAAAGGTGTTTTGAAACCAAGGAAATGGAGCACTCACGGTTCAGTTGTTTGTTTTGCTGTGATTTAAACACCCTCTACCTCTTCAGTCTGACGTACAGTATTTTTAAGTACATGTTTTAGGGGAAAGCCAAGGAGTCCCATGTGAGGGTGGATATGGAGCAGAAACTGTAAGTGAGGATGTAAAGACAAGAATGCATTGAAAGTTTAAGTAAAACACACAAATGTGAGTCAAGACATGACACTAGAACTCCAAACCAGAACTGCGCAGAAGAAAATACTGTCTTGGGACTATACTGTTCTTTCTACAAGATGTGGGATAGAGAGTTCTGGCAATTTTTATTTATTTCTCAAAGGGTGGAGTGACCTCAGATGCCATCTGGATTATACATATAAGCACCCAATTGATTGGAAAAAATTGGGACCAAGTTAGGCCCTGCATAAAGCAAAATATTCTATAAATGCCATTTCCTTTCTCTTTTACTTTAACCACTGAGGGAAATATGCTGAAATTAAAAATAAATAAAAAGTACTAGCTTTGGAATTAGACTGAACTACCTTAGAGTCAGTCTTAGCTCTATCTCTTACTCAGTGTGTGGCCTTTGGTAAATTTCCTAAACATTCAGGACTTATATTTCTTACCAGTTAACTGTTCAAAATAGTATCTGCTTTGCAAGGTCAGGCAGAGAACAGCATTTGGCAGGGAGTAAATAATTAATTATGGTGGTTGTCATTGTTATTTCTACTAATAAAACAGTTATCATGCACTTATACGTGGCGGGCACTGCTCCTTGCATTCTACTTCATTTCTCTCGTTTAATACTTACGATGACACCATAAAGCAAGTGACATTGTCTCTATTTTACATATGAGGAAGTGTGGGACAAGCTGGTTGGCAACCCTCCCAAGGTCATATAAACTAGATGGTGCCTGTTCTCCCTAAATAGTTAAGCTATGGAAGACAGTAAGAGGTCTACGGATCACTGGGGTGGACTTCCCTGATGAGGTGGGCTTCGGCTTGGCATGGAAGAATCTGGAAGGTTTGCTCAGTCATGCTTCCTTCTTGAACAAACATGGTGAGGCAGGAATATCTGTGGTATGTCAAGATGAGGAAGGAAGCCATAAGAATAGGTAGAACTGCAGAGGTGCGTGTAAAGAGGTAACGGGAGTGAGGTAGGAGAGAGAGCTGGGACTTCAGGTGAGAGGTTTGTAGGTGCTATGGAAATGAGGCTGAAGAAAAGTACATTGTTTTGAACTTTTTAGAGTATTAACAGGCTCTGAGTATGTTCTGTGAACCAATTGATTGACTTAAGTTAGCTGAAAAATGTTACATCTTCAAGAACATGAAGCCAGGACTAGGAGGCTGGATGATTCAGTCCTAAGTGAGGTTTCTCTGGGGACTTCATCAGAGAGATCACATGGGCAATTAGCTGGAACCAATCTTGAGCAAGGCCAAGGAATGCAAGTTTATCCTACTGACTCCCTCAATAAGATCAGTTAAGGTCATATAATAATGGCAAGAAAACACAATAGAGGGTGGGAGAGAAGGGAGAAAGGGAGGCAGCACAACAAATCAGCTGGTCCTGTAAACAAGGCGTACACATTTTGGTGCCTCTAGTGTTTGCCTATGTACCGTTGACCAGCATTCTTTCTGCTCATGGCCCTTGTACTCTTCTGGATTGCACTAGGGTATCAGCCCAAGTTAATAATACTTCGCCCATGCTTTTTTGCTTGTATTCTTGGAAACATTAAGCATCAAGTTACACACTGCCTTTTGCTATTATTATTGAAGATGTAGAAGTTATGCATTTGAGCAAAATGTCATGGGCTAGTATGTGTCTTATTCCCATTTCTAGATGAGATTATAGGACATACCAAGGCTGGGGTTTTGACTTCGTGCCATTGTGATTGGAACTGAAATTCACTGAAATGGAACACTGTGCTTTTGCGTTGCATTGTAGCTATCTCTTTTTCTGACCATTGCTCCCATTTGTGTGCTACAGTCACAGAGCTCAGCATACACAAAGAAGGGGCCTGGTAAATCCTTACTGAATGAGTGAAGACAATTATATTGAAAAGTAGTTGCATAAAAAGTGAATGGAAAGTGTTACAGGATGAAATGTTCAGTAGTATTCCTGACATGACCCATCAGCTGTCTATATAAATTTGTACCATTGGTCTGTTAGGAGTATTTTCTTTTAGTTCTCTCCTCTCTTGAGTTCACTTACATACTTGACATTTCTTTCCATCAGATCTGTGCCCTGGCTTTTACCGCGTCATTACACCAGCAAATGTTTGTAAACTTGGTATTGTGAACAGTTATAAAATGTAGCACTAATACCATGGGGATAGAAGCTGACTCTCCAGAATATGTCCTGTTTGTGATCAGATTAATTATTTAACAAACCATAAAAAGAGCTACTATAATCATTAAAGCCTGAACTCTCTTCTTCCTTAAAAGAACTGTCTGAAAGAAGAATTTTAAGCACTCAGAAATGTCCTATACTTGTAGCTGGAGGAGACATTAGGGATAATTTAGTCTTATGATGACAAAGCTTATTTTTTCTCCTTGGTATTGAGCTCTACTCTGAATTAAAATTAGGAAGCTAATGCTCAGCCATTATTTCATGAAAAAACAAGATCTTAGCTTACAAGGCTAAAGAATGCATCCACAATGATACAGGATTAAGAGCCACACAGAGGGGCGCCTGGGTGGCTCAGTGGGTTGAGCCGCTGCCTTCGGCTCAGGTCATGATCTCAGGGTCCTGGGATCGAGCCCCGCATCGGGCTCTCTGCTCAGCAGGGAGCCTGCTTCCTCCTCTCTCTCTGCCTGCCTCTGCCTGCTTGTCATCTCTCTCTGTCAAATAAATAAATAAAATCTTTAAAAAAAAAAAAAGCCACACAGAGATTTTCCTTTCTCAAAAATTGCAGCTCTCTCTCAAACTAGTGGAGATGGCACACTGAAGTCAAAGTTATTCTTCACCCAAATGTGTCTAACATATAACTTTTAAGCACTGAAGTCTTTTTTGAAGTGATGATAGATGACGTACTAGATGTGCAAATGTTCTTTTTCTTTTTACTCTCTTCCCCAAGTCATCTGATCTATATGGCCTTACTGTCCAAAGAGAAAGGCATAGACACCAGTGGATGTGAAAGCTCAGGATCTGTAACAGGTGCTTATGTAGGTGACATACCATCTCAGCCCCCAGAAGGCTCCATTCCTAGCTATTGCCTGCTGAGCCCCCAGATCACTTCTCAGTCAGTTTATGGCATCTCTTTGTTCTTTCCAATGTCCTGCAGATCTCAGGGATTACATTTTATCTTAGTGCCTTCTTAAATCTGCCCTGGGGTTTCTCTTCCCTGCAAGTATGTTTGTCAGGGAGGAGTCATAGTCTTTTCATCTCTTGTTTTCTTATCCATTTCCTTTTCTACCACACTGTAAAATGCAGAGGCTCTCCTTCATTTTAAGGATCTTACAGTTAATTATTAAAAGGAAAGAGATACAAGGCAAAAAAAAGAGAAAAAAATCACCACACACACACACATGCACACACATACATACATTCCCCAGAATCATTGAGATAAAATATGAAAATGATAAACTCAAAATGGATAAAAGACCTCAACGTGAGACAGGAATCCATCAGAATCCTAGAGGAGAACATAGGCAGTAATCTCTTCGATATCAGCCACAGCAACTTCTTTCAAGATACGTCTCCAAAGGCAAAGGAAACAAAAGCGAAAATAAACTTCTGGGACTTCATCAAAATCAAAAGCTTCTGCACAGCAAAGGAAACAGTCAAAAAAAAAAAAGAGGCAACCCACGGAATGGGAGAAGATATTTGCAAATGACAGTACAGACAAAAGGTTGATATCCAGGATCTATAATGAACTCCTCAAACTCAACACACACGAAACAGGCAAACACATCAAAAAATGGGCAGAAGATATGAACAGACACTTCTCCAATCAAGACATACAAATGGCTATCACACATGAAAAAATGTTCATCATCATTAGCCCTCAGGGAGATTCAAATTAAAACCACATTGAGATATCACCTTACACCAGTTAGAATGGCCAAAATTAACAAAACAGGAAACAACATGTGTTGGAGAGGATGTGGAGAAACGGGAACCCTCTTACACTGTTGGTGGGAATGCAAATTGGTGCAGCCTCTTTGGAGAACAGTGTGGAGATTCCTCAAGAAATTAAAAATAGAGCTTCCCTATGACCCTGCAATTGCACTCGTGGGTATTTACCCCAAAGACACAGATGTCGTGAAAAGAAGGGTCATCTGTACCCCAATGTTTATAGCAGCAATGGCCACGGTCGCCAAACTGTGGAAAGAACAAAGATGCCCTTCAACGGATGAATGGATAAGGAAGATGTGGTCCATATACACTATGGAGTATTATGCCTCCATCAGAAAGGATGAATACCCAACTTTTGTAGCAACATGGACGGGACTGGAAGAGATTATGCTGAGTGAAATAAGTCAAGCAGAGAGAGTCAATTATCATATGGTTTCACTTATTTGTGGAGCATAACAAATAGCATGGAGGACAAGGGGCGTTAGAGAGGAGAAGGGAATTTGGATAAATTGGAAGGGGAGGTGAACCATGAGAGACTATGGACTCTGAAAAACAATCTGAGGGGTTTGAAGTGGCGGGAGGGTGGGAGGTTGGGGTACCAGGTGGTGGGTATTATAGAGGGCACGGCTTGCATGGAGCACTGGGTGTGGTGAAAAAAAATGAATAATGTTTTTCTGAAAATAAATAAATTGATAAAAAAATTTAAAATAAAAATTTAATAAATAAAATTGAAAAAAAAAAAAGAGTAACTTGCAGAGCACCTGAACGAAAACAGGCCTTGATAAAATCCCAAAGGAATTGTTTTTATGTTTATGATGCCCATTTTAGACCTGAAAACCTTAAATCTAATAATCAGTCATTATAGTTAGTATTTAATAACACTAATTGAAGGAGTTTTTAAATTCTGGGCTTGCAAAAGAAAAGAATTACTGAGAATACCTAAATTCATACCTTGTAATAAGAATTATATTCTGTCTAATAATCATGGTCAGTCTATGAATGGTTAAGGATACATATGATAATAGTATCGATCATCTAATGAATCCTTATTATTAGAGAAATTATGCTAAGTGGTAACTATCTTCCCCACAAACACCTGGCACTCTCTCTGTCTCCTTCATAGATGACCTTGCCACCTTCCTCACAGAGAAATAGAAATCACTTTGGTTTCCTACTGCTGAACCATACATGTTTTCTTTATTCCTTTCCATTATAGTTGAGGAGGTATTCCTCCTTTTGAGGCAAATCCACCAGTGTTCTGATAAATGTTTAACAGTCAGCTCTCTGGAAAAAAAAAAAAAATTCCTGTTTCCTAATATGTGTTGATACCTGTGTTCTAAATATTTCTACTCTGGCTGATTTCATCCTACCAGTATGATACCATGGAACGATGGGTGGAAAGAGATGTGCACACAGGCTCTTGTAAGACACTACTGGGTCGATCCTTCTCATCTTCTGAAGAAGAATAGAGATTGATGGTCTGTGTACAGATACTGTAGTCAGATTTGCCATAGACACAATTTGCCAGATTGTGTCCTGGTTCTGCCCATTAATATATCTATAGCTTTGGACAAGTCATAAGTTTTCTCTGTCCTAGTTTCCTAATTGGTAAAATGATAGTTAATAAAAACATGTATTTTTTATATTTAGCAATAGTTTATATACATACATATATGTATGTGTATATATATATTATCCTCCTAATCCATAACAAAAGGAGAAAAAAAAATCTTTGAGGCAGAGTACTATTATTAATCCTCATTTTACAAATGAGGACCTTAAGGAGATGTATCCTCTAGCTATGGCTCTAATTTTTTCCTTTTTCAAAGGCAAATTTGAATCCACTTATTCCTCTCCCACCCATTCTTCAGTGCTTTCCCATCTGGCATCTGCACCCATTAGGCAGACAGATGTGGCTATTAGGAAGAATCTTGTATCTTAGGCTGGGTTTACTGGACATAGACTTTTAGAGAAAGTTTTGTATATGGAGTTTATTAGAGAGTGCTTTTAGGAATGACTGTAAAGGAATGGGGGAGGCAAGGTTGGGTAGAGGGAAAGATTGCATACCTGATATATTTGTACCAGATGCCTTACTACATCTGCTGAGAGCTCTAGAACTGAGATGATCCTTCAGAGCTGTTCTGAATTGAGGTGAGGGAGCAGGTTCTTTGTTTACCAGTCTTTAATTGGCCACTCTTTAAAGGGGAATGGGAGAAATCTTGAACGAGGAGGTTTCTTTTGGAACTTCCTAAAGAGTGATATAGCTTTAAGGCCCCAATAACTAACAAGCTCATTAGTTATCTGGGAGGAATGAATATCTCTCCTAGAAAGGGAAGTCTGTATAGTCCTATATCCATTATGCTGCTCAGATCCAGTCAAGGAAATTTATGTTCCTTTCAGAATCGTTGGAGACCAAATACCTTCCCATCATGTTAGGGGATGGTGCTTTATGTGGCTCACTGTTGATTTCTGTTGTGGGTGGGTTGAACATTCAGCAGTAGGGTAAGCTTGATTGTCCTCAATGAGGCAAAACCCATACTGTTGGACCATGTACAGTCTCTACCTCTACTACCATGGCTACTTCATTTGTGAGCCATTGAGACAGCACTGGAGTGGTTACTGACAGAGGCTGGCTAACATCAATTGGCTGTGATATACCATCTACCTGGTTGTGTAGTGTTACTTCTGTGACTTCCTTGTGAGTATTAACATGTGATAGAGAAGGCTCACCAGAAGCAAACAGCCTTGCACACTCTTCTAGCTCCGCTAACAGATAGAGTAGAGTCAGATGGCAAACTCAAAATATGGTTTGCAAAAGACCAACCCCAACATCACAAGGCACACAACTGGGTAGGATTTGAGTTGAGAGATAGATCCTCAAATAACTAGGCTAGATGAGAAATACCATCTTTTAATTTTTTTTTAAATTAAAAAAAAATTTTTTTTTAATTTAACAGACAAAGATCACAAGTAGGCAGAGAGGCAGACAGAGAGAGATAGAGAAGGAAGCAGGCTCCCCATTGAGCAGAGAGCCTGATGTGGGGCTCAACCCCAAGACCCTGGGATCATGACCTGAGCTGAAGGCAGAGGCTTTAACCCCCTGAACCACCCAGGCACCCCCCATCTTTTAATTCTTAAGTGGTGATATTATCTCTGTCATTATCCACTGTGACATTATTTTTGATTAATGTTCTTGTCCTGGGAGAAGATATCAGTTATAGGGGTTTCCACATGTTCTTTGCAACTCTTAGAGCTCTTATCCTACATGTCAAGAAATGAGTGTAAAGTTTTTACCAATTACCAAGTATGTCCATTTTGATTATACATTTAAATACTGGAGAAATGATCATGGACAGAGTAGACTTACTCTAATTTCTACCTAGGCCCAGACTTCATTTACTGATAGCTCCTGTGTACATTCATTCTAATTTGGGGTCAAGATAATACTTCAAGTCCCTAGATATCAGTATCAATTTAGGTCTTAGTAGAATTCTTGAAAGATCTGGCTTTACCTTTCCTGATATGTGCGTACCTAAATAAATGGCCTTAGGTCCTGTGAGAAAGAATTAGGAAGAATTCTTATTTTATATGCTTGCTGTAGTCTCCTTTCTTATGAGAACCCAACCACTTTTTCACTCAGGCTTCTGGCTTAGGTCTGAAAATTGGCTTAGGTCTGAATTAGGATTGTTAGGGTACAGAGTCGATCACCCCTCAAACGGACAGAGGACACTCACGATAATGCAAGTCACACAGCGAGGTTTATTTCCAGCTAGCTGGGGTCCAAGTATCTACCCAGCACAATGGGTTTCAACAAGGATCCTGAGCACTCAAAACCAAGTATTTATATAGCAAATTTTTAAAACGGATTTTTTTTTAAGATTTTTTTTTTTTATTATTTATTTGACAGACAGAGATCACAAGTAGGCAGAGAGGCAGGCAGAGAGAGAGAGGAGGAAGCAGGCTCCCCGCTGAGCAGAGAGCCCGATGTGGGACTCGATCCCAAGACCCTGAGATCATGACCTGAGCCGAAGGCAGCGGCTTAACCCACTGAGCCACCCAGGCGCCCCTATATAGCAAATTTTTAAAAAACATCCAACTCACAGTAATTTTCTATCACTCCAGGGATTATACATACTTTTGGCTTGCACCCCCTCTGGTGATTTAGTAAGATAAGCTCTCTTCAACATCTGGTCCCCATGCTGCAACCGCCTAGCTGTCCTGGTGGTTTAAGCTGATTAGCTGCAGCTGGGATGTTGCAGGGTGGGTACTTTCTTGGAACTAAAGCAGGGAGGGGGTCCTTGGGACTAAAGCAGGGAGGGGAGGGTCCCTGGAACTAAAGCAGGGAGGGGTCCCTGGAACTAAAGCAGGGAGGGTGTCCCTGGAACTAAAGTAAAGTAGGGGAAAGTTCAGCCCTTGGACCTGAGATGGCTGCCCAAGCTAAGATGGCTGTACTTATGCTAACCCACTCTTACAGGACCTTGTTGGGGGTCAACTCCCCCAGTTAGCACATTTGATTTCTTAGGGTAATATAATTTAAGCAACATTTTTGCTGGCTTTCCAATTGTCTTTCCCCTAGAACATCACATTCCATTAAATATCCCTGTAAGTCTCTGCTGGTCAAGACCCCCTGGATGATTCTCTACCTTTTCATTTATTCTAATAATTTTGCCTGGTTTTGATCATCAAGCTCTGACAATTAGCTTCTGTTATTTTGGGGTCCTATCACCATCAGTTTTTATAACAGCATCTTGTACTTTCAGCCCTGGGTTCCACAAGATGGTCATTACTGAACTTCTTGATCATACTGGTACCTCTCACAATCATGTCCATTATTGCTTTATTAAATTGGGTGTCCTCTGGGCTTGGATCACTGTCAGCTGATGGGTTTTCTGGATTTAATAATAGAAACATTCTATCATGACCACTTTTCTGAGCCTCTTGTTCCCTTCTCCACTGGTTGCTGTGACAGTGCTGGCATCCCTACCTCATTGTTTTAGCACTATCTCCTGGGGCATTTGCCAGTGTGTTAAATTCTGTATCACAGGGGATGGCTGATTCCAATATTGAAAAACCCCTTTCTCCAAGTTTATGTTCCATTCTCTCACCTCCAGCTTGATCTAACACCCCCAGGATCCCATATATGCTCCCCTTACCCTTGCTACTTCATGTTGGTTAGGTCCTAGAGCTTTGTTGGTGTACAATTCCTTTCATCCTTTACAGAACTTTCCTTACAAAATATGTCATAAACTAGCACTGGTTAGTGGCTTGAAGGTGGAGAGGTGGGGCTAAATCCTGAGGGGCATACATACTGTCTTACGTTGTGGTCAGTTTTGTGTGTCACCTTGGCTGGGCTATAGTTCCCAGTTTTTCAAGAAAACTCTAATCAAGTCTTACTGTTGGTGGTGTTTTAGCGTGATTAGATTCTATAATTTGTTTACTTTAAGTAAGGAAGATTCTACATGTGTGTGCCTGTTTCTGTAAGTTGAAAGTCCAGGAGAGCCACTGAGACTTCTCAGAAAAAGAAATTCCACCTGTGTATTGAAGCTTCAGCCACTGCCTGATAGTTCTAGCTTTTCCTTCCTAATGGCCTGCCCAATGGATTTTGGACTTGCCTATGAACTCTGACTGATACATCTTTCAAGGCAGAAATGTTGCATCATCTTCAAGAAAGGAGGCATTGATAACCTTAAACAGAGACAACTGATCCAATTCTGCAGGTCCACAGAGTTCAAGGACTTTGGGGATTGCAGATTTTCTAGTGTATATACCCAAATGTCCTCATTCCAAGTCTCAGGTCCACACCCTTTTCCAAAAATGGCCCTGACCTTAGTATAACATACTTGAGGGGTTAGAGAATTCAATTTTCGCGCAGTTTCTGCACATAATTAAGTCCTGGGTCTGATCATCAGCTCATTCAGCTCTCTAGCTGCAAGGGATGGGAGTCTCTTTACATGTCACCTAAGGCATTAACATTTTGCCTTAAGTTAGTGATTTAAGCCTTTCTTCCTCAGCCTTTCATTGTTTCAGTGTTCAGTGTATTGTTCAGTGTATTGATAGCCCCCAGCAATAGCTATCCAAATCTATAGTCCTTATAATGACTACTTCAATTTCTCAAACACCTGAGTTACTGCATTCAACAGTGCATTCTCTTCCATATTATCCAATCCCAGTTCACCATAGCTAGCCGTTTTAATAGTTACAAAGCTGTAGTGTGCTATGAATTGTCTAATGTTTCACCAGCCACCGTGTCTTCATTGGGGATCTTCACTGACAGTTCTTATTTTAAAGATTTTTTTTTTTTTTTTTTTAATTTATTTGAGAGAGAGAGAGTGTGAGAGAGAGCATGAGCGAGGAGAAGGTCAGAGAGCGAAGCAGACTCCCCATGGAGCTGGGAGCCTGATGTGGGACTCGATCCCGGGACTCCAGGATCACGCCCTGAGCCGAAGGCAGTCGTCCAACCAACTGCGCCACCCAGGCGTCCCACGACAGTTCTTATTTTAGAACCCAATTTTTAGGACTACTCTTAGCACTAAGTGTTTTAGGTTAGATTGGAAAGAAACTCTGAGATAAGATTTTGAATGGAAGAAAAAAATGTAAAAAAAATTCTACCTTTTATACTTAAATAATAAAATAAAAATTATTTTTAAAAAAAGATTTTGAATGGAAGAAGTTTATTGGGGTATGTTCTCATGAGCAGCAAAACATGTAAGGGGATGAAGGAAAAAGAATTGGAAAGAGGAGGAGGTTGAAAGGTAATGGTATTTTACCAGAAGTCTCAGCTGATTCAGTGAAAACTCTGGAGCTAGGATGGCTTTTCTATGTTGTTCTTAATTGAGGCAAGCATGTCAGTCCTTTGTTCTTTAGTATCAACCAATCAATCTGTTCACAAAGATGTACCTCCTTCCTGAAAGGGAGATATCGATGGTACCCTATGTCAACCATTATGCCTTCAGGAGAGATTTTCTACCACTGACCAAAGCATTCTTTTTGATTGATTTTGTGAGATCATACTTTCCTGTTATCTTCTTAATCCAGTGTGAAATGTGAGAGTCCTTAAGGCTTAATCCTGTGCTCCTTGCTCATACCATTTCACGCTCTCTCCCTAGGTGTTCCATTCATGCCTAGGGAGGCTCAGTTACTCTCCTTATTTTCTCTACTATATATCCAACTCATTCTGATGTCTTAAGGATACTTTAACCTTATGATATTCAAGAATAAACTTATTTTCCACTCCGAACCTGATGTTTTTTAATTATTCCATGACTCTATGAATGATTCTGGCACGTCTCCAATTCTAAAAACTAGAAACATGCATTATTTATTAGTTATTCTGGATAAATTCTCATTACCCTTATTGTATCAACTTCTGAGTCTAAGAATCACTGTCTCTGCTAAATATTGTTATGGGCTCCCAACTGGTATGATTTGCTTTGCATTCCAGTGAAGCCAGGGTTGTCTTCAAAAACCCCACCTCTGGAGACACTTCGGTGGCTCAGTGGGTTAAGTATCTGCCTTGGCTCAGGTCATAATCCCAGAGTCCTGGGATGGAGCCCTGCATTGGACTCTTTGCTCAGCAGGGAGTCTATTTCTTCCTCTCCTGCCTGCCACTCCCCCTGCTTCTGCTCTCTTTCAAATAATACATAAAATCTTAAGAAAAAAAACAACAACCCAACAATCAAACAAAGAAACCAAAAAACCCACCTCTGATTATGTCATTCTCCTGCTTGAAACTCTCCTCTGGCTTCTAATAGATCTTCAGGTATTGATCAAATCCTTTAGCCTGGTCAAGGCCCTGTTGAGATCTCTTGTTCTGTCTAGAGATGCGTTGCCCCTTGCTTCCTCTCTGTTAGCTATAGACTTATAGTTCCTTGAAAGTGTCATTCTCCCACCCATGACTAAGCCTTTATGCATTCTGTGTTTTTTTGGTAGAATGCTTGCCCTCACACATGACCCTTTCACTTACTACTTAGACATATTTTACCAACATTACTACTTCATGGAAATGTTCTACTTAAGTAAATTGATAGAAGAGGCTAGGAAGGCCTTTAAGCATGAAGAATCTCTTCATATGTGGAGTCAAATAAAAATCTGAAAATAGATTACTCATTTGAAGAGCCCTGGCACTTACTTGGGTAGCATCATTGAACATCTTCAGGAAATTATAGAAGTTGGCATGCTATTGGATCACTTTTTTGATTACTATCATGTGGATTACAAACACATCCTAAAGTGCTAGCCAAATACTAGTTCTTACTAGTTTTTTTTTTTTTTTTTTTCCCACACAAGTCTGTGATTCTTATATGTAGGGTATTTATCTTATGAACTCTTTTAGACCAAGAGAATTGGAATGAAATGGGAGTGGCTACTCTTGTTTTTACCACTTTTACTTTCCTGTAAACCAGGCCTTAATCAAGTATAAATATTTCATATCAGATTTCTGTGCTTGATAAGACTCATTTTGTTTCCATTGCCTAGAATATCCCTTCTCTTAGCCCCTTTCCTCTGTGTACTTTTCCATCCCCAGCTTGCCCATATCTTGGGTTTTCAATTCCTATCCCTCACTTTTCCCATGGAAAATATTCTCCTCTCTGCCCCAAACTTCCTCTCATCCTAGTAATACCTTTTGTCTCAGAACTTATATCTCAGAACTTATATTCTCTTATTGTTTGTTCATATAACCTTTTTAATATTTCACTCTTATGTATGTAAGCTTTATTGGTACTGTACCATGAGATCTTTGGAGCTATCTTTGTGTGATTTAAAAAAAAAAAAAAAAAAGTCCTCCCTGCATGCAGAGAGGGAAATCGATCAAAATTTATTGGAGAAATAATTCAGTTTAATGAACAAAGTATTTTGGTGAGCAATTAGGAACCAAGGAACACACAGAAGTTGGAGATTGATTGATTAGACAAACAAACAAACAAAAAGGCAGTGGATTAAAAGCTAAGTAAAGGAGCTAAGAGGAAGAGAACAGAGACAACCTTCTAAGAAAAGGAAATCTTGAGACTAAAGCTCAACATTGAATGAGTCCATTGAAATAGCTGAAGTTGTAAGAATTCCAAAATCAGATGCAAGTTAGGTGACTAACTTTTCAAATCATGAAACCTTTCTGCTTGAAAGAATGGGGTTGGCTGGTTTGAATTATTACATTATTTTAGGTGGTTTTCCTTTTCTTTCAATGGTTAGGGGAGGAAAATGGTGTGGCCTTTGATTAGGAAGATGGCAGGGGACATGTGAGGAGATACTTCAGCAGTGAAACCAATCTGGGGAAATAGAATGATAGAGTGAAAACAAGAAACAAAGGCAGAGCAAGAATTTTGTCAAACTTCTCAAGGATAAATAAATGGGAATGTAGTCTCTCACGCAGAAACTTTGAATCCCCAAAGAAAGAGAGGGTACAAAATAAAAAGATTCAGTGGAGTGGTATTAACTGGGAACTTAGTGAAGCAGAAAGTGTAGGGACAACAAGAAATAAAGCATAAAAGTTTTCTGTGAAGCTGTAGGATTTATATTTTGTTATCTTCCATTTGTATTTTTGGCGTGATACAGTAAGAAATTTCTGGTTGACTGAATCCAATTTTCATCCTGATGTTCTGATATTATGTAGGCACAGTTTAAAAATTCACTGAAAACAATACTAAATATATCTTTAAAAAGCATTAGCTGATTCTTCTCTATTTTCTTTTGATTATAGTAGTCACTTTGGACAAAAGGTATTAAAAGCTAGAAAAACTAAACTTCAGATGACTGTAACCACATCAGTCAGTCTTGCAGTCCTTACACTCAAAGAGTCAAGGGAGATAAAGATCTTTATTTGACATCAAGGCATACCAATTTTCAATACCTCAGTTCACACAAATACATTTTATGCATGAACTCATCTCTTCTTTCATATTATATGCATTCCTTGGTGCTTGTAAAAGTTTCTCAACACAAGACTCATTGTATTCTATCACTCTTACATTCTAGAATGCCAGCACCCAAATAGTAATGATCTCATAGTTGATGAATCAAGTCTTAGATGTAATATGAAAAGGACAGATTATTGCTAGAAGAATTAGGGAACATGAAAAACAGTGGCATTTTGAATTATACATGCACAAACAAAAGAAAAGCTCAATTTTGTTCAATATCCGTGGTCATACATAAAAATCTTTCCTTTTCTTTGAAGACAGCCTTAATAGTATACATATTGTTTACTTATTGAAGTAAAAATTAAAAGCATTAAGATAAATAATGCTGAAGCGATTATTGGAAAAAGTATTCTAAATTGCAAAGTTTTTTATTTTTTGTTTTTGTTTTTTGTTTTTTAGGAAACAAGAAAGCTTTGGTTATAGCTTGGCATTTAGTCTAGTTGTGTAGAATATTGTATGAATTTGTTAAATGTCAGAAAAGAATGAAAATAGCTCCAGCAAGTATTTTCTTGGTCTGTAATTGTTTTTATATAGTATTTTAAAATTTCTTGTTACCTAGCATCAAAGAATTCTTACTTGTCTTTAATTTCAGTAGTTTTAGGATATGTCTTTTCTCTCTCTCTCTCTTTTTTTTTTTTCCTTTTGTGGGCAGAGAAGTTAAACGGAAACATGAGCTTATAGTGTCATTACAAATAAATAACTATCAGAGTATCTGAGAATTTTTGGAAAAATAATTCTCAGAATACCTATCATATCAAAAGTCTAAGGAATCAGTGACACTTAATCATTATGATATAACAACAAACGTTTTTCATTAGGATGCAAAGATCATGTGAATTGCCATTTGGGATAATTGTCCTTACTGAGGATTAATGGGAGAATTGAAAGCTCATGGGACAGCTCATGGTACGGGGCTGAACACTTTCTGAAATGACTGCTGTTTTATGAGTGGTTTTTATGTTATGCCGGGTCCAAATTATTTTGTTTTTTTGGAAATTATATATGCACATAATTTAAGAGTCAAAGAATTGTATGAAGTTTGTTGCCAAAACAGCAGTGTTGACTCCTAATATTTTTCCTCTTGCCCAGATGAAACTACTTTTGTTTCCTTTAGCTGACTCTCTTTGTGTGTCTTGTGTCTAAGCAACATGCTTTTAATTGTTACTCTTGATTTTTTAGTTTTAGCTAATATCTGTTGCATTTCCCTTACATATGGCCAGGATTGAGCTGCTTTCCCCCTGAGCCCTCACCATCTTCCCCAAACGTTGTAATTGTGCATAGGTGAATATTCAGCATTTATATTATTATAACTATAAAACGCAATCCACAGCTGCTATTTCTTCCCTTTCTACACAGCTATTTGTTTTCACTGGAGTCAGTTATTGTTCCTTATCTTCCATTTCTTTGTTTCTTAATGCACTTACTGCTAATTTAACCTCCAATCCTTTTGGCAAACTTTTCTCATAAAGACCTATACATCTTTTAGGCTTTTAGTCCTTTAGACCTTGTGGTCTCTGTCATAGCTACTCAACTCTGCTATTGTAAATTTGACCCACAGGCTGGAGTTTATTGACCTCTGGTCAAAATCATACCTTGGGATGGTTAGTTGCCTCAGATATTCCATCAATCTTCCCTTTTCTCCAAAGTTTCTCAGTGGGGCTCTTAGGGTGTTCTTACACACATGTGATAGATGTCATCCTAGTGTCTTCTTTATCATCATTTTGAGGATTTTCTTTGCGTGTGTTTTCTTTTGTTCAATCTCCTTTTACTTGTATCCCGTGTCTTTTCTTTTCTGTGGCCAACTCCCTTATTAAAGTAGAAAAACCATTTCCACAAGCTTTTAGTGAAAGGGTACAAAGCAGATAATGCAAATTCTCTCTTAACACCTGGTCTTCCAAGAATTCATTGTGATGTAAGAGGTTTTTGTTTGCTTTTAGCTACACTTACCATTGGACTTATACTTATCAGAATTTAACTAAGAAAAGCTAAATGAATTTTATGTAAAACGTTTTATTTTGCTTATTTGAAATAAGATTAGGAAACAAAAAATCAAACATGTCTGGGACTTGTAACTACAATACTCTACAGACTCATTGTTTTCATCTTCTAAAAGTAAAAGCTTTTAGGAGGTAGAAAGAACACACTGGAAAGGGATGTGAGGATGGCAGCACATTAAAAAATGGGATGGAATTAAATTAACAGATTTGTTCTTCTCTTAACCTTCTGAAAGATCCAAAATGACCTTCACTAGAGTCCCATTATAATGGTGGACTAAAAGGTCCATAGTTTAATTGTACTATGAATTTTCAGGGAATTAGCATTGATGCTTCATATAAATGTTTCCCCTGAGCAGATGAAATCGGTTGTACATTTTTGGGTCTTTCTAAGGAATGAAATAAGTTTACTAACTTGAGATTTGTTGATAGCACATAGAGTAATTATTGATTATAATATTGAATATATTTTAAAGCAGTTGGTTTCCTACAAAGCAAATAATATATATTAAACTAAAGTATGTTAAAAGATAATTTTGTAACAATTAAATTAGAAATCAACAGGGGAACATATGGTATTCTTGATGCCAATAAAGCCTAGTTTGTAATATGTTTTTAAGAGAGCACTGGTGTTCTCAGGAGAGCTAAGAGACAGTCACAGCAGGAATGGATTAGACAAGAGCTAGATATATTCCTGAGTTCTATTCTGTGCTGACATACTTTGTGTAATTTAAATATGGAACCAAGTAAAAATATAGAGCTTCTGAGGCTGATAGATGGCTTCAACTTTGACCTTTATGGCCCTGGTAGGTTTCTTTTCCCTTAATGTTATTTTTATGTCCTTTAATTTTAGGTTCATTATGTGTGTAGATGTGTCATATAATTGTGGCTTTTCTCCAGTAATTGCTCAACATAATAGTAATTACTAAACAAACCCCAAAGCTGTTGTGCACATAAGTTAGATCCATCTCTCATTAAAGATTTCCCCTGAACTATTTTTAATTTATGCATTTCTGTATGGTTTGAGTCTAGACTTAACATCCATCTCTCTTCCTTCTTCATGATTAAGAAAGCTATGAAATTCATAAAAACTTCATTGTTCAGGGTATGTTTTTCCACTTTTTTTTTTTTTTAATTTTTATTTTTTATTTTTTTTAAAGATTTTATTTATTTATTTGACAGAGAGAAATCACAAGTAGATGGAGAGGCAGGCAGAGAGAGACAGAGGGAAGCAGGCTCCCTGCTGAGCAGAGAGCCCGATGTGGGACTCGATCCCAGGACCCTGAGACCATGACCTGAGCCGAAGGCAGGGGCTTAACCCATTGAGCCACCCAGGCGCTCTTTTGATTCTTTCTTTGAAAAACTTCCCTGGAGAGATTATTTTTAATCCTATTTTAGATGTAAGCAATAAAACTCTGGCTGTATTTTAGAATGTTGAATACATCATGGCCAGTAAACAAGGAATATTTTTTAAAAATAGTTGTTTTAGCTACTTGTGGGTGAAAAATCACTTTTGTATTTGGCAAACTATAGATAAAAATGGATTCTGTTTTTTTGGGAAGATTCTGTTGACTTATGGAGGCTATCCAAGGAATCATATTAAAATATATTGATAAAAAGAGTCACAAATTTAAATAATATGGGAATCTGTATAGTGGGGTAAAAGGGAAAAATTCAAACATTCCCTGAATGGAGGCTATTGGCATGGGGAAGATGGAGGCCAACTAACTAGTAGTAGGACATCCTATGAGATTGGTTGGAAGCTCATATTTGTTTTTTTCCCTTTGGTCCGAATTAGGAAATAGGGACAAAAATTAGGAAAGCTTTGAATTACTGATCAAGTCTTGACTTCTTGGTCTCATTGATGTGGAGACTGTGGTGGACCACAGGTATGGGTCAGAGTTCTATTTAATATGTCATCTGGCTATTGTCTGTCTATATATTCATTCTCCTATAGGGAATCAGAAATACCTGTCATCCTATAAAAAATTACCAATAATTCACGAGAACTAACTTAAAATTTAGGCTAATTTTTCACTCATTACATTGTTCTGGGTATTTTTACTCTTCTTATCAGTGAAGTCAAATATAGTTGATTTGGTCCCTTTTTTCCAATTAAGGAGGATTCTTGACAACTGTGTCGAGTAGAAATCAATTTTCGATTCAGTAAAATCATGAATCAGTAAAATGACTTAATCATAAAAGACTTTTCCTTGCTTCTGAGTAAGGATGGAGATGACATTCTCATCTATTTCAAGGTTTGTAAACACAGTGTGCTTTGAATTCCTTACAAGAAAATTTCTATGCAAGTGAATATAACCAAGCAAAGGTCATTCTATAAAAACTTCCATCAATTTTTTCCCTCAAATTTAATTTTATTAAATCCTTTAAATATAAAACTGTAAATGTGTACAAAGCCATTTATACGGTTTTGTTTAATTATAGTATAATTGACAGTGTTACAGTAGTGTCAGGTGTACAGTATAGTGACTCTACAATACTGTAGTTGACTCAATGTTACCAATATATTTTTTGCAAACCAGAAATATTTTTACTGTGCAATTTAAAAATGTCCCCAAATGCTGCATTCTTGTCACTGCATTCTGAAAAATCTGTTTTGTTAGAGATGGGTAAATAAGAAATAACACAAAAGAAGACAAAAATCATGTGTAAGAGGCAATGTACACTAATCGTAATTCCACTGTCTTGAAACAGATCCCTCTGACATGATAGCTAGCTATAATTAACAAGTGATAAACAAAACAATAAAATGTCAGTCTGCAAGTCACCTTGCCAGACTCCTCATGCTGCTCTGACCTCCACCAATCAGTCAAGCTTATTAGGAGGATCAGACAGCCATTAATATCTTAATGCCTGTGAGACTTGCAGCATGTTCTGAATACTGTAGAGTTAAAGAGTGTATTAAGGTGTGAATATTCCTTGAGCAGAAACCAATAGTAAAGAAAATGCTTCTCCAATTGTTTCCTCCCTTGGCTGCTATTTGTACCTCTTTCAAATAATGTGCTATTCAGATTTTATCTTATTCATCGCCCAAGGAAAGCATTATATATAAATATTACAATTACTCAGTTGTATCTTTTATACTGGAAGAATATGTTAAATGTGCAGTCTCTTTCTGCATTCACAAATATTTAATATTTAGGTAGCTCTTTCTTCTGTATAAAGTTAATAGCTGTCTTAATTTTGTAGCCCCTCATTTTAACAACAAAGAATGTATATGTCAGTTACTAGCAATGGAAAATTATAAATCGTTCTGCTTCATACAGTGTGGATGATCCATCATTAATAATCAGAAAGTATAGCTTATCAGGGCATTTTTGAGACATTATTGGGTTGCTGTCTTAGATAAAATCATTTCTATTTGAATGTGGCAAATATACGTTGAAGACAATGTGTTCTTGGCATTATCCAACTCTGAATCTTTGCAGTAAATAAGACAAGGTGTTAATTAAGAGAACTGCCAATCCAAATGAATAATGGAGTGCTGGAAATAACCTGGGTGAGGGCTTGACCTTCTGCCTCAAAGAGGTGCTCCAATGCTGAAGTCTCAATTTTGGAGCTATGACTACAGAATAATGAGACTATGGAAGGGGGAAAAAAAAAAGGATGGTAAGATCTCCATTAACTCATTTAGCTATCCCTAATTAGTTTTCAAAAACTGTCAGGCAGTGTTTAATGAAAGGCTTTTCAGGAATAGGAAATGAATAAAGGTTGCAATACAGTAGTCCCCCCTTGCCTACTGAGGATATGTCCCAGGACCGCCAGTGGATGCCTGAAACTGTGGGTTGTGCTGAACCCCATGTATACTATGCTTTTTCCTAAGCATACATACCTGTGATAAAGTGGCACAGTAAGGGAGGAACAATAGCCGATAATAAAATAGAACAATTATAGCCCTATACTGTAACAAAAGTGAAGTGAATGTGCGCTTTCTCTCTCTCCCTCTCCAAATATCTCACTGTGCTGTCTTCACCCTTATCTTGTGATGAGGTGAGATGATAAAACACCCACATGGTGAGATGCCGTAGGATGAATGATACAGGCAGTGTGATGTGGCTTTAGGCTACTACTGACCTTCTGTCAACTTGTTAAAAGGAGGATCCTATGCTCTGGACCATGATCAATGGCAGAGAACTGAAACCACAGAAACCAAAACCACAGGTAAAGGAGGGCTACTGTACTTACTATTTCTTTAGCCCAAATGGCTGTTAACTAAGTATTAAGCAGAATAGGTACTTTACAAGGGTCTTTCTTAAATACCCCATATTAAGCAACAACATAAAAAGGCAGCTGCTCTCTTCCTGACACTCACCCAGGCCATCAGCTGCCTCTTTCGAGGAGGAGGGCTGAGTGGGAGGGCAGGGAGCAGAGGCATTCCTCTCCGGGAGGTGGTGTCCATGGACAATCCGAAGTCAGCCACCTCTGATTCATACATGACTTGCAGAGAGACCTGAGAGTTCAGGGCCATCCAAATCAAAACCTTTAATCAAGCAATTCCCGTCCTGATTCTAACTTAACAACTAAAGCAGCAAGTCCTTCTGGGCCGTGGGGCTGCTCGGACTTGTGGGAGGAGGCCATCAAGAGGATGTGACTGCCAGTTGAACCTAGAGCTAAACCCAGGCAACTGGAAGTGCCTCATCCCTCCCCACCCCTTGTTCTTGGAATGTGCATTCTGGAATGTACAGTAGGAGCCATTTCAAGGACACAGTTTTGACAGCGTTCTGTGTTGTCAAGACCATCTGCATGGTATCACCTGATCAGACCATCTGACTGAACCCAGTTAAGGCCTCCAAATAAACTTCAGATTCTGGCAGGCAGGTGCAGAGGTCTGGTTGTCTTGCTGCCTTCCAGGACAAACCTGGCATATCAGCTTCCTTGTTTATTCAAACTACCACCAAACCACTACCAATCTCGAGTGGCTGGCCTCTTCGGTCTCTCCTTGCCCTCTATGAGTACAGGGGCCAGTTTTCAAACCAACACCATTTAAAGGAGAGTCCCAGTCTCCATTTAGTCAGGACACTGAATTAGATACATTCCTAAGGTTTTTAAAATGTTCAAAAACCTAAACCCTTGTGAGCATTCTTCTGATGCTTCCAAATACTCTGGGCCATGAGAATAAAAAACATTTCAGTGAGGCCAGTATGGCAAATGTTGCTCTAAGAAAGTTGCTTTGGCTTTGGACAATCTATCTCCATTTCTGGGAAAGCTCTAAGATGAACAGAGAATAAGATAGTAAGACAATATGAGGAAAATCTTGGGTGGCATTTACTGTAGGCCTCTTATGGACAGGAGCTGTTTTATGTTCATGACAACTTTATGAGGTAAGTGCCATTATACCCGTTTCACAGATGAGGACGCTGAGCCACAAGAGGTAAAGTAATTTGCCCAGGAAAACTATTCTACTCAAGTGCCTGGTCTTAGGCATGAGTCTTGGTGTCCGTGGTGTTACAGGGACACATTGTGGTCATTTGTTTTCACTTGGATTTCAGATGCTTTGGCTTTGGTTTTTCTAGGGTATTTGACTCAGCCTAAATCCTAGACTTAATCTAGACTCACAGGAACATTAGCTGTTTCTACCTCACCACACACCAGTACAAATAAACCAAGCAGCCACACATCCAGGTTCTCAAAGCAGAAGCACGTTTATTACAGTGAGGACGATAACACCTTACCCCCACCTGTGCCCCTAGTGATTTTCCTAACTGAACACTCTCTTCCAAGTTAGTTGTGAATGGAAACTGAAACTGTGATAGTAATTTCTCTAGAGCTACAGCTTGACTATTGCTCGGTCTTTGGCAAAGATCCGTGCTCTTTTTCTTTTTCTTTTTTTCTCCTAGCCTTAGCCAGTGACCAGGGTTTAGGAATTTTAGACTCAATTTTCCCAATTTCTGTGTTAAAATACTTAACTACCTAATTGTCCATTTTCCCCCAACGTGTCCTTTGAACTTTAAGAGTCACTTACCTATAATTTTTAAAAATATTTTTTATCCTCAGTATATTTTATATTTAGAGTAGAGTTACCAGATTAAAAACACATGACACTTAAATTCACAATTTCAGAGAAATTCAAGTTTGATTGGGAATCATGTACTTCTGTATGTTGAATCTGGCAAGTGTATCTTCTAGCTTACTGGAAGTGAGGGGAGGGGCAAGCTACTTCTTACTAGATAAACCATCTTGTTTTGTGCAGATTAGTTTAATAACTCTAGAAGCTAAAGCAGTTTATGGTTAGAATCTGTGGACAGGTGCACATTTTCTCTAAGTCATTATATTCAGGATCCAAATCTAAACATATATAGTATGATTCCCACAGTTCATTTTCTCAGGATAAGACAATCACCATAATAATTTTTAGGAATTTTCCCCTGTCACTTGTGATTAAGTTGTCCCATAAAGCTGAATTTTATTAATACCCAAACTTTTAAATTTTGATTTTTTTCATAGAAATCTTTCCGAGAGGTATTTCACATTACTTTAGCTACTTGAGGGTGGTATATTGAATGCAACTTCCTCTGAAAAAAAAATCAGTGTTATTATTATTTTCTAATTTATTTTTTATTTTTAAAGGGTTTTATTTATTTATTTGACAGAGAGAGACAGCAAGAGAGGGATCACAAGCCAGAAGACTGGGAGAGGGAGAAGCAGGCTTCCCATGGAGCAGGAAGCCTGATGCGGGGTATGATCCCAGAACCCTGGAATCATGACCTGAGCAGAAGGCAGACGCTAAACGACTGAGCCTCCCAGGTGCTTATCATTATCATTATTATTACAAATTATTATCATTATTATTATCATTACAAATTCTTTTGCCCTGTAGTGCAATGATACAGCCCCAAGTCTCCTGGCGTGTGGAGGACTATAATTCCCCTCCACTGAGTCGCACGGTGATTGTCAGCATGCTGCTGTTTGCTCTCCTCACTGTACACCACCCCCCCGGAGACCTAGCCTCTCACCAGCAGTGGGCCTCCACTCCTGAATTGTAACCTTAACTTAAAAACAGGTGTGTGGGGGAAGAACTAAGGGACGCTCATGAATAGACTCCAGTGCGTTTGCTTTGTGCAAGCGATTTTTCTTGTGGTTCACTTCAGAGGGCTGCTTGTACTTCCAGATTTATGCTTTATTCTTTATAGGTGAGCTTTGCTAGGTATGTGAAAGGCTCCTCTGTGTGTCTCATTATTACTTCCCAAGATAGGTTCTACAGGATACAAATTCAATAAAGGGTTACGTAGGTGCCTCAAGAAAAACTTCTGTGGTTGAGTCTGAAGCCAGTGAGCTAACCTAAGGTAAACCTGTAAAAAGTTAAAGGTGCTTTTACAGAGATTTTTGAATGCTAATGAGATTGTAAAGCCCCGGCGGTCTGACATGGAAGATTACAAATTTTGATTTTAGCTGCAATCCCTTTGGTGGAGGATCTTACTGGAAATATTGTGACATTTCGTCAGGACTCATGGTTACCAGGTTAGCATGGGAGCTGTACACAGCAATTAAACTTTTAAGCATGACATAAGTTCTATTCTAAAAACTTAGAAAAGAAAGGGATGAAATGTGAAGTGATTTATAATGGGGATAAAATTAATATCCTTTATGTATTCAACTAATTATGAATTGGATATAGTTCTTTGAAATTAATAGCTAGCAAGTATACACATCTTCAGGACATTAATTAGAAGACAGATTTCTCCTTTAGAAGGGGAGAGTTGAGTTTCTGAATGGTAATATATTAAAAGGAAGTGACATGTCAGAGCTTAGGAACCATAAAGTATAATTACAGAACTCCTTTCTGCTCTCTGGACACATTCAATGAGGAGATAAAACTAAGGTTAAGTGGAATTCAGTGCTTCAAACAAAAATAAAAACAAAAACAAAAAGCCAAATAATAACCTTGCTTCTTTTTCTTCCTCAATTAACACTACTTCCTCCCTCTGCTCTTAAGAATATATATTTTAGATTAATGTTATTGCTTCTATCAAGTGTTTTAGATATGATTTTTATCATTGCTTTGGAAGTTATTACTACTAAGTGTTGAAGGAGAGGACTGTTATGTTTGTAGAGAGGAGCACACTGATACTTGGTTTAAGTCTATATGCCATTTGCCTTTGCCTAAAGACACTTGCAAGCCTACAAATATATTTGTGATAATTATATGATAAAACACTTAGTTGTGTATAACAATGCTCTACTTTCAACTTTTTGAGGAACCTCCATACTGTTTTCCAGAGTGTACCAGCTTGCATTTCCACCAACAATGTAGGAGGGTTCCCCTTTCTCTGCATCCTGACCAACATCTGTCATTTCCTGACTGGTTAATTTTAGCCATTCTGACTGGTGTGAGGTGGTATCTGATTGTGGTTTTGATTTGTATTTCCCTGATGCTAAGTGATGTTGAGCACTTTTTCCTGTATCTGTTGGCCATCTGGATGTCTTCTTTGCCGAAATGTCTGTTCATGTCCTCTGCCCATTTCTTGATTGGATTATTTGTTCTTTGTGTGTTGAGTTTGATAAGTTTTTTATAGATTTTGGATATTAGCCCTTTATCTGAGAGGTCATTTGCAAATATCTTCTCCCATTCTGTCAGTTGTCTTTTGGTTTTGTTAACTGTTTCCTTTGCTGTGCAAGAGCTTTTGATCTTGATGAAGACCCAATAGTTTATTTTTGCCCTTGCTTCCCTTGCCTTTGGTGGTGTTTCTAGGAGGAAGTTGCTGTGGCTGAGGTGGAAGACGCTGCTTCCTGTATTCATGGAGAGATTAATTTTAATAATAATGGCTAATACATCTATCAGTCATGCTTCTTAACTGTTTTCCATGTATTATTTAATTCTCACAAAAATGTGTTTATGATATTCATTTTAAAGATGAGAAAATCAAGTCATCCTTGCCCAAGATGAACAGTTAGTAAATGGCAGAGCTGGAATATGAATGCAAGTAGTCTGCGTCTGGAGGCTCTTCTTAGTAACCATTAAAAATGCAAAGATGGGAATGGTATTTAGGTTAGTTCATGAAACTGTAATCCTGAATTCCTCAAATGTTGTCATGTGTTTTCTTGAGGCAGTATAACCATCGGATGGAGTCCTTATGTTCTTCACAAAGGTGAGAGGAATACATAAAGATTTCTTCACTGAGCTGGGCATAGCTGATGAAGTCAGACATTTCCATGAAAAACAATGAAGTGCTAACTCTCTCTGTAGCCAATATTTTTACTTCCTGGAGTAAGAACGTAGATTATCCTAAATTCTGGGAGAAGTTTGGGCTCTGTCTCATTCTTCTTTAATATCCTAACAATGCTAATTACAGAACTATAGAAATGTAAAATGCAACTACTTTGTGGTTATTTGACAAGGGCATTCTGAATGATCCTTACTTTATGATGAAAATGAAGTCCAGAGAGCTGAAGACTTGGACTCAGTTCTCATAGTAAGTGGCAGAAATTCCTCTTGTGGAGGCAGGTCCTCTTCATTTCTCACTTTACCATATTGACGCTTGGTATTCATTTCTTAACAATTTATAGAAATGTTAAATCACTGGAATTACTCACCCATATTGACCTGTCAGGGTTGTCACGACCATATTAGAATATATACAGATGTCTTCATTGTAGGACTGGATCTTGCTGGTAATCAAGCTGATCTTTCTAGTGGTTGCTAGAGAAAATGGCTGTCTGGGCCATATTTCTAGCAGCTCTCCTTGGCTTCCTCATAGACCATCCTTATCTTAAAGCAGGCTGGGGGCACCTGGATGGCTTCATTTGGTTAAGCATCTGACTTTGGCTTAGTTCATGTTCTCAGAGTCCTGGGATGGAGCTGGGTTCCTGGCTCAGTGGGGAAAGTCTCCCTCTGCCCCTCTGCGTGCCAACCGCCCCTCCCACTTGTGCTCTCTCTCACTCAAATAAATAAATAAAATCTTAAAAAAAAAAAGAAAAGCAAGCTGGACAAATCCTTTTTCTTACCATCACTAGCAAACTCTCAAGGAGTGGCAAATTAATGCTTCTCTTATTTCCCCCGTGGGAAATAAGGGTTGATAGGCCCAAACATACTATTCTGTTCCCTGACAATGCAATTTTCCAAGTTACTTTGAAAACACTTTTTTTCCCCCTGAAATAAGAACCATTTATATGGGAAACTGCTAATGGATCTTATCAACCTGCATCTTGATGGCTATCCTTGATTTCTCTTTTCTTTGCCCACTTACTTTACCACAATGTGTATATTTTCTTACATACATCTTTTTACTTTTGACCAATTTTTAATAGGTGTCTGTTCTTTTCATGTATTTGTGTCTTATCCATCCTGATATTAAGAAGGCAAAAACTATTGCCATCAATACTTTTAAATATTCCATTATGCTTGCCTTTTCTGTTTTAGGAGAAAATGTGCACAAAATAATTTCATCATATTTCTGGAATAGACTATGTATAACAAAGGGTTTTGGCATCACTCACTTTGTAGTCAGATTAAACTTGGATTACAATTTGGGCTCTGATAATTACAAGTAACCTTGAACAAGTTACTTAAGTGTTTTACAGTTTCTTTATCTGTAAAATGGTGCTGATAATAAAATTTATCTCATAGGGCTGTGAGCATCAATGGAGATAATGAATGAAAAGTGCTCAGCATGGTACCAGCTTGTACTAAGCATGAGTAAGTGTTAATTACCCACTTACATCTTCTACACTGACTGATATAGAGAGTAAGTCTTTTTAGGTCTCCCAAATGGGAAGTGTACCATGGTTCCAGAAGTAAGGCTGAAATATCACCAGTATAATAAGGAAAAATTCTGAGTGGATAACTCTGTAAGAGCTTTGCAAGGGTATGTATAAATGCCAATGGCACTGGAACAGCCAACTCAGTGTGATACATACACATGCACATGCATACTTACAATAGAAGCAAAAGTTGGTCTTTCATGAGCGCCTGGGTGATGCAGTTGGCTGAGGGTCCGACTGTTGGTTTCAGCTCAGGTTGTGATCTCAGAGTTGTGAGAATGAGCCCCATGTTGGGCTCTGTGCTCAGCTCAGAGTCTGCTTGAGACTCTCTCTCTCCCTCTGCCCTTCCCAAAAATCATTAAATAAATCTTTAAAAAAATGATATTTCAACAGTCAAAAATACAAGAAACAAAGAAAAACAATGTAAAATCTCTTACTATATTTTGGGAATTAGTATCTTTATAATCATATATACTTAAATATGATTCATGCCTGTAGTTTCTCTTGCCTCGTTTAATGCCTATGTTTTTGATTCTACTTGTAAACACCAAACTAAATTTCTATCTTTTTGACTGAAAGCACTCATTCATCTGTGAAAATCCCACACTATAATTAGATTTTGAAGGTTAGGGGCACCTGGATGGCTCAGTGGGTTGGGTCTCTGCCTTAGGCTTGGGTCATGATTCCAGGGTCCTGGGATTGAGCCCCGCATCGGGCTCTCTGTTCCATGGTGAGCCTGCTTCCTCCTCTCTCTTTCTGCTTGCCTCTCTGCCTACTTGTGACCTCTGTCTGTCAAATAAATAAATAAAATCTTTAAAAAAAATTATGAAGGTAAAAAATGATTTTTATTTGGATAAGGAAAGTGGCTTGGTGGTAGGTATATATTGTTTTGTTCCTTGTTCTTCTTGGAGTGTAATAGACAAGCTAAACTTATAGTTGCCACCTTGTCTTCCTCCCTCATCCCCCCAGACTTTCCTCAAAAATATATCCCATGTTATTTTACCAAGAACACATGTATGTTTATAGGTTTTTTTTTTTTTTAAGATTTTATTTATTTATTTGACAGAGAGAGAGATCACAAGCAGGCAGAGAGTCAGGCAGAGAGAGAGAGAGAGAAGCAGGCTCCCGCCAAGCAAAGAGCCCGATGCGGGGCTCGATCCCAGGACACTGAGATCATGATGTGAGCCGAAGGCAGCGGCTTAATCCACTGAGCCACCCAGGCGCCCCTATAGGTTTATTTCAGTACAAGCACATAAAAATCCATTAGGCAATCTTAAGTCTAAAAAAAAATAGATGGATGGTGGACAGTGTAGACATTAATGATCAAGGTCTTTTAGGAGAATTTCACTGCCCATCTTCTGATTTATTTTTTTTCTCAAGTACTTTTTTTGAGAAATCAGTTTTCAAAGGATCTAAAAACACCTGATCTTTTCTTCTAGATGGGGAGACCATATTATATAACCAACAGTTAGTAATTATGGCTGAATGAAGATTTTACTTCTGGGTTTTGAACAATCTCATAAGTGACATATTGGACACTTGAAATGCCCTCAGGATTGATGGGAGTGGTTTTTAAACTTACTCTGGGGAGCGATAGGGATCCCAAATGGACCACTGAACATACCACCAAGAGTGGAGGGGTTGAGATGTTAGATAGTCTGGGCTTTATGCCTCCCTTACAGTCTTCAATGAGAATAAATGAGTTTTTATTTGGTTGGCATATTGGTATTCCATTTTTTATCTTGAGATATAAGATTCACCATTTTAAAGTGTATAGTTCAGTGGTTTTTAGTATATTAATAAGGTTGTATACCAATCACTATTATCTAATTGCAGAACATTTTAATCAACCCCCAAGGAAACTCTGTACCCATTAGGAGTCACTTCCCATTCTCCCCTTCCCCTTGCCCCGGGCAGCCATGAATCTGCTTTCTGTCTCTATGGATTTGTCTATTCTGGACATTTCATAAAATAAAATCGTACCCTGTGTGGCTTTCCGTGTCTGGCTTCTTTCACTTAGCATAATTTTCAAGGTTCAATGATGCTACTGTATGCGTCAGTTCTTCATTGTATGCATTTGGCCTTAAACATGCTACCCAGTATGGATTGTTTTGTTCACGAGTGTCCATGTTTTGTTCTCCTCACTCTCAGAACAGCACCACATGTAGTGTTTCTTTTGCTTTCCCAAGGTATATGTTCTGGTATTGTGATTATTATATGCTTAGTAAATACTAAGATGTATTTTTAAATAACTGGTCTTTTTTTAAAAAAGTATTTTAAAATAACTGGTCTTTTAAAAAAAAGGAAAGAGGGTCACCTGGGTGGCTTAGTAGGTTAAGCCTTTGCCTTTGGCTTGGGTCGTGGTCTTGGGGTCTTGGGATCAAGCCCTGCATCAGGCTCTCTGCTCGGTGGGGAGCCTGCTTCCTCCTCTCTCTCTCTGCCTGCTTCTCTGCCTACTTGTGGTCTCTGTCAAATAAATAAATAAAATCTTTAAAAAATTTTAAAAAAGCTTTAAAAAAATAAAGTAAAAATAGGAAAGATTTTTGAGAAGTGAACAGGAAATTACCATTTTTTTTTAGTACCTCTTATATACTAGATTCTAAGCTGGGGGTTATCAGTTAATCCTCATAATTCCATGAACTGGAATATATTTATATTTATATTTATAAATATATTTACATTTTCTCACTCACTGGAGGGAGGCGATTAAAGTTTAGAGAGCTTTCCCTCAAATTACACATCCAGAAAATGACAGATACGAGATTTGCATCCAGATCTGATTCTACCACATTATAAAACTTCACTAGGTTTTAAGGATTTCCCCCTAAACTCTGCACTTAAAGTAGAGTCTGCTTGAGATTTGCTCTCCCTCTTTGTCCCTTACTTGTGCTCCCTTTCTCAAATACATCTTAAAAAAAAGATCGCCCCCACAAAAACCCTTTTTAGAAAAAGCCCTAGTAGATTCTTTTATATATGGAATATGTATATATATATATATATATATATATATATATATATATATATTTTAAGATTTATTTATTTATTTATTTGACAAGGAGAGAGAGAGATCACAAGCAGGCAGAGAGGCAGGCAGAGAGAGAGAAAGGAAGGGAAGCAGGCTCCCCGCTGAGCAGAGAGCCTGATGTGGGACTCGATCCCAAGATCCTGAGATCATGACCTGAGCCGAAGGCAGTGGCTTAACCCACTGAGCCACCCAGGCACCCCTGGAATATATTAAATATAGGAATTCCTAGAAGCAAGGGGAAGAATACATATTTTTGAGACTCTTTGCAATCTGATTTTAACAGGTGATGCTAGATTCTTCTTTTTTCTAAACAGAAGGTGCATTTATAAGAGCTCTAGAATAGTGGCATAACTAAAGCTATCAAGTAATTTTCTTATTTTCTTTACAAGATATTAAAAATTTTGGATCATTGATTATAATAATCTAGCTGAAGCTGTACTATAAAGACTGTCTACTACAGGATAAATGCAGATTTCACAGTAATCAGGGGTAATTTTCTTGTTTTCTAAAAGTATACTTACACTCCTATATTTTTTATTTTTAAAAATTTTTTTAGTTTAAATTCAATTAGCCAACATCATTAGTTTCAGATGTAGTGTTCAGTAATTTATCAGTTACGTATAAGACCGAGTTTACATATCACATTTGGTTTATAATCATGACTCCTGAAAGTCTTGATATGTGAATTTTTCAACATAATTCATTTTTATAATTTTGCAAGAACAAGGGAGGTCCCCTGATGTAGTAGAAACAGCACCGTCCTTGGAGGAAGGAGCACTGAGCTTTGTCCTTGCTTGTCACAAAGTGGGCTTATAGGTTTGGGTAATCCCTTCTGTCTTTCTGGAGCCCCATTCTTCAGTTATACAATTATAGGGTTGGACCAAATGATCTGCAGGGTCCTTCCAGTTTGAAGGTTACTGATAATCATAATGAGAGAATCCTACAAATACTACACTTAAGAGGTTTTGCATCCTCTGAGCTGCCTTTTGAAAGTTGACAGTAGCCTTTAAATCAGTCATAAACCAGAGGGCAGAACTCCAGTGGGCGAATTGAAAAGCTTCTTGCTCTTAGTTTTTGGGTGCGTTTCTGACACTTCTGGGTGGTTTAAATGGCTGTGAGTGCCCTCATGCCACACAAAGCTCACATCACTCTAATCATTATGAAACCGTCACAGATGTGCACTGGAAGATTTTCTGAGGAAGCTGGAAAAATGAGACTGTAAATGCCTTCCAGCTGGCATGCCTGAATGTTCTTCATCTCCTCGGAGCCATGTTCAGGTTAATTTCAGTTGATGACTGATAGCTTATCCAAATGTTACTCAAGATACTATGGAGTAGTTTTTCTCCCCTAGTGATGAACTCAGATAAGAGGGTGATTATTGAAAAGGAAAATAACTAACAAGTCTCAATTGAAAAAAAAATGGTATCATTACAAAAGCAAAAAACTAAATTATAACATCTGAAAAGAAGAAAAAGACTCAAGGTTGGGACATAAAAAGCATAAGCCTAATTACACACATGCATATGGTGTACATTCCAGTTAAGTACCGAGGGAGTTAACACCTTCGTGCCCAGCTGGTTTAGGTCATGCCATTTACATCCTGCTGTTCCCAATGATGATGATAAGAAATGGGCTGCCTGCTATCACTAAGTGCCAGATACAGACCATATGGCAACAAGGCAACATGGAAAAAAAAACACAAAAACCACCAAGGAAAAAAACACAACAGTTTTCTTGAGATTTAATGTACTTTGATAGCTTCAGACATGCAATCTATTGCACATTTTCTTAATTCCTTTAAATTCCTCTTCTAGTCCTGGCATTGCTGCTGGCTGCGTTTCAGCTGTGTAATGTGAATGTGAAAACAAGCGAAGGGCATGATTACAAAATCACATATTCTAGAATCTAAGTGTTTTACTTTGGATGATAGCCTTCTTTAAATGATAGCTACTCTCTTTATAGAAATAGTAGAATTCCAGAGAGAAAAAGATAAAAAGGGATGACAAGCTATTCATATATATGCCTATAAGCAAAATCATACACTATGAAGTGATTTCTTAAAAGTAGAGATAAAAGTAATGGAATCAGGGGACAAGATGGCGGGGTACTAGGAAGAGGCGTCTTTCCAGCTGGTACCCCAAAGTGAGCTGATTACCTACCAAAGAACTCTGATCACCCATGAAATCAGCCTGAGATCAGAATTATACACGTCTGGATCTCTACAGGGGCAGAAGACGCCAGTGAGCAGGTAAAGCGGAATGGGAACAGCGGACTGAGATCGGAAGATAAACAAAAGGGGGAGGGAGCCACCAGAGGCGACCGGTGGGAAAGTAATACCCCGATATGAGCGAGAGTGCCCTGCGTCTGGGGACCAGCATTAACTCGGAGACTGGTTGAAAGCACTCCAAAAGAGCAAAGGATCGCAGGGGCAAACTGTGGGAATCGGGGCGGCTAGGGACAGGGGCTTGAGTCCCCGGTCCCAGACGGCCTCCCCGGCGCGGAGGCAGAGAGAGTGCGGCGGAGAAACCGGCTCCTGGTCCCTAAGCCGCCAGCGTGCCCCAGAGCGCGGGGTTCCGGCTCCTGTGAGGGGATGGGAGCCGCGCCGGTCTGCAGAACGCGCGCTAGCCCTACCACAAAGCTTGAGATGCGCGTGCACGTCGCTCCAGCTCTCCTGGGTTTCTAAGGCCCTGGGGCGCTTCTAGACCCGGGCCATTGTTTCAAAGTCTAAACCTCGCGCCCGCGAAACTCTTCCCCCGACAGAGGCGCGCAAAAGCCCAGCCTGCGGCTTACGGACCAGCGCCCCGTTCTCAGTGCCCCAGACGCGCGCCCGACCCACAGCCGCCTCTGAAAAGAGGTGCACGCAAGCCGGGCACTCCCAGCCCCGGCCAGCGGCAAAATCTCAGTGTGCGATCGCTGCTTGGAACCTCTCTGGCGGTCAGGAGCTCCCAGACAGCCGCCACTGCCTTGGCTTTGGGGACGAGCAAAAGATCCTGCGCCCCCAGGGTCTTTAACTTGGAACCTGCACTGCCAGCATCCAAGGGGGAATTTATTCAGCTTCTGCACCCAGACTGAGGCTTCTGAGACGGAGATCAGGAAGTGTTCCAGGGTGCACCTTGACTGCACCAGAGTTGATACATCCAGCTACATCTGTTCAGTCTTCTCCCACCAAAATGACTAGGAGGAGGAATGCCCAACAGAAGAAAAATACAGAGGATGGACCTTCCGCAACAGAGCTAACGGCTATCAACATAGACAATATGTCGGAAAGAGAATTCAGGCTAACAATTATCCAGGCAATAGCTAGGTTGGAGAAAGCCATGGATGACCAAACAGAATTGATTAGAGCCGAACTGAAAGCGACCAGACAGGATGTTCACAATGTTAGGGCAGAGCTTAAAGCTACCAGGGAGGAGGTCCACAATGCTCTCAATGAGTTCCAATCCAATCTAAACTCTCTCAAAGCTAGGGTAACTGAGACAGAAGATAGAATTAGTGATCTGGAAGACAAACAGATAGAGAGAAAGGATCAGGAGGAAGCCTGGAACAAACAGCTTAGATCCCACGAAAGCAGAATTAGGGAAATAAGTGATGCCATGAAGCGTTCCAACGTCAGAATTATTGGAATTCCTGAAGGGGAGGAGAAAGAAAGAAGTCTAGAGGATGTCGTGGAACAAGTCCTTCATGAAAACTTTCCGAATCTCGCGAATGAAACCAGCGTTCATGTACTAGAGGCTGAACGGTCTCCACCCAAGATTATACACTCCAAAAAAACATCACGACACCTGATAGTCAAATTGAGAAATTATAATTGTAGGTATAATCTCTTGAAAGCTGCCAGGGCAAAGAGGCTCCTTACTTACAGAGGGAAGCCCATCAGAATAACGTCAGACCTGTCCACAGAGACCTGGCAAGCCAGAAGAGGCTGGCAAGATATATTCAGGGCACTAAATGAGAAGAACATGCAGCCAAGAATACTTTATCCAGCAAGACTGACATTCAAAATGGATGGAGAGATAAAGAGTTTCCAAGACCGGCAAGACTTAAAAGACTATGCAACCACCAAGCCGATACTGCAGGAAATATTAAGGGGGGTTCTATAAAAGAGGAAAAATCCCAAGAATAGCATTGAACAGAAATATAGAGACAGTCTACAGAAAGAAAGACTTCAAAGGTAACTCGATGTCAATAAAAACGTATCTATCAATAATCACTCTCAATGTGAATGGCCTCAATGCACCCATAAAACGGCACAGGGTTGCAGATTGGATAAAACGACAGGACCCATCCATATGCTGTCTACAAGAGACCCATTTTGAACCTAAAGATACACGCAGACTGAAAGTGAAGGGGTGGAGAAGCATCTTTCATGCCAATGGGACTCAAAAGAAGGCTGGGGTAGCGATTCTCATATCAGATAAATTAGACTTCAAACTAAAGACTGTAGTCAGAGATACAGAAGGACACTACATAATCCTTAAAGGGACTATCCACCAAGATGATCTAACAATTGTAAATATCTATGCTCCCAATATGGGAGCAGCCAATTACTTAAGAAAACTGTTAATCAAGATAAAGAGTCATATTGATATGAATACACTAATCGTAGGTGATCTTAACACGCCTCTTTCAGAATTAGACAGATCATCGAAGCAGAAAATCAATAAAGAAACAAGAGCATTGAACGACACATTGGACCAGATGGACCTCATAGATATATACAGAACATTCCACCCTAAAACAGCAGAATACTCATTCTTCTCAAGTGCACACGGAACCTTCTCCAGAATAGACCACATACTGGGTCACAAATCAGGACTCAGCCGATACCAAAAGACTGAGATTATTCCCTGCATATTCTCAGATCACAATGCTTTGAAACTGGAGCTCAATCACAAGGAAAAGTTCCGAAGGAACTCAAACACCTGGAAGCTAAAGACCACCTTGCTTAAGAATGCTTGGATCAACCAGGAGATCAAAGAAGAACTGAAACAATTCATGGAAACCAATGAGAATGAAGACACTTCGGTCCAAAACCTATGGGATACAGCAAAGGCGGTCCTAAGGGGAAAATATATAGCCATCCAAGCCTTGCTCAAAAAAATTGAAAAATCCAGAACACACCAGCTGTCTCTACACCTTAAAGAACTGGAGGATCAACAACAAATCAAACCAACTCCACACATAAGAAGGGAAATCATCAAGATTAGAGCTGAGATCAATGAGGGAGAAACCAGAGATACAGTAGAACGTATCAATGAAACTAGAAGCTGGTTTTTTGAAAGAATCAATAAGATCGATAAGCCACTGGCTACACTAATCCAAAAGAAAAGAGAGAAATCCCAAATTCATAAAATTATGAATGAAAGGGGAGAGATCACAACTAACACCAAGGAAGTAGAAACAATCATCAGAAGTTACTACGAACAGTTATATGCCAATAAGCTTAGCAACCTTGATGAAATGGATGCATTCCTGGAAAAATATAAACTACCAAAATTGAACCAGGAAGAAATCAACAACCTGAATAGACCGATATCTAATAACGAGATTGAAGCAGTGATCAAAAGTCTCCCAAAAAACAAGAGCCCAGGACCTGACGGATTCCCTGGGGAATTCTACCAAACCTTCCAAGAAGAAATAACACCTATTCTCCTGAAGCTGTTTCAAAAAATTGAAGCAGAAGGAAAACTTCCAGACTCTTTCTATGAAGCCAGCATTACCCTGATCCCCAAACCAATATGGATGCTAAGATTCTCAACAAGATCCTAGCCAACAGGATCCAACAACACATTAAAAAGATTATCCACCATGATCAGGTGGGATTCATCCCTGGGCTACAAGGATGGTTCAACATTCGTAAATCAATCAATGTGATACAACAAATTAATAGGAGAAGAGAGAAGAACCACATGGTCCTCTCAATTGATGCAGAAAAAGCATTTGACAAAATCCAACATCCGTTCCTGATTAAATCGCTTCAAAGTATAGGGATAGAGGGAACATTCCTGAACCTCATCAAATCTATCTATGAAAGACCCACAGCAAATATCATCCTCAATGGGAAAAAGCTTGCAGCCTTCCCGTTGAGATCAGGAACAAGACAAGGATGCCCACTTTCACCACTACTTGTTCAACATAGTATTAGAAAGTCCTAGCAACAGCAATCAGACAACAGAGAGAAATAAAAGGTATCCCAAATTGGTAATGAAGAAGTCAAACTCTCTCTCTTCGCAGATGACATGATTCTTTATATGGAAAACCCAAAAGACTCCACCCCCAAACTACTAGAACTCATACAGCAATTCAGCAGCGTGGCAGGATACAAAGTCAATGTGCAGAAATCAGTGGCTTTCTTATACACTAACAAGGAAAATACAGAAAGGAAATTAGAGAATCGATTCCATTTACTATAGCACCAAGAACCATAAGATACCTGGGAATAAACCTAACTAAAGAGGTAAAGGATCTATACTTGAGGAACTATAGAACACTCATGAAAGAAATTGAAGAAGACACAAAAAGATGGAAGACCATTCCATGCTCTTGGATCGGAAGAATAAACATCGTTAAAATGTCTATACTGCCTAGAGCAATCTATACTTTTAATGCCATTCCGATCAAAATTCCACCGGCATTCTTCAAAGAGCTGGAGCAAATAATCCAAAAATTTGTATGGAATCAGAAGAGACCCCGAATCGCTAAGGAAACGTTGAAAAACAAAAATAAAGCTGGCGGCATCACCTTACCTGATTTCAAGCTTTATTACAAAGCTGTGATCACCAAGACAGCATGGTACTGGCATAAAAACAGACACATAGACCAGTGGAACAGAGTAGAGAGCCCTGATATGGACCCTCAACTCTATGGTCAATTAATCTTCGACAAAACAGGAAAAAATATACAGTGGAAAAAAGACAGTCTCTTCAATAAATGGTGCTGGGAAAACTGGACAGCTATATGTAGAAGAATGAAACTCGACCATTCTCTTACACCGTACACAAAGATCAACTCAAAATGGATAAAAGACCTCAACGTGAGACAGGAATCTATCAGAATCTTAGAGGAGAACATAGGCAGTAATCTCTTCGATATCAGCCACAGCAACTTCTTTCAAGATACGTCTCCAAAGGCAAAGGAAACAAAAGCGTAAAATAGACTTCTGGGACTTCATCAAAATCAAAAGCTTCTGCACAGCAAAGGAAACAGTCAAAAAAACAAAGAGGCAACCCACGGAATGGGAGAAGATATTTGCAAATGACAGTACAGACAAAAGGTTGATATCCAGGATCTATAATGAACTCCTCAAACTCAACCCACACGAAACAGACAAACACATCAAAAAATGGGCAGAAGATATGAACAGACACTTCTCCAATCAAGAAATACAAATGGCTATCAGACACATAAAAAAATGCTCATCATCATTAGCCCTCAGGGAGATTCAAATTAAAACCACATTGAGATATCACCTTACACCAGTTAGAATGGCCAAAATTAACAAAACAGGAAACAACATGTGTTGGAGAGGATGTGGAGAAAGGGGAACCCTCTTACACTGTTGGTGGGAATGCAAGTTGGTGCAGCCTCTTTGGAGAACAGTGTGGAGATTCCTCAAGAAATTAAAAATAGAGCTTCCCTACGACCCTGCAATTGCACTCCTGGGTATTTACCCCAAAGATACAGATGTCGTGAAAAGAAGGGCCATCTGTACCCCAATGTTTATAGCAGCAATGGCCACAGTCGCCAAACTATGGAAAGAACCAAGATGCCCTTCAACGGATGAATGGATAAGGAAGATGTGGTCCATATACACTATGGAGTATTATGCCTCCATCAGAAAGGACGAATATCCAACTTTTGTAGCAACATGGACGGGACTGGAAGAGATTATGCTGAGTGAAATCAGTCAAGCAGAGAGAGTCAATTATCATATGGTTTCACTCATTTGTGGAGCATAACCAATAGCATGGAGGACAAGGGGCGTTAGAGAGTAGTAGGGAATTTGGGTAAATTGGAAGGGGAGGTGAACCATGAGAGACTATGGACTCTGAAAAACAGTCTGAGGGGTTTGAAGTGGCGGGGGGGTGGGAGGTTGGGGTACCAGGTGGTGGGTATTATAGAGGGCACAGCTTGCATGGAGCACTGGGTGTGGTGAAAAAATAATGAATACTGTTTTTCTGAAAATAAAATAAATTGGGAAAAAAAAAAAAAAAAAAGTAATGGAATCATAGGATGTTAAGAAGCTGGAAGTGATCTCAGAGCTCTTTAGATTCACCCTTTTGCTTTGCGGAGAAGGAAACCAAGGAAGAGCTGTTAAGTCATTTGCCCAAGGGCACATGGGAGTTATTGACAGAAAATAATCTGTAATTGAGGTCCAGAAGCTTGTATTCCAGTGTTTATTTTTTTAAAAATTCTATGTATTATGTTGATAGAGCAAAAATAATAAGATTTCAAAGAATTGATAGTGATGTTTGATTGAGAAATTGTTTTGGTGTGTAACAGATAAGCAGACCCAGGACTTCATAATTTTTTTAAAATTTATTTATTTATTTATTTGAGAGAGAGACAGTGAGAGGGAACATGAGAGGGGAAAAGGTCAGAGGGAGAAGCGGACTCCCTGTGGAGCTGGGAGCCTGATTCAGGACTCGATTCCAGGACTCCAGGATCATGACTTGAGCTGAAGGCAGTTGTTTAACCAACTGAGCCACCCAGGCGCCCTAGGACTTCATAATTTTTTAATGGTATACCTTTTGAGGAAAAATGGAATACTACTTTAATACTATTTTATTTGCTAATTGGATTAGTTGGCTATCTTAATCACCCATGCATCAAAATTTTTTGGTATTGATTTCATAGTCATTCCACAAATCTTCTATACCCAAGCTAAAAATGACATATTTCCTGTGGTCTGATGATTGATATCCTCTTTTTAAAATAGCCCTATATGAAGTCATAGGTCCCTTTTAGCTCCTGCAGATTATAGTTCTAAGTACCTTGTTCACAATGAAGCATATCTTTTGAAGTTATGGTCATCTAAATTTAAGGTAGATCAAGATTTAACCTTTGGTGATTTTAAAAAGATATATATATATATATATATACACACACAATTTTATAGTGATGTTTAAAAATACTTTTTTTGTTAAGAAGAGCTTTTTTTTTTTTAAGATTTATTTACTTATTTTAGAGAAAGAAAGTGTGCCTGTGTGTGTGGTGGGGAGGGGCACTTTTGTGCCTGTGTGTGGGGAGGAGAGGGAGAAAGAATTTTAAGCAGACTCTGCTGAGTGCTAAGCCTGACTTGGGGCTCAGTCTTACAACCCTAAGATCATGACCTGAGCTAAAATCAAGAGTCAGATGTTCAACTGACTGAGCTACCCAGGCACCCCTGTTAAAGACAGTTTTATTTATTTATTTTTAAAAGACTTAATTTATTTATTATAGAGAGAGAACATGAGAGCAGAGAGGTCAGAGGGAGAAGCAGACTCCCTGCTGAGCATGGAGACTGATGTGGGACTTGATCCCGGGACTCCAGGATTATGACCTGAGCCAAAGGCAGTTGCTTAGCCAACTCAGCCATCTAGGAGCTCTAAAGACAGTTTTATAACTTCAGATTATACCTACATATTTTAGAACATTGTTCTCAAGATAAATGTTCAGAATTTTCTACCTCCAATTGATGGAAACATTACCCTTTGGAGTTTTACTATAATTCACACTTAAATGTATGTAATAGGAGGCCCTTGGGACAATTTGTATCTGTGCAGAACTTTTTGTCTTTTTTTTTTTTTTTTTTTTGTGAGAGGCAGTGTAGTTTTAAAAGAACTTAAAGGTAAAGTGTATTTATTATTGAGATTGCATTAGTCTTTTTAATCTATGTTTTCATATTTAAACTCCATGATTAAAACCAACCTCAGATATCAGAGCATCAGGAGGACAGATAATAAAAGTGGGGGGGCCGCCATGGGTAACAGAACTTCTAGTTACAAAGCCGAATGAAAAACTGAGCTTAGAAGTTTAAACTTAAAAGTAACTTAGGTAATTTATAGAAAAGTATTTTGTTATTCAACAGATTTAATTATAAACCACTCAAGGACTTCAAAGGATAAAGAGAAATGATTATGAGAGACCACAGTATGGATTATGATGTAACGCCTTCATTGAATTCCAGAAAATTTATTCCTTTTTTTCATGTTGGTCTGTTTTTTTTTTTTTTAATTAAAGTGTAGTTGGCACACATTATTACATTAGTTTTAGGTATACAACATAGTGATTCAACAAGTCTGTTCATTATGCTCTGTTCACCAGAAGTATAGCCACGATCCATGGCCATATAGCCTTATTACAGCTGCATTGGGTATATTCCCTATGCTTGTACTTTTTATCCCAATGACTTTCATTTCATAAATTAGAAGCTTATATCCTGTATCTCCCCAGAAAAGTCATTCCTTATTTCAGTTTGTGTTAAGGCCTCTAGAGCATGGTGAGACGACTATTGCATTCGTTCCAGTGCATATTTGGAAATACCATTGGCAAGATACAAAAAAAATTTTGTATCATAAAAAATGATTTTTGTTCCCTAACACCATTTTCCAATAGGAATCCAGGCTCTTTGGAAGAAATGGCTGATTCTAGGGTGGGGGCAATGAACATGTAAGAAAAGCCCAGAGTATCTTATAATCCCAGAAAGAAAAAGAGTGTTCAGAAATCCAGAACCATGGTGTGGGGATAGTATGTCAAGGAGCCACAAAAGCCAAACTGAAAGAACCCCCAGTAGCCAAAGCTGGAACAGTCTGAGCAACTAAGTAAGTGACATAATATGGAATTATAACTTAATATATAAAATATCCAGTAAACAGTAAAGAAACCTGGCAAACACTGTCTAATGAATGTATGCATAGGGGTTTTTTAGTTGGGACTAATGTATGACACTAATACACTAACAATAGGAAAAAGAAGGTGTGAGGTAGGGAGGTGGTAATTCTCCATATTATCTTTGTAACTTTTCTGTAAATCTGAAATTAATCTAAAATAAAAAGTTTATTTGAGAGGAAAGGAATTTGATGATTTTGTTTTCTAATGTTGCCATAAGCTATGTTGCATGTTTTGACTGACATTTTCTATTCAATTAGGTCTTATTTTTTTTTTAATTTTTTTTTAAAGATTTTATTTATTTATTTGACAGAGAGAAATCACAAGTAGACGGAGAGGCAGGCAGAGAGAGAGAGAGGGAAACAGGCTCCCCGCTGAGCAGAGAGCCCGATGCGGGACTCGATCCCAGGACCCTGAGATCATGACCTGAGCCGAAGGCAGCGGCCCAACCCTCTGAGCCACCCAGGCGCCCCTCAATTAGGTCTTATTTACAAAGACTTTGGAATAAAAGACTTGCATGATGGCAACAGTTGATACGAGAGAGAAATGAATTGGTCGAGAGAGAAATGAATTGTGTTTCAAGTGATGCTCCCCTCTGCCCCAAAGCTCAAAGCACGTTATAGAGCCATCACTCATTTCTAATGTGATAAAACGTATGAAAGCATGTTGTAAATTGTAAAAGACTATAAAACGTATACCATAATTAGTATCACTTTACAATTTTATTATTATTCCTGAGAGCTCAATAATGTACTGGTTGTTAGAGGGAGTTTCTATAAGTTAGAGAATCCTTATCATCATAAAGTTAATGGAAAAAGAAAATGGTCCCATTTATTCCCATAAAATAACACTTAATATGATTTTAATTTTACAGATGTGACCTTAAAATTAGACAAAATTATTCAGTTTGGTTGGTTTTTCTTGCCTTGGTCAAACCAAATGTTTCATATTCTAAGTGTCATATTTGATGGGCTATTAACAAAAGCCAAAAAAGCTGATTATATCTTTTATGTCCATGTGATTTGACCTTAAGCATACAGACACAGCCAGGCTAACTTCAGCAAGGCAAAGACGGAGACAGTAAGGCAAACTTGCTGAATATTTATTTTCTTGGGAACATATTCTATGACTATGAGTTGGTGATAAAAATTTTTTAATGGATTTGGACTTTAACCATCTTTTGAAATAAATCAGTGGGAAAAGTAGAAGAAAACGAAAGCTGAAATGCAGATGCACTGGCGGAATAGATTCGCAGTGTTGGGAAAATGCACCCCTGCTATGAACTTTTTCTGTAGATTAAAAGAAAAAGCTTTATTGAGGTGTAATTAAAACACAAATAGAATATACAGCACAGATTTAAAGTGTACAGTTTGGCCTTTTTTTTTTTTTTTAAAGGTTTCATTTATTTATTTGAAAGAGAGAGACACAGCGAGAAAGGGAACACAAGCAGGGGAGTGGGAGAGGGAGAAGCAGGCTTCCTGCAGAGCAGGGAGCCCGATGTGGGGCTTGATCCCAGGATTCTGGGATCATGACCTGAGTTGAAGGCAGCCGCTTAATAACTGAGCCACTCAGGGGCCCCTGGTTCAGTCATTTTTTTTACCTGTGTCTGCAACCATGACATAATCACCGCAATCTAAACAGTGAACGTATCCGTCATCCCCTGAAGTTTCCTTGGGCCCTGTTGTAATTTTTCCCTCTTGTGTCTGCCTACGACACCTCTGTCCTTATGCTCAGGCAATCACTGGTCTGCTTTCTGTTACTGTAAAGGAGTGTGCATACTTAAATGGAACCATGCAGTACTTACTCTTTTTTCTTGTGGATGTGTTTTTTTAATCTGACTTCTCTCACAGGGCATTTGTAGGAAATTCATCGATGTTATGGCATGTATCAATGCTTTGTTCCTTTTTATTCCATGTATGTGTTTGGAAAAATGTGCATAGTCATTACCCATTTATGGCCATTTGGACCATTTCCCCAGTTTTTTGGTCATTACACGAAAAGCTGCTCTGAACGTCGCTGTTCAAGTCTTTATATGAACATTTCCTTCTTTTCTCTTGGGTAGACACCTAGGAGTGAAATGGCAAGATCATTTAGTAGGGTGTATATTTAACTTTTTCAGCAAATGGATGAACTATTTTCCAAAATAGTTCTACCATTTGCATTCTTACTAGCAGTGTATGTGAGCTCCAATTTCTTCCTATCCTCACTAATAATTATTTTAAAGTGCAGGTATTCTTTTAGATGTATAGTGGTATCTCATTTTGGTTTCAATATGCTTTCCTCCCCCATCAGGAAATGATGCAGAACGTCTTTTCATGTGTTTATTTACTATCCATACATCTTTGGTGAAGTGTCTGTTCAAATTTACACATTTTCATTATTTAATTTTTTATTATGATTTTTGGGAATTTTTTATTACTGATTCAAGTCATTTGTGCAGATATATACTTTACAATTTTTTTCTCCCAGTATATGTCCTGTCCTTTAATTTTCCTAATGATTTATTTGGAAAAATAGAAGTTCTAATTTTGCTGAAGTCCACTTATTAATTTTTCTCTAATACAGTCTTGATTTTAAAGTCATATTTAAGAAATTTTTGCCCAATTTTAGATAACAAAGATTTTCTTCTGAACGTTTCATACTTTTAAGTTTACCCTGTAGTCTCTATAGCATTTTAGCTTAATTTTATATATGGTGTAAGGGGTGGAGGGAAGTTCAGTTTTTTGTAAATGAATATATAATTATTCTAGTAACAGTTAATAAAGTCTATTTATAAAATCTATTATAAAGTCGATTTCTTTTTCTCCACTGAATGTCTTTGTACTTTGTAAAAAACTGTTGTCCAATGGGTACAGATCTACTTCTGAAGTTTGTTCTATTCTGTTTCTTTTGGTTCTAGTACCATATTGTCTTGCTTACTACCTTCACAATAAGCCTTAGAATCAAATAGTGTTAACCCCCTAACTGTTCTTTTTAAAAGTTGTTTTAGACTATTCTAGATTCTTTACATTTCCATATAAATTTTACAAGAAGTTTTCTATTGCTACAAAAAATGTGTGCTGGGATTTGGACGAGGATTGCTTTCAAATAAGTTGACTCAGGGAGAATTGACGTCTTAAAACTGAATTTTTCTACTACCAGCAAGGTATCTCTATTTTGGTTTTCTTTAATTTCGCCCAGCAGTGTTTTGCAGTTTTTGGTGTACAGGTCTTACACATCTTTAGTCAGATAATTTTTAAAAATATTTTATTTATTTATTTGACAGAGAGAGAGATCACAAGAAGACAGAGAGGCAGGCAGAGTGAGGGGCTCCCTGCTGAGCAGAGAGCCCGATGCGGGGCTTGATCCCACGACCCTGAGATCGAAACGAGCTGAAGGCAGAGGCTTAACTCACTGAGCCACCCAGGCGCCCCTAGTCAGATACATTTTTAAGTTGTTCCTGTTCTTTGTTTCTATTATAAAGGAGATTTTATAAAATTTTAATTTCTACTTGTTCTTTGTTAATTTATATAAATAAAATTAATTTTAATATGCTGATCTTTTATCCTGTAAACTTGCTAACATCACTTATTAGTTCTAGTAGTTTTGCCTTAGAATTCATTGGATTTTCTATGAATAGCGACAATTTTTCCTTTTCCTTTCCAGTGTGGACGTCTTTTATTTACTTTTTAAAGAAAACCTTATTCAATGGCCAGAACCTCCAGTATAATGTTCAGTAGAAGAGGTAAGAGTGGACAATCTTGTCTTGTTCCTGATGTTAGGGTCATTTGGTCTTTCCCCATTAACTATGATGTTAGCTGTATGTTTTTCATACTTTCCTTTTTCAGTGAGGAAATTCTTTTTTATTACTAGTTTCCCCAGAGTTTTTAAGTGATACTGAATTTTTTTCTTTTGAAGCTTTTTTATTCATCTATTGATATGATCATATGGTTATTTTTTAGTTTGGTAATACGGTAAATTGCATTGTTTGATTTTTGAGTTGTGAATTAACCTTATATCTCACTTGGTTACAGTATGTTATTTTAAAAAATATATTGTTGGATAAGATCTGTTAAAATGTCATTTAGTATTTTGTATTTATATTCATGAGGAATATCGGTCTGTAGTATTCTTTCCTTTTTTAAAAAAAGATTTTATTTATTTAAGAAAGAGAGAGAGAAAAGAGAAGGAGTGGGGGGGAGCAGAGAGAGAGGAAGAAGCAGACTCCCACTAAGCAGGGAGCCTCATGCAGAATTCAATGGGGATATCAAGACTCAAATAGGTTAAAGTAAAGGGATAAAAAAGATATACCATGCTACCACTAATAAAAAGAAAGAGTGTCTATCATGGCCTGAGCTGAAGGCAGATGGTTAACCAACTGAGCCACTGAGGGGTCCCAGTAGTATTCTTTTCTTTTATACATTGTAAAATGATTACTACGATCAAGTTAATTAACACCTCAATCACCCCAGGTACTTACCTCTTATTTATTTAATTTGGTAGAAATGCTTAAGACCTACTCTCTTACTAAATTGCAAGTGTGTATATATATCAACTCATCATATTGTATACTTTAACTATATACAATTTTATTTGCCATTTATGTTTTGATTAAAAAAGAAGAGGAAGCAGGTAACCTGAATAGCCTTATATCCATTAAAGACATTGAATATGTCATTTGGAAACTTTCTTAGAGTAGTTCCCTGTAGGTCTTCATTGGTGACTTTTGCCAAAAATGCAAGGGAAGAATAATACTAATTCTCCACAAAATCTTCCAGGAAATTGTAGGGGAGAAAGTTTTTTTTTTTTAAAGATTTTATTTATTTATTTGACAGAGATCACAGGTAGGCAGAGAGGCAGGCAGAGAGAGAGAGAGAGGGAAGCAGGCTCCCCACTGAGCAGAGAACCCGAAGCGGGACTTGATCCCAGGACCCTGAGATCGTGACCTGAGCTGAAGGCAGCAGCTTAACCCACTGAGCCACCCAGGCACCCCTGGGGAGAAAATATTCTATAAGGCAGGATTACCCATTTGTTTCTAATTGCTTTTGTTACTTATACTTTTGGTGTTATAGCAAAAAAATTATTGCCAAGACCAATGTCAGGGAGTTTTTCCCTATTTTTTTTTTAGAAGTTTTATGATTTTAGGTCTCATATTTAAATCTAATCTGTTTTGAGTTATTTTTTGTGGTGGCAAGTAGAGATAGGGGTCCTATTTCTTAGTTTTGCATGTGACTATTTATATATTGACTCTAGTGTCATTATGAAATAGCCTTATTTACCTAAATAATATTCTTTGTTCTGGAATCTCCTTTTCTGATATTCATATAGACACTCTTTCTTTTTATTAGTGGTAGCATGGTATATCTTTTTTATCCCTTTACTTTAACCTATTTGAGTCTTGATATTGAAAGTGTGCCCCTCATAAGCAGCAAATAATTTTATTCAGTCTGATAATCTCTACCTTTTGATTGGGGTGTTGAGGTCATTTACATTTATGTGATTATTAATATTTGGTTTTCAATAGATAGGTTTACATCTGTCCTTTTGCTATGTTTTCTTCTTTTTCTATCTTTTCTTTGTTCCACATTTGTTATTCTGTCTCATTTAGGATTAATTAATTAATTTTTAATGATTCCATTTATCTTCTTCTTTGTTCATTAGCTATAACTCTTTGTTTTGTTATTTCACTGGCTTCTTTAGAGTTTATGGTATATATCTTTAACTTACCTCAGTCTACCTTTAGCTGTGGTCAGTAAAGTACAGCCAAGAGACCAAATCCATCCCACTGCACATTTTTGTAAATGATTACTAGTGCTTTCTTACTTAGGTGATGCTGTTGAGGTTACTAGTTGCTCACAAATATATTCCTCAGTTCTTCCACAGTTTTTAGAATTGTAATTGGCACATGGCTGCCAGCTGAGGATTACATTGTTGGGCCCCTTTGGAGTCACATGTGCCTTGATGGCTAGCTCTCACTGTTGGAATGTGAGCCTCGGGGAAATGTGCCAGTTCCAGTACTGGCCTTGCACGAGCTCTTCTCCATGCTTTTTCTCCTTTCTATGAGCTTGAATATGGGCCCCGCTTCAATTAGATGAGAACATGTCCTAAGGCAGTAATTCTCAAACATTTAGGTTTCACAGTCACATTACATTTTACAAATTAATAAGGACTCTAGAAGTTTTGTTTCTGTAGGTTATAGCTACTGGTATTTACCATATTAGAAATTGAAAGTGAGTAAAATTTATTTATAGTTCATTTTAAAAAACAATAATAAACCTATTAAAATTTAATATGAAATATACCTTTTTATGAAAAGAACCATATTTTTCAAAATAGCTCGAGAAGAGTAAACTTTTTTGAAAAAGACCATTTGTTTGAGAGAGAGAACAGGCACAGGGAGAGGGAGACAAGCAGACTCCCTGCTGAGGGCCAGCCCAACATGGGGGGTGCGATTCCACGACCCTGAGATCGTGACCTGAGCAGAAATCAAGAGTCAGAGAAAGTCAGATGCATAACTGACTGAGCACCAGGTGCTCTGAGAAGAATGACTTTTTAAAATATTTTTACAAGCTTCTTTTATCTCTTTAAATATTTTTTATTTTTTAAAAATGTTTTCAAGGGCGCCTGGGTGGCTCAGTGGGTTAAGCCGCTGCCTTCGGCTCAGGTCATGATCTCAGGGTCCTGGGATCGAGTCCCGCATCGGGCTCTCTGCTCTGCAGGGAGCCTGCTTCCTCCTCTCTCTCTCTCTGCCTACTTGTGATCTCTCTCTGTCAAATAAATAAATAAAATCTTAAAAAAATAATAAAAAAATAAAAATGTTTTCAAACCTTTTTTTTCAGTTTTTTTTTTAAATTTAAATTCAGTTAGCTAAGATATAGTACCTCATTGGTTTTTGATATGATACAAGCTTCTCTAGTGTCTGACTTGATAGGAAAAATCTGTGTTTTCATGTCTGCTTATAAACTCTATCCATTGTGAAGGTTATTTTAGTTAAAGTATGTGAGACAGTCCTGGCTCTTGCAAATAATACATTAATGCATTTAGAAAAGAAAACTATGCTTTATAATCTTTTAGGGTAATTGTGAATATTCTCTTTTTAATTTCCACCAAAGCTCAACAGTGGTAATTTGTTAAAAGTTAGATTGTAGAATCCAAAACCATGTCAATGAACTTTTCATACTTTATGTTAAAATTCATTAGTCTTATCTTATACATTTAGTGTATGTCATGTCCCTGCATGATGTTATAAAATGGATTTATAATGTAATCATTTGGAAAATATTGCTTCACTAGGTAGCTCTATAGATGTTGACATTTTTCATTAGATAATATAAAAAATTATGACATTTATTAATATCGCTACCAATTTCATCAGAAAAGTTTTTAAATAGTGAGAAATGAGTACAGCTACAATAATGGATACGAATTTTCCAAAATTATAATTTTTGCTTAAAAACTAACATTTTATTGTTGGCAACAAATGCTGTCAGTTGTTTTAGTTAAAATGATAGACTGACTTTGCTCATTTTCAAGAAGGTGTTGACAGATATCCAAGTATGGATAACATGGTTTGTCAACCCTTCTTTCAATGAAATGCCATTCCATGAAAAAAGTGGGTAGTTTATCTTGCAAATCAAGTTTTTTTTTTTTTTTAAATGAGACAGTCATTTTATTTGGAATGCAACAGAAGTGCATGTGTACTTCCCATTTTGTCACCAAGAATATTTAAAAAAAGAGACAACAGGTACTGAGTGGTCTAATTTACTGAGTGAGTAAAATTAATAATATTTACTGCTTTATCAGGAGAATTCTTAATTAAGGTAGATGTGAGTTTTTTTTTTTAAACTGTCTGTGTATGGTGGTCAAGAATGCAATGATTACTAGTACAGTTTATTGCCACTACTTTTTATTACACCATTAGAGCTAATGTAAGAACTGAACAAAAGGCAAGGAATGTCTTATTATTAGCATTAGTATGAAAGCACTAGTAATAGTAATTATTATCAACTAATTAATTGACATGGATTATTAATTACAAAGTAATCACTAAATTATACAAATTATTGCTATTGTTATGCAAATAATATATAAAATTTGCATCATAGATTTCCTGTAAAGTTCTCCTAATCTCCATGGAGTCTATATACCACATCGAGAGCCACTGCCCTACGTATTGCCAGAGAAGCAAGATAGAAGGACCTGAGTTCCTGAATGATCATGTGCAGTAGAGCTGTTCAGTGTCTGGTGTGCTCACCTTGGACTGTTAAAGGGGAATATATTTCTGCTTTTTTAGATGTCACTGAATTATTTTTGGATCTCTTTGAGGCAGAAGACTAAACATACCTAAAATAATAGAAAAACCTTTGAGCAGAGAGGTCTTTATTTGGTACCCTCATTTGGAATATTGCCATTTTTGTTTTTCAGTTCTTATGATCAATTCTTTTGAAGCACTTGGAACATGTCCCAGGGGTACTATTATAGGAAAAAACACTAAATGTATCTTTTTTTTTCTTTTTTCTTTTTTTTTTCCAATTTATTTATTTTCAGAGAAACATTATTCATTATTTTTTCACCACACCCAGTGCTCCATGCTAGCCGTGCCCTCTATAATACCCACCACCTGGTACCCCAACCTCCCACCCCCCCGCCACTTCAAACCCCTCAGACTGTTTTTCAGACTAAATGTATCTTTATTGATGCTCTGACTTTGACCCAGTATATCTTGATTGTCATCTACCCTAAAGTATTTCCTGCCTATTTAGTATGACCTCTAATCCCATTTGATTCCTCCTTATCAGAACCTGAGACATTTATTTGAGAATATTAGTTCTGAGGTACCAGGAGGCTGTTTCTAGTTCCAAGTTGCTCTTTACCATTCCAACCAAAAAGACTAAGAGTCTACATGCAAATAAGACTTTTGGAGTCTTATTTTGATATCCCCAAATTTCTGGGGTTAGTATGTTATTAATTCCCAGCATTGCCCTGGCTAAACTAGGAAGGTATTTCATGATATCAATAATTGAACTTAAAAAAGAAAAAAAAAAACACATCAAATTGATTTACTGGAAGTGGTTTTTTGATTGAAAGGTGCAAAACATTGGTAAAATCAGTATAGTTATGTTTTGGCTTGAGTTTGTACAAAATATCCTGAAATAATTGATAATGCAAACCAATACATATCAGTGAATAAGTGTTGAAAATGTACTTGTACTTCAGATTATGATAGCTATCTGTATTCTCTAAATACCTTTCATATCCCTGATGTAAAACCTATCTGTTACACATAGAAAATTGAATAAGTATTTGGTTAGTATAGAATAATACTTATAGCTTTAAGCTGTTTGCTTTAGATAAGACTCTCAGAAACACGTTTCAAATAGTTGTTATTTTCTATTTCCTAGTCATTCATACCAATGAATACTGTTGTTTACAAGGTTTACCTTTAGGTCATGGCCATAGATATAGGTTTGATTCATATGCTTTTTTAAATTCACATGATTTCATGTAGCTTTGTTTTGCTCCATGAAACTATGGTAGTAAGCCAGGCTGTGGTATTAAGCAGGGTGAACGAGAGTTGGAACAAATGAATAAACTCCAAATATATACTGTCCTGGTAATGTGTGGTCAACTTGACAACCTCATTTTCACCTGTAACCATTAGCATGGTGGTAAAGACTCCTCTTAAATTTTGTTGATTTTAGATTATTATTTAATTTAGGAACCCAGTAATATTTCCAATATTTATATCTGTCTTAGGTTATTATTTTTCTATTTTAGTTACCTCAAATATGAGGTACACACATTTCCCTCCCTGACTATCCCTCAAATACTGGAGGCGAATAAAAATTGTAATTAGAAAAACAACAACAACCCAGGAGTGATCCTTAACTTCAGGGTACTCAAACTATTTGATGCTCATTCTGAGTACAGTTGTAGGTATTCAGTCAATATTTTATAACAGATTGAAGAATCCTGTGATACTCCAATATCAATGAGAGAAACCAGGTAAATACTCTCCTGTGAGATTTCCATGACACAAAAGACCAATGTGGCTATTAGTGTCATAGATTGATGTCCCAGATTCAGGAATTAAGCTTCCACATAATAAATGAATCGTACGGGGTGCCGGGGTGGCGCAGTCATTAAGTATCTGCCTTCGGCTCAGGTCATGATCCCAGGGTCTGGGATCGAGCCTGCATCAGGCTTCCTCTTCTGTGGGAAGCCTGCTTCTCCCTCTCCCACTCCCCATGCTTGTGTTCCCTCTTTTGCTGTGTCTCTCCCTGTCAGATAAATAAATAAAATCTTTAAAAAAAACAAATGAAAATTGTACATACATAATGAAGTCTTACAGACTAGAAAGTTAGGGCTATAAGGGCCATAGAGTTTAATTCATAGATAGTTCTTTAGTTCTGCTCTGCTCTTCCAAGCATATTGTGAATCCTAAGGGAATGCTAAAAGACAACTCTTAATTCTATATTGGATTCGATAAACTGGTAATGTTTTCTATTATTAAAGACCTTTAAGCAAGCATAAAAATTTACCAACTCACTAAAAGCTTTTGTTTCCCTTTAGAAATACATCTATAAAATATATGAAGTCAATATTTCTTTTATCACCTAGTAAAAAATTATTAATCTTGATCAAGTGATTGAAGCCAAGTGGCATGGCCACATTAACTATCCCTGGTTATAAATTATCACTCAAAACTGTTGATCAGGAGCCCACTCATGAAATAAAAAAAATGCTGACAGGTCACAGCAAAAGTACTTCTCTCATTTGTAAGCACATAAAATCCCTAAACACTAATGGTTTGATGTGGCAACTGGTGAACTAGCTGTCTACAAAGGCCTTTAAGGACATTACTACTCTTATACCTCTTGCCTTGTTCTTTCTCACTTCTCTGATCAGAACTGAGAAATTAACTAATTCTATGATATTTGATTCTGTTCCAAGAATGAGGAGTCATATTTTAGGCTATAGTTGTTAAGAAAGGGTTAAATGTGCATGTATATATGTATACATATAAATAGTTGTGTATGTGTGTGTGTGTGTGATTAGAAACCTGTCAAACCATAATTGATTAAATGTCAGTTCTTGTAAGGAATGAAATATTATGAAATATTAATACATTTGGACACAGAAAAATATTGGAAGGGAAAATTAATAGATTTTATTAAAAATTCTTTTTAGCAAATATAAAAGTCAATATCAACTTTATATCAATTTGACTGGGCCAGGAGGTTCCCAAGACATTTAGTCAAACATTATTCTTCGTGTATTTATAAGGGTGTTTCAGGATGAGATTAACATTTGAGATGGTAGACTGAGTAAAGCAGTTTGTGTGTGGGTCCCATCCAGCCTGAATAGGGCAAAAAGGCTGGCCCTCTCATAAGTAAGAGGGAATTCCTCCAACTTGACTGGTTTCAAGCTGGGACATCAGTATTTTCCTGCCTCCATATTGAAGTGAATCATTGGCTTTTCCCGTATCTTGAGCCTACTGATCTTGAACTGAAACTATACTTTTGCCTCTCCTGGGCCCCCAGCTTACTGACTGTAGATCCTAGGACTTGTCAGTGCTCCATGATGACATGAGCCAATTTCTTTATAACACACGGTGTAAGGTAAAGAACTCAGTGCTTACACTAGGTAATAAAGTCAGTGATGTGAATATTCATTTCATGTAACTGGAAGTATAATTAATAAGTGAAATTTTGGAGTAAGGCTCTCATTAGCCCACAAAGAAGTGTTATTTTACACTTATTAAACTAGTAAACATTTTTAATATTTATATCCAAACTTGGGAAGGTTTTGTTGAAACTAGTGAAATAATCCATGGTCATAGTAATGATTTGTGATACTTCATGATAGCAATGTGGACAATATATAAAAGCCACAAAACTGTTCATATCCACTGACTCCAGTTCTTGAACACAGGAATTCTTCTTAGGAAAATAATGGTAAAGAAAAAAAAAAAGCTGTCTGCCTAAAGAAGATTACAGTGTTATATGTAAGAGTGAACAACTGGGAATAGTCTAAGAAATAAATAATATAGAAGTGGCTTAGAAACCTATTAAAATGAATATTATGTATCCACTAAAATGATAATCATGATGATGATTTTAAAAATATCTCTTATAATCAAGCTTTTTTAAGGAAATAATTTGAGGCCCATATAAAGATACATATACTACCATAAGAATAAAAGGAGGTAAAAATGCATATGAGTTTCAGGGGAACTGACATTTAAGGTAGGAAAAATAAGATCTTGGGCCACAGTTAGTAGCCAGCATACCTACCCTATTGTCCAGTCTGCTTTATTAGAAGTGGGCACACATTTAGTTCTGCATTTATAGCAGCTAAATTGAAAAACAAAACCAAAAACTACATTGTCTAAAAAAGCAATAAGAATGAACCAGGTGTTAAATACCTATTTTTAGTATGAAGTCTGAGATTTTTGCTAGTGAATTTCTGCAAAGAAGACATCCTGTAAATGTAGTTAATAGAGTCCTACATTTTAAGGGGAGGGGATTCTTCTCCATTTTCTATGTTTCCATGGAGGAAAAGGAGTATCCACTCCCCACTGCTGGAGAGAGAAAGCAGAAGACTTATACTAGAAACTTCTCTCTCAAACTCTTCTAAGTAGGGAGGAATGACCTACCTGATTAAGGAGTTTGGGAGAAAGTGTTTGCATACTTCAGCCCCTTCATTGTTTATAATCCTTGGAACCACTCTGTCTTCTGGGAGTCTAAATTCTTTGCAGCTCCAGAGCAAATTTCAGGGTGCACCTCAGCCTCAGAGAGATGGGGGATAGGCTACAGTTGTCTGCCCTTGCCTGTGACTCAATGGTGAATCTCTGTCATCAACCTTAGGTTCAGCCTCAGGGAGCCCATTTCTTTTTTATTAACATATAATGTATTATTTGCCCCAGGGGTACAGGTCTGTGAATTATTGGTCTTACACACTTCATAGCAGTCACCATAACACATACCCTCCCCAGTGTCCATAACCCAACCACCCTCTCCCTCCCCCTTCCCCCCAGCAACCCTCAGTTTTTGTTTTGTGAGATTAAGAGTCTCTTATGGTTTGTCTCCCTCCCGATCCCATCTTGTTTCATTTTTTTTTTCCTTCTCTTCCCTCCAACCCCCCCACCCTGCCTCTCAAATTCCTCATATCAAGGAGATCATATGATAATTGTCTTTCTCTGATTGACTTATTTTGTCAACATAATACCCTCTAGTTCCATCCTTGTCATTACAAATGGCAAGATTTCATTTCTTTTCATGGCTGCATAGTATTCCATGGTGTGTGTGTGTGTGTGTGTGTGTGTGTGTGTGTGTGTGTATGTGTGTGTGTGTATCACCTCTTCTTTATCCATGCATCTGTTGATGGACATCTAGGTTCTTTCCATAGTTTGGCTGTTGTGGATATTGCTGCTATAAACATTTAGGTGCATGTGCCCCTTTGGATCACTACATTTCTATCTTTAGGGTAAATACCCAGTAGTGCAATTGCTAGGTTGTAGGGTAGCTCTATTTTCAATTTATTGAGAAACCTCCATGCTGTTTTCCAGAGTGGTTGCACCAACTTGCATTCCCACCAACAGCGTAGGAGGGTTCTCAGGGAGCCTATTTTGCCACAGAACCAAGCTCTTCCTCTGCTGGGTTTCTCCACGGGAAGCTGAAGTATTTATCTTTATCCACCAGTTGCTTCCACCTCTCTTGCAGTTGGTCTGGCCTTCGGTTTAAAGAGGAATGTTGTTTTCTCGCCCTGGAAATCCCAACACTCAACAATGTTCTTGCAGTAGTTATATTGATGTAACTCGGGGATTTTTTAATAATGCACCCAAAGGAATAAATGATGCTATTTGAGAAGTTGTGGAGAAACCAGTGTGGCTGAAGGGTAATGACTGATGAGGAAGGTGACAGCGTGGGAAGAGGCAGAGGAGCAGGTGAGGGACAGATCATGTGTGTAATGAGAGAGCCCTGGAAGACTTTTGCATAGGGACAGACGTATTTGGATTTTTGTTTCAAGAGGATCCCTCTGGTGGCTGAGGGTAGCATGAATCAGAGCTGGTGACTTTAAGTTCCACAGACTAGGATTGAATATGTAGCTTTGTGGGAGGTTCTAGGAAGCATTGATAAGGAAGGGAAGAGGGTGAAGTGAGACAGAGGAAGGAAAGAAGCCAACAGAGGATGCTCTGAGGAGCAACTGCCATTGTGGGCTACTGGGGCTCAGTCTCCATGGGGGACTCTGGAATCCTGTAGCATAAATCTCACAGCTGTCCTACTTGAGCTACAAAGTTTACTGCCAACTCTCATCTCTTATTGGTTGAGGGCTATTCTGGGGAGGGAGGAGCTAACCCCCCAGCATTTCAGATAATGCTTCTGCAGTCAGAGAAGGGCTCAGCCAGGAAGGTCACAGGTGCTGACAGTAGGAGATTTGGTGGAATGGGAACAGTGAGTGCAGAATTGGGAGAATGTTCCCTCTCCAGGTCATGTTTTGTCACTGGGTATCAAGCAAGAAAGTTTGCTCCCCCTCAGCCTCCACAATCCTCAGGAAACTTTTGACAACCTCCATTTCTGACATCTGGCTCCAGTGAAATTCCCTGGGTCAGGCCAGAGGACCAATCCCTTTCCTCAGGTTCTTTGAGAAACTCTTCCCTCTGCTTTTAGCCTTGTTTTGGTCATAGAAATTAACTCATGTCATCTCCGTCTAGAATCCCTGACCAGTTAAAAACTCAAAGATGTTTCCATGAAAGCTCAAGTTATGACACATTCTTACTGACATAATGCTTGAATCTAACTGCATATATTAAACTGAAATACCCATATGTCTACTAAAAAATAGAATCTTTGATCAGTTTTGAGTGAAAAAATTAAAAATACAGTGATTAAAATTTCAAATGCATTACTGGATTATGCTACTGTTTATATGCTATCAATGTAAAAAACAATTTCTATCGTTTTTCAAAAAAATTTGAAATTAGCTTACACTGTTTTTAATAAACAACTTATTTTCTCCTCATTACTGAAAAAATGAGGTATGTCTGTAAGTAGAGTAAATTTTGAAAGATAATCACTATCAGTGCTTGTACCTGGGAAAAATGCCACCCCTGGGAAGATACCAGGAAATCTATACCACAAACAGATATCCTTCCTCTTAACCATTCTTCTAATTGTCATATTGTAATTTTGGTTAGACCAAAATCTGCTGTTTACATCATGAATGACTATTAACAGCTAAAATATATTATAAACAATGACAACTTTTCCTTTTCTACCCAACTTTTTATTCCTCTGGAGATCTTAGGTCTTTTTACACATAATTTTTACTCAGCTTATAACACCTGTCTTCCTATTTCCCACTTGTTTTACAAATACGTGTTCTTATTTTCCCTCCTTTTGAGACAAATTGTAGCATGCTGTTAAAATGTAATACATTCTCGGTATTAGAATCTGTTTATTTGGGGATAGATATTCCTCCTATGACAAATATTTATTGAGTGCCTCCTTTGAGGTGGGCACAGTTTTGGATCCTGGGGATCAAGCTGTGACGAAAATGAAGTCCCCATCCTGCATTTTGTTAGAATTCAGATCCTGTAGGGTTCCAAACCAACCAAGACAATTGCCTATAAATGCAACACTTTTTGTTGTGTTTTTGCTTTTAAATGGGAAACTGATTTAATATTACCTAATGTGGAAACACGCTTATCTGTACTGAGCTCATAAATATGCAGGTGAAATGCTTACCCAGCTGAGGTTTATCAACTCCTTTAAGCTACAGGTTTTTAATGAGTCAGGTTCTTAAAGTCACTGAACTGAACTGGAGGGCCCTAAATTAGTGCAAATCAAAGCCACGCCAGAAAACATTTGGAGCTTTACAGAGCAATTAAAAATAAAGTAACTAGTTTCAATCCCAAATCCTTTTAATGCAGACACTGTCCTACATAGTTAAATGCTTTATCTTTTAAATTTATTTTTGAAAATAAAGATGAGGTGACATGTGTTTGGCAAAACTTGATTTTTTTCCCCACTCATCGTGCCCTACTTAAACTAACCCTTTTTCTATCTTGTGACCACAAGACTTTATTATTTTCTAGGAACCTGCTGGAAGTCTTACCTACGTGTCCATCATCTTATTCTAGGTGGTTTGCTGTCAGTTACCAAATTCTCTGCCTGCCTATGAGTGACTGATGACATAGCTGGCTAGTTCAGGAAGACGCAGATCATTGATTCCAGGCCTGTGACAAACAAAATGACATCCATATTTTACTTCACTTCCAGAAGAAAGCAGCTCCTCATTACCACTATTGATTCTGTAAACATGTCAGTGCTGGTAAATACCTTTCTGACAATAACTGCCTAATGAAACTGAGAGAAATGACAAGCTTGCCATTAACCTTTAGAGCAACTGATAGTGGTAGAACCAAGATTTATCACTTATAAAAATTACTTGTCAATGTTTCATGGATCATTTATCTAAGAGATAACTATTAATGAAGTACATTTGAACCTTGAAGAGTTAAACCTGCTAGTCAGTTGCTAAAATAATTAAGAGAACAATCATTAATCCTAATAGTAGGAAAGAAGCATAGATACTTGTTACCTGAATTCAAAACCCTTTTCTGGCTTCAAATTCAGGGACACATACTCAGCACTATACAATTTCATCCTAATTGTGCAGGGACTATCAGAAAAGCAATATAAAAGTGTTCATTTATATTTTAGTGAGGAACTTCTTATAAAACCTGGCATTTATCATATTCTTTTTAAGTAGTCTGTGGATTTTACTCTGTTCCTTCTTTTGTTTTAATAAAATAAAAAGTAGAGAATGTCATAAAATCTGGTTACCTAAGATTTTCTGTTTACCACAGCTTTGTAATAACTGAACATAAGTGCTGTGGAATCCACTGCAAGGTCCTGAATGCTACTGAAGTATCTCATAAGGTTTTAAAATGTGTTTAATTATCACATTCTTCTCATCATTTTGCAAGCCCCTCAACTAGTGGCTCTTGGCCATCTGAGATTTTATTTTATTTTCAAGTTTTTATTTAAATTCTAGTTGGTTAACATATAGTGTAATAGTGGTCTCAGGAGTAGAATTTAATGATTCACCACTAACATGTTACACTCAGTGCTCATTCCTCCTTAGTGAACCTATGATCTATCTAGCCCATCCCCCTTCCATAGCAGTCTTGCTCATTGATTCAATGTGTAGCCAGAGTTGAGGCCAGGGGTCAATGTGTCTCAGACTATGGTCTGAAAACTAGTTGCCTCAGAACTACATGGAATCCTGTTAAAAATGCAGGTCCTTGGGTGCCTGGGTGGCTCAGTGGGTTGAGGCCTCTGCCTTCAGCTCAGGTCATGATCCCAGGGTCCTGGGATCAAGTGCCAAGTCGGGCTCTCTGTTCTGTGGGGAGCCTGCTTCCTCCTCTCTCTCTGCCTGCCTCTCTGCCTACTTATGATCTCTGTCAAATAAATAAATTAATTAAATATATTTTAAAAAATGCAGGTCCTTGGCCTCTACTCTGGACTTTTGGGTTGCGGCCTTGAAACAGATAGTTTTTAGAAGATGCCTCTATTCCCCTCAGGGTTATGTTAAGGCTAAGTAGGAATGTCACAGTGAATTCCAATTTTTTTGTTTCTCATGGTCAGAAGCCTTCTAAAGCACAAACAGCAGCCCCAACAGCTATAGCTTTACTTTGTTCTCTAGTGAGGGGCTTGCTATCAAGATATGTTTCATTATTTATTTATTTATTTTGGCTCCCCTGCTTGCTTAAGTCTTTGAGATCCCAGACCAGTTGATTTCTTAATTCATGCATCACTTTTATCTTTCAGTTTTGATATTAGTTTTGTAAGAAATCTAGAAACGAATTCTTTGAGCAGAAGAAAATTAAGGTTTGTTAGAACTTAGGAAAACAGGCAGTCCCATAATCTACTTGTTGAGGTATCAACTGGCAGTCTTTGGAATAGGGCCCTTTCATCTTGGGAAACTTAATAAAATGGTGCTGGGCTACCATGGCGTGTGGCTGTGTTCCTGTGAGTCAGCCTTGATCCCCCCAAATCCAACCCTTACCTCTACCATATTGTAGATTCTGGGAATCATCAATCTCCAGGTTTACTTCTGCCCATGTGCCTGAGTCAATATAATCCAGAGACACTATCCCTCCTGGTGATTCTTCCTATCCACTGTTTCCTGTTCCTGGTGTGAGCTCTTCCATACGGGCATGGGTTACATGATTCCCTCTTTGCGGTGTCCTTAAATGACTTCGCATGTGCTACTATAAAGATAGCTGATAAGTGTTTCTCTACAACTTGATGTATTTAGCAGTTCACCGACAACTCTTCCTCACACAGATAGACTTGTAAAGGGGGCAAACATTTTTTTCTTACTGATTTATTTTATCTTGCTGATTTGGGAGATACAGAAAAGCAGTTTACGAATTAATGATATTATCAACTACCTTTCTGTAGCTGCTGTATTTTAGGTATTGTGTTGTATATTTCAAATATATTATCTCTCAAGTGTGAGATTAAAAACTGCAAAAATAGGTAATGTTGTTTCTACCTTATAAGTAAGGAAACTGAGGCTGAGATAGATAAATCCAATGCCATAAAAATGAATAGGTCTAAATTTTAATTTAGATGTAAACCCAGTAGTTTAAAATACTACATCTGATACTACTTTTGTTGTACTTTCATTGAATAGTGTTCAACAATACATGGTATATATGGTAACATTAAGGATTCTCCCAGGAGCACCTGGGTGGCCGAGTCGATTAAGCGTCTGCCTTCAGCTCAGGTATGATCCTGGAGTCCCAGGATCTAGCCCCATGTCAGTATCCCTGCTCAGCAGGAAGTCTGCTTCTCCTTCTCCCTCTGCCCCTCCACTTGCTCCTTCTCTCTCTCTCAAATAAATAAATAAAATCTTAAAAAAAAAAAAAGATTCACTTGGAGTCAGATAGATAGGACTCTGATCACTACCAATATAAATTTGGGCAATTTCTCAATCTCTGTGAGTTTGTTTCCTCACTGAAAAAATGGGATTATTTGAGGATTAAATTACAACCTGGGTATCATGAGCCTAGCCAATAGGGGGTCCTTATGATTATTTACCTTTTCTCATTCATGCCCAATTGTAGTTCATTATGTGCATATTATTATTTCATAGCAAATCAGAAACTGAGGATAAAACTCACAGCTTCTCGTCCAAAACTTCAGGTTAAATTGAGATATTTGGATTCCTCCTTTTTCTAAGAAAGGAAATAATTATAAACTCATGCCAAAACCAGAATATGAGCCCATGCTTACTAAAAGCCAGGGCTACCTTACTGTCATACCTTACTGAGAAACAGCTCATCACAAATTGCCATATGAAGAAGGATGTGCTCTTTTCATCCAGTTCTTCCAGATAAATTCTATTATCGCTTTGCCAAAACAGTGACAGTGTAACAAGGCTGGGAAATGCAAACAGATGAAAATAATATTGGTCTGAAGTGGAGAAATAGACACCTAGAGAATTTCTCACTTCAATTTTTTTTTCACATATTTTGTCGTTTAGTCCACTATCCAATTCTCAGAATGCAGAGATGTGTTTGGAGGACAATCTAAAGAAATATGAAGAACTAAATGAAAGAAGAAAGAAGCAGAAGTGCTTTGTTTTAGTAAGTTACGAATAAAGCAGGCAGCCACAGTTTCACGTAATACTTGCACGGCACCAAGAAAATTAATGAGAAGGTTCTCTAGCCTTCAGGAATTGTAGAATAAATGACTTAAGCCTTGAGATCTTTTCACTAAGTCATGGCAGGAGTCACAGTGAGCCTCAGGTGCTTGTCATAAATACAGTAATTAGTAATTACTCTTACTACTTTACTCGTTTCTGTTGGAATGCTCTACAGAGAAAACATTATATTAATTCACATTCATAAAACTGACAAGTTCTGTAGTTCCCTATCAGACAGTGTATTAGGCTCCAGTTTAAAACAGGCTGATGGTTGGGGGGGTGTCTGGGTGGCTCAGTCATTAAGCCTCTGCTTTTGGCTCAGGTTATAATCCCAGGGTCCTAGGATCAGGCTCCCTCCCCTCCCATTCCTCCTGCTTGTATTCCCTCTCTTTATTTATTAAGTAAATAAATAAAGTCTTAAAAAAAAACACAAAACAGGTTGCTAGGGAAATCCTCAGGTTCATTAGGAAAGAATTACTACAGAGTAAGTATTGGTGTGTGTAGTGGTGAAGCAGTGGACGGCAGAGCCAAGATGCCTGGGGTTTGGCCATAACCCTGTCACTAAGTGTGTGACTTTGGGGAGGATACTTAACCTCTCTGTGCTTCTGTTTCCTTAGCTGGAAAGTGTGAATAATAACCTGCTTTGTACGTTGTCATGTGAATGTTAGACACTGAGAATAGTACCAGGTACAGAGCTGAGGCAATCAAAACCAGTTTTTCTTACCGTAAGCAGTTTGTCAGAGTTGTTGCCTAAGCATTTGGCCTTGACTGTTACTTTTCTGCGTCTGATTTCCTTAATCTTAAAATAGGGATAGTATTTAGCTGAAGAGTGAGGATTAGAGATTATCTTTGAAATCTTTGAAATCTCTTCCTCCTCTTTATCTGTGTCTTTTCTCTCTCTTCCCATCTTCTACCTATGAAGTGCGTGTATGTGTGTGTGTGTTTATTCTAGATTATTAATTCCTTGTGGAGTGGAAGAAACATATGTTTATACTCTACGGCATATACATCAGTATCTTAAATGTAGTAGGCACTCAAAAAATTTTTATTGGTTAACTGAAAAAATAGCATAAGCATAAAACATAAATAATTTTAGTACTTTAGGATGCACTAAATTCTGCATGGGTTGCCTTAGCTTTACATTTTGAATTATAAAATACTTCCCAAGAACCTGGAAAAATCAATCTGGTGCTATTTTCCATATCACATAGGTATAAGAAGTAGAATAAATATTTGCAAAAATACTAAAAATTTTATTTTCTTTTGGTAGTTTGCTATCATTTTTTTCCCCCTTTCATAAGCTTACAACCCCCTGGAATCCAGATGCATTATTTCCATACTCCAAATGTAACTAATCCATATTCATTGTTGACGTTTCCCCAGGTAACCGAAATTGCTAAGGTGAACAAGAAAGCCATGCTGTTATACCTTCAGTCAGCGTTCGAAGTGCTAGTCAGTCCCAGGACTGTGCTGTCCTCACCTCGGTACACACGTGATTGTTTCTCACTGTGGAGCTGTCTTGGAACAGACGTAACTTTTTTTTTTTTTTTTAAAGATTTTATTTATTTATTTATTTGACAGAGAGATCACAAGTAGGCAGAGAGGCAGGCAGAGAGAGAGAGAGGAGGAAGCAGGCTCCCCGCTGAGCAGAGAGCCTGACGTGGGACTCGATCCCAGAACCCTGAGATCATGACCTGAGCCGAAGGCAGCGGCCTAACGCACTGAGCCACCCAGGCGCCCCAGATGTAACTTTTTAAATTCATAAAGTCATAGGTCTTCAAGTATTCACTCAATTTATCTTTAAAAAAAAAAATCCTTGAACAATGTATTATTTTCCTGTAGCTACTGTAAAGTGACCATAGACTCAGTGGCTGAAAACAACATGAGTGTATCATCTGACAGTTCTGTAGGTTAGGGAAGTCTGACAGAGGTCTTGTGGGCTACCACAGGGTAGGGACTGCTTTCTCCTGGAAGTTCTAGAGAGAATCCATCTCCTTGCTGTTTCTAACTGTAGAGACCACTCACACTCCATGGCTGGTGGCCTTCTTCCTCCAGCCTCAAAGCCAGCAACAGCGAGTTAGTCACTAACATATCATTCTGACTTTTTCTTCCGCCTCCTTCTTTCACATTTACAGACCTTTGTGATTACATTGAGCCCATCTCAGTAATCCAGAGTAATCTTCCTGTTTTAAGGTCAGCTGATTAGCAACCTTAATTCCATCTGAAACCCTACTTTCCCTTTGTCATGTAAGGTGCATGTTTCATAGTTTCCAGGAGTGAGGACATGGATGTTCTGAGGGAACCATTTTCCTACCACCACTGTTCAAAACTCTCTTTTTTTTTTTTTTTTTAAAGATTTTACTTATTTGACAGAGAGAGAGAAATCACAAGTAGGCAGAGAGGCAGGCAGAGAGAGGGGAGAAAGCAGGTTCCCTGCGGAGCAGAGAGCCCGACGTGGGGCTTGATCCCAGGACCCTGGGTTCATGACCTGAGCTGAAGGCAGAAGCTTTAACCCATTGAGCCACCCAGGTGCCCCTCAAAACTCTTTTTAAAACAGTGTAAAGATTTTTATTATCATTTATTTATTTGAGGGAGAGAGTGAGTGAGAGAGAGAGTACAAGCCAAGGGGAGAGACAGAGGAAGAACGAGAAACAGGCTTCCTGCTGAGCAGGGAGACTGATGCAGGGCTTGATCCCAAGACTCCGTGATCATGACCTGAGCTGAGGCAGATCCTTAACCAAATGAGCCACCCAGGTACCCTGAAAATTGACATTTTAAAATTCAGTTAAATAATTTGAGAAAATCAGACCTCTACAAGGGAAAGACAGTTAATTGTTGGAAGTGCATTCTTTTGCAGGGCTAAAAGTAAATTCTTAGCTCTCAGCAGTCTGTTTCCACAGTGATGGACACAGCGGTATCTCGTGTTTTGCAGGCTGCATTGTAAGGCAACCACCCTGATTACAGCAGGAACAAAGAAGTGACAAAAAAACAGAGCTCTCCTGGAAAACACATTTTATCTAAAAGTCCACAGCCTGAAGAATGTGATACATACTTCAGTCTCCTCCAGCTTCATGTGTATTCCACCGCATGCTTGGCCACATGCTGGAGGGAGAGGAAAGACATCCTTCACATGGGATGGTTTCCGCTGATTGACAAGTTGACTTTAAAGGGTAATTCATGACAAACAGAGAACACCTTAGCTTCACCTGAGGTTATGAAAGTGCCCGGTGTCACAGATGAGCTACAATCTGAATGTAAAGATTTGCTTTCAGTGGAAGCCAGCTTTCTGGACGCCCAATTTCCATTTAGGTATAGCTTGTAATGAGTTGCATGGCTTTGGAATCAGACAGAAGGGTGCAAAGCCTAGCTTTTTTTTCTTAAGAGACTTGTCATCTTAGACCTTTTACGTTTTGGCCCCCAGTTTGTGTATCTGCATCTGTAACATTGGGGTAATTATTGTTAACAGATAGGATGATGAGGAGGAAAAATGAGGTAATGTATTAATATTTTAGTACAGGGCTTTGTACACTGTAAGTTTTTATTAGGTGCCACTGCCTTTACTTTTTCTCTTAGTAATGTGTTAGACCTTACTGCCTTAAATTCCAGATAAAATATTAGGGAGAGTATGACAGGTTGTATCTTTTACCCCTAGCTAAAAGCTACTGGATTTGTCTTCCATTGATATATTATTTATTAAATTATTTCATTAAACAATACCTAATTGAATAGCATATTAAATCAACTGCATGTAAGTGAAAAGCTCAGTTGAAATGGCTTTCTAGAAGCACAGAGAGGAAAATTCTTATTTTCTTGTTTAATTCATGTTGAATTTCATTATTTGCAAATGTACTTTATTCCTGCTTGTTTCCTTATCTCTACTTTTTTGGAGCTCATACCAGAATTCCAAGTTGTGTTTTTCACATTGATCTCTTGTTTGCCCCTATTCATCACTCACACTCAGAATCCACCAAATTACTAGAGTCCATTGCTCTAGAAATTCTAGAGTTGGGTTGTTGTGTGGTCTGTGTGACAATGGACATATTAAAGGAGGGAGAGGCTAGCTGAAGAGATAGTTGATAGAGGAATATGTATGAGTGATGTGATCTTTTTTTAAGGAAGGGACAGATCTTTAGGCTAAACTTGGTCTCATTTTGCCCCTACAGTCAAAAAGACTAGCTGAGCATGAACTAAATGAAAGGCCTCTGGTCATGAACATGATGTAGAGGCAGAGTGATTCAGGACCATAGCCATCAAAAGAGAAGTGGGTCGCCAGCAGGAAGTAACCAGAACCAGGCACGTGGCAGACCTTTCATAACAATAGAATTGAGAAACAGTATATGTACAGGGATCTGGAAGCAAGGGCAGTTTTAGATAGAATAAGGGAGTGAATGTAATAGCTCAAGACTGAGCTTTCTTGTGCTTGGACTGTGTAAGTCCTGTCAGTTCTATAAGGAGGTGTGTGTGTATGTCTGAGGGGCTATGTGAGCACAGAGGAGAGCAGCTAACTTGTGGGTTTAAGAAAGGTTCCCAAAGGAGAAGACTTGAAAGACAAGTGGGAATCCTTCATGAAGTAAAGGAAGATAAAGGAGTTTCAAACAGAGGAAATATGTCCCTGACCCTGTTGATTGCTCCTGAACCACCATTTCTTCTTCAGTTTGTCCTTGCTATCAGAATCTTGATGTTCTTTGTATTTCTGATGGCTTCATGCATCATTTCAGGTTTGGGCGCTCTCTAGCCTTGGGGGGTTACATCTGGAGTATCATAATATAACTCAATAGTAAGAGTTCCAGGGCACCTGGGTGGCTCAGTGGGTTAAGCCGCTGCCTTCATGGCTCAGGTCATGATCTCAGGGTCTTGGGATCGAGGCCCGCATCGGGCTCTCTGCTCAGCAGGGAGCCTGCTTCCTCCTCTCTCTCTCTCTGCCTGCTTCTCTGCCTGCTTGTGATCTCTCTCTGTCAAATAAATAAATAAAATCTTTTAAAAAAAATAGTAAGAGTTCCATTGCTCTTGTCGTGGTAGGTGCAGGAAAGGTCACATCATTCAATTCTGCCACATGAGGTGGATTTGAGGGAATATCGACTGTGCAGATTCTGGGACATCCCATGTGAAGATAGGATGGTCTCATCTGGTTTTTGTGTGCTGCTCTGTCATTATATGAAATCTGAAACTAATAGAGACATTTGCCACCACAGGAGACAAGTTAGAGGGGAAAAAAAGCCGTGTTTCTGAGAGGGTCATAAATTAACCAGTCCTGGAACCATCAACCAGAACTGATTCTGATATCTTCTTGTTATGTCTGATAACAAATCACTTTATTTTGTATGTGATTTTGAGTTATGAAATCATTCAAACTGATAAATAATAACAAAACAAAGGCTTGGGGGCACAAATTATCATAGTTCCACCTAAATATGGAGACCTAAATATGCAGAAAGTCACACTCTGTGTTCATGAAATGGAAAACTTAATATTTTAAATTTTATTTGTAATTGATCTATAGTTTCAGTGCTACTCCCATGAAAATCCCAGCTGGCTTTGCTTTGTCGATTTGATGGGCAGATCCTAAAGTTCACAGGGAAGGCAAGGGACCCTGAAAAGGCAAAACAGTCTTGGAAGACAGAAACGAAGTTAGAAAGTTTACACTTTCCAATTTCAAAATGTACTACAAAGCTATAATAATCAAGATGGTATCATACGGGCATAAGAATTGGCATGTAGATCAATGGAATAAGACTGAAAGCCCCCAAATAAATATTCTCACATACAGCCAGTTGATCTTCAGGAAGGGTGCCAGGATAGGGTCTTCGTTCCACCACCCATAGTTTTCTGGGGTCTCTATCATGCTGAACCAAACGAATAAGGGTGAATAAGCCATCATTTTCATGAGGCTGAGGACAGAGGAGTGGAGCCTACTCTCCCACACATGAGATGCCATTAGGACTTAAAGACTAGTTTGATTTTGCAGGAAAATGCAGGATGCCCTGGTCTACATAGGAGTGCCAAAGATAAATTTTGCTAAATTCATAATTATGTGTTTGGGCCTCTCTGGAAGCATACAGAAATTGCATCTGGCAGGAAAAGATAGTTTGGACTCTCTGTTTTTTTTAAGCCAGGAGTCTAACTAATTAGATCCATAAAAAAGCCTTTACTGAGACATTCAACGCTTTACCTCTGAATGACTTGTATTGATTTTATTCCATGTGAATCATTTTCAGTTTACAGTTTTACTGTAATCTTTGGGTCTAACACGCTCAGGACTTCTTCACTATTTTCCCCTCCTTTCTTCCCCTGCACAGAGTTTAGAACTCCCTCTGTTGATATCCAGGACTGCTTCAAAACATACTCTATTTCTGACCACCTCCTCTGGCACAGACCCCTCTGAAGAGCAGATCTACTCCAGCTTTATGCAGATTGTGAACAAGAGCCACCCAAACCCCTCCTTTTAGAGCTAGGAGATTGACAAAGTCATTTTTATTTTTTATTTTTTTTTTTAAATTTTATTTATTTATTTGACAGGCAGAGATCACAAGTAGAGAGCCTGATGTGGGGCTCGATCCCAGGACACTGAGATCATGACCTGAGCCAAAGGCAGAAGCTTTAACCCACTGAGCCACCCAGGCGCCGCAACAAAACCATTTTTAAAACACCTATCCTTTTATAAAGTTTACCAATATTCAACATGTACTTGGTTTTTGAACACATAATTGCAGAAAGTTATTATGAACCTTACTAAAAGCAGAGAACATTCAGTTATCTCAAAGTATATATTGCAGAATTATAAAAGGTTTATTGAAGCCACATTAATTATTAATTATTAATTAATATGTGGTCATAAATTTAGAAGATATACCAAATATTAAGAAATGGGTATAATAAATTAAAGGTAAATAGTTAATGTTGTTTCCTTAAATGTGGCTCACTAGGGCATATTCCTTAGGAATGTGCTTAGATGTTAATAAGACAAAACATTGTTTCCCAATATGTCCATAAAGATTATATGGCTATTCAGGATAACCGTTACAGTTTTTCTTAAGCATAAGACGACATTTCTATAAAATGGACAAAAACTTATTTCCTTAGTTCTCATTGTTTCCCAGAACTATAAGCTAGATTGAAAAGCCATGAGGGCAGGAACCTCATCATTCCTATTGTTTCTGGAACCTTAGTGCTAAACAGAATGTCTGACGTAAATTGGGTGTGCTGCTCTAAATACACACACACACACACACACACACACACACGCACACGTATATATATAAACTAGAAGTTTAAATAATGCTTCTGATGTATGTCTGATGGTCTGAAAGCTCTGTGGGGTGAATGTCATTGTGCTTCCAGAAGACGATGGGAGAGACCAGTTTCTGATTTGACCGAGGAGGCAGAGTTGAAGGGGTATGGAGGGGTCGTCTTCATTGACCCCTCATCCACTCAGGTAAAATGCCATTCAGTCTCTGCTCTTCTTAGCTTTAGGGTGCTTGTTAAATTCCAGCATTTTTCCGAGGAATTCTTTCAGAAGAAAGAAGAAATCTACTACATTCTCTCTAAGATTGGATTTTTCAGATCCAGAATATTATCTTTCCTGCTTGTGAACACTCCCAATTTTAACATGACATTGTCTTCTGATCCCCTCACTATCTTGAATTTTGATTCTCTCAGTTTTTCCTGGAATATGGTAGTCTCCTTTAAAGTATATCAAAAATTGAACTCAGTATTCCTGATGTATTCTTTCTATCCCAGTTTAGAAAAATTTAATCCTAGAGAAAAGTTGAAGGAATATTATATTGAACAGCTGTATATTCACAAATTTTTAATATTTTGCTGCATTTGCTTATTCTCTACATATATAGATAAACTGATTTTTAAATTTTTTTATGTTAGTCACCATACAGTACTTCATTATTTCCCAGTATAATGCTCCATGAATTTTTAAACCGATTTTTTAAAAGATTTTATTTATTTATTTATTGGGGGGTGGTGGCAGTGGGAGAAGTGGAGGGAGAAAGACAAGACTCCATGCTGAGCACAGAGCCTGACTTGGGCCTCGATCCCAGGACCCTGAGGTTATGACCTGAGCCAAAACGAAGAGTCGGATGCTCAACTCACTGAGCCACCCAAGCACCTCTAGGTAAACTGATTTTTACATGAAATTGTGATATTAAGTTGCTGACATTATAGCACATTGCCCCTAAATACATTAGCATGTATTTCCTAAGAACAAAGATAATCTCCTACATAATCCCTCGACCGTCAATATATCCAAGAATTTAATGTTACTATGGTAGTATGCAGTCAATATTAAAATACTCACATTTATCCCCCAACTATTCTTTTTTTTTTTTTTGATTTTATGTATTTATATGACAGACAGAGATCACAAGTAGGCAGAGAGAGAGAGAAGCAGGCTCCCCACTGAGCAGAGAGCCCAATGCTGGGCTTGATCCATGACCTGAGCAGGGGCTTTAACCCACTGAACCACCCAGGCGCCCCATCCCCCAATTATTCTTTATAGGTGTTTCTTTTTTTCCCTGCCCCAGGATCCAGTCAAGGATAAGGCTTTGCATTTGGTTGTTATGTCTCTTTGATCTTCTTAAATTCCCTTCATTTTGCTTTTTTAAAATTTTTTAAATTTTATTATTATTATTATTTTTTTAAGAATCTGGAACTGGTGTCTTTCAGAATATCCCACAATGTGAATCGATCTGAGTGATTTTTCATTACTAGATTCAGGTAAAACATTTTCACCAGAATACTACATAGTCAATGTTGTGTCTTACCCCTCTATCACATTAGGAGGTGGGTCTATCAGTTGGTCTCGTTGTTAGTGGCAAACATTTGATCATTTGGTTAAGATGATATTTGCAGACCCTCCATTATAAAGGTCAGTCTTCTTTGTAATTAATCCACAATATGTGGGCTAATGCTTCAAGACTGTGAGTATCCTATTCTCCAGCAATTTAAATATATATTTTTATTTATTTATTTATTTGACAGAGAGAGATCACAGATAGGCAGAGAGGCAGGCAGAGAGAGAGAGCAGGGAGCCTGATGCGGGACTCGATCCCAGGACCCTGAGATCATGACCTGAGCCGAAGGCAGCGGCTTAACCCACTGAGCCACCCAGGCGCCCCTCTCCAGCAATTTATACCCATAGTTCTAGCATCCATTGATGACCCTTGCCTGCAGCAGTTATTACGTTGGCAGTTGAAACATTTCTAGTGTTACTCATTTAACCTTTATAAACTAGCACTCTTCTATGTAGAACAGCTTTGCCTTTCCTGATCAGCTTTGGGTCCTTTTGATCTCCTTTGCTCAGGATATTATACTCTCAGTATTGCAGCCTAAGATTATATAAATTATTTATCAGTCACATCACAGCATTCACTCCTTCAAAGAACAAATTATAGTCCCATTTGAGCATGTAGAATTTAAAATAATTCATGATGTATTAGCGCACTAAAGTATAAGAATTAATTAGAAATGCTCATGTAACTCCTAGAAGATATTATTGCTTTAGCATCCCTACTTGTTTAGCTTTTATGTTTTCAAAGACCTCTGTTGACTTAGTGTATTTTCCTGGCCTCTGGTTATACTTCCTCTTAGAGGTTTATCTACCTTCTGTCACTGGACTGCAGATACACGCTGAACAATATAAATGATCACATAATACTATAATTCTACCTTTAGCTACAAAGACCAGTGAATTTTCTCTACTTCAGTACTGTATGTTAACATGTCAGGACATAAAAGTTTTTATTGCATGCTAAAATTAAATGAAAATCATAAACACTAAACATAGGAATCAGATGATACAGTATTGCAACTTATACTTCTCTGTAGAAACCCTTGAGATACTGTTAATATTTAAGAATATTAATTAATGGGACCCTGGGAGGCTCAGTTTGTTAAGCCCCTGCCTTCGGCTCAGGTCATGATCCCAGAGTCCTGGGATCGAGTCCTGCACTGGGCTCCTTGCTCGGCAGGGAGCCTGCCTCGCTCGCTGCCTCTGTCTGCCTCTCTGCCTGCTTATGTGTACTTTCCCTCTCTGGCAAATAAATAAAATCTTAAAAAAATATATTAATTAATTAGAAAATGGGCTAAATAGTTTGAAATTAGAATAATTGGCCCACTCCCCCACCCCCAAAGACTACAATACAGGCTGGAAAAACTAAAAATCATTTATCTTCAAGGACATGCTGATTGGTTTTTTTGTTTGATTTGGTTTGGTTCATAAAATCTCTTGAATTCGTGGATTGGTGTTTCTCTCCTGAGTGTCATCATCCCTCAAACAAGCTGACAAAAGAAACAGATGTGGCTTTTCTTCCTGTAAAGACTGTACGAGGCTGTGGCAGTTAAACATACTTCTCAGCTGTGTCTTCATAACTGCAATTTGGCATTGCTTTTTAATTTATCAAATTGAAAAAAAACACAAGGCAAAAATTATGAGTCATTTCTCTCATTATTATACTGATTACACAGATTCAGCAAGAACAAGGCAGATGCTAATTTGTGCATAAAGCATATTCCTTTTGACAGGAAAATATACATAAGTTGTGGTTGAAAAAAGGCAACAGGGGTACTGTTAAAACTGTTTTTGGATTTTTATGGAAAGCTGCCAGTGAAAGACATGAGCTCCTGTGCTATCACATCAATAATAATTCCTAGATGGAGAGTGTCAGCAAATGCACCCAAATAAAACTTTTCCCTTGCAACCAGCATCTTGGTGATTTGCAATTCTTTAACCAGTGGCAGATCCAAGCAAATCTGGGAAAGTGAGTGTGATGGAGAGAAAGCTGCATCAGTTGTGGTCCCAATTTCTAGCACCATTCTATAAAAAATCTCAGTGCGACCTTTGGCAATTCCCTAAACATCTTTATGCCTCTGTTTTCTTATTTCTAAATTCAAGAGATTTGGGTTATATGCTGCCTTGTGTACCTTTCAGCTATAACATTTGATGTATAGATTCTATTTTTTAAGTTATATAGAATGAGTTTGTGATCTAAGCATCTATGAACTGATATAAATTTAGTGCCAAATGACCCCTTTGACAGGGGCATTTTCCCCAAATGCCATTATAACCTAGAAAATTTGGTATTAAAAGCAACTTCCTTTCTGATAATCTTATAAGTATTTAAGTGTCATAAATTCAAGACCCAGTCAGTGGAACAAGGGTGATGTCTGCCAAGAATGATGGCAAAGCAGAGCTCTAGAAGAGGGTAAGATTAAAGCTTAAAGCTAGAAGAGTGTCCATGGTGATGGATGAATGTCTCCTATTTAGCCTGTAATAAAATCAAACTCTTCTTTCAATGCCTAGGTAAAACGCTACTTACCACATAAAACCTTCTCAGTTGCCCCTCCCCCACCAGTTTCTCATTATTTCCCTACCACTTTGTTCCTTGTCCCTTTGATGCACCTTCTAGAGTTAACTATTTGCATGTTAATCCCTCCCACACCTTTGTAAGTTTCTTGAGCCTCAGCTACTTCTTTTTCTTTTTTATGTTTATTCTTCCTCTCTACCTTTTCTCCCTATTCTTCCATGCCCACTCCCAGACTGTGTGGTCTAAATATAGAACAAAGTCAGTATTTACCTTGTCAAATTGAACATATTTCAATTGACAAATGTAAATATTATGAAGAGCATCAAAAATCATTGGATTAAGAGTTTCTTGGTTCAAATGATCAAATTGGCCAGTTGTCTTAGTGCTCTATAGAGGCAGTCTCTTAAGTATCAGCCTCTTGACTTAAAATAAACCTCTCCCACCAGTTAAAAGAATCAACTCCGCAATTGCCATAGATTAATCATTACTGATGTGTGTTTTCCACTCTTTATTCTCACTATGAGTGTAGACAGCTTGGTGTCCTTCGATCCCTGGCAGACAAATGGTAAGATTTATATGACTTTCTTGAAGTCAGGAAGGGTATCCCGTTCAGCTCCATGCTTCCGGCACCAAGCGCGGCATCTGGTATGGGTATGTGTCTTATCAGTGCTTCTGAACGGAACAATTCTGATCTATAACCAAGGTTAGGATTGGGTGGAGAACTGTATAGAGGGATTAGCTTTTTCTTGGATTAATTCAAAAGAGAAGAGACTTCCAAGAAAGCAGGTAAGGGATCACAGCTCTCTATGAAGTCCATAGTATTTTTGATATTTTTGATGAATTCGTCTCTAACTAGTCTCAATTCAACAATTACTATTTTTTTTAAAGATTTTATTTATTTATTTGACAGAGACAGATCACAAGTAGGCAGAGAGGCAGGCAGAGAGAGAGAGAGGAGGAAGCAGGCTCCCTGCTGAGCAGAGAGCCCGCAGGACTGGATCCCAGGACCCTGAGATCATGACCTGAGCCGAAGGCAGTGGCTTAACCCACTGAGCCACCCAGGCGCCCCAACAATTACAATTTTTTAAATCAACTCACATCATGGGTGTGAAGCAGAGGAGATAAAGAGGTGCTAAAAAATGAAATTCAACTAAGAAAACTTGAAGATCTAATTGCCTTTAGTCACTCATTCATGAATTCCATTCTAACAAATAGAAGGGAGCTCTGAGGAGCTATATAAAATGGAACATTTTATAGGCAGAAGGAGGAGCGGCAAAGATGTTTTTAGTGATGAGTGCATTGTTTTAGGCAAGGTCACTTTCCTTTGGGGAAACCTGGGCTCTATCAGCTGGGCTCTACTACCTCACTAGTGTTGACCAGGTAATTCCAAAATGGTCAAAGATCACATTCCTGGAGAGGCCATAATTACAATTAGGTTAGGTATTAAGTCTTGGTTTGCTGACATGAGGTCTAGCATGAGTGACTCCATTTTGGCTTGTTGTTTCCTTTTTTTTTAAACAAAGGAGATCACATTAACATTCTGCTTGACTAAGATTTTTGTCTTATTTTCAGATTAATCTGGGGTACTGGTGAAAATAAAGTTTATAATTTTTTTTTTCTTTTCTAGCATGTCATTGAGATATTTTTTCAAGCTAATGATCAGATTAAAGATTACCAGAAGTTTCTCCTAGTAAATATTTTCTAGTTTACAATATTCTTTCTCAAGAGTTCTCACTAGATACCAATAAAGCAGGTGAAGAAGTAGCATTAGTTTTCTTATTATCGCAGGAAGAAAACTCCAAATTGTCTTAGTAAAATTTGAACAATCCTTTGTTGCTGGAGTTAAGACTTTGGGTTATGATAAATGTTGATTAATTTATTTTCTTGCCAGTCCTCCAGGTCCAAGACCATGTATAAATAGGATGTTTATTGCCTAGCAGGGTTTCTACCAGTCTTCTCCTTTTCCATAAAATGAATATCAATTGTACTATCCACCTAAATAATGTCTAAATTACAGGAGCCTCCCTCGGCATGTAAGGGCACATATGGAAAACCAGCGACTGCAACTGCTGGCTGTATATTGGTCAGATGCTTAATGCAGCGAGCAATGAGGCCTGTGGCAATCTTGAACATATTCAGTATGTTAATTGCTCAGAGTTTTCTATTGCGTGATCTATATAGAAGAACATATAGACTATTGTATAGAAAAATATTCCCTCTAAATGCTTTAAGAACAGAGAGGGGACTTTGAGGTCAGATAAATGAAGGAAATACTACATGCTGTGTGCTTCTCCGGGACATTCTGCAAGTGATGGGAGAGGGAGAGGGAGAGAATTTTAAGTAAGTTCCATGCTGAGTGCAGAGCCTCTTTCATGACCCCGATATCATAACCTGAGCTGGAATCAAAGTTGGGTGCTTAACTGACTTAGTCACCAGGTACCCCACTGACTTTTTTTTTTAATGGTTTTATTTATTTATTTGGAGAAAGAGAGAGCAAATACGAATAGGGGTAGGGGCAGAGAGAGGGGGGGAGCAAGAGAATCTCAAGCAGACTCTGCACTGAGAATAGAGCCTGGTGTGGGTCTCAATCCCAGGACCCCAAGATCATGACTTGAGCCAAAATCAGGAGTTGGCCACTTAACTGAGTGAGCCACCCAGGTGCCCTACTATCTAGGACATTCTTAATCGTATCATAACATGATGATCTTGGAGAAACTGTTTAACATTGTTATCCCAGCCTTCCTAAATGTATCTGACCATTCTACATTCTCCTTCTCCTTATTCATTCCCTTCTTTGCTATTCTTCCTTCTCCTTCTTTTTTGATAGGACATCTATTATTACTAAAATATTTTAACTTCTGATGCATTCTTTGGGAAAACCCTAGACAAGTTAGAATTTATTTGAAAATAAAGTCAGACTAGTAGAAAACTATAGCATTGTCTAGGTTGTATAGTCCTGATGGTTTGCTCTCCTGGAATGGCTTTTTTTTTTTTTTTAAAGATTTTATTTATTTATTTGACAGAGAGAAATCACAAGTAGTCGGAGAGGCAGGCAGAGAGAGAGAGGGAAGCAGGCTTCCCGCTGAGCAGAGAGCCCGATGCGGGGCTCGATCCCAGGACCCTGAGATCACGACCTGAGCCAAAGGCAGCGGCTTAACCCACTGAGCCACCCAGGTGCCCCCTGGAATGGCTTTTTGATGCTATATTCTCATAGAATTCTTATAAAAATCTAATTTTACTCTTGCTACAAAATATTTTTTCAGGATATTGTCCATCCCAATGCTTACCACCTTCCCTATGAAGTTCTGTATAAAAATGTTTTTAAGAAAAATTTCAGTTAATTACTAGAGAAATTTTGCTTCTCCCAAAGAAGGGATATTTCTGCCTCCTAGACAATGAGCATTATCTGCAACACCATTTCCAATTACCAAAGCATCAATAAATGTATAATCTCAGTTAACAAGACAGCAGGAATTGGTTTGGGTTAGAGTATGATTAATTCAGCAGCTCAGTGACCTTCATGGCATGCATGACTTCACATTTTTCTCTGCTCTGCCACCATTAGTGTCAAACTTGTTATCAGGCAACCTCAGTCATGGTTGTTAGGTGGTTGCAGAGCATCAGGAGTCAAATCTTCAGGCAGTAACATCTAGAAGAATAAAATATGCCAATCTCTCTCACAGTATATTCTTCCTGATTTTAAGGAAACATCTCCCAGAGGCTTCCTAGTTACCCCCTACCATATTTTGGCCAGAACCAGGCTAGCTACCTACCTTAAGCAACTATTAGCAGAGGGAATGAGATTACGTGACTGTCTTAGATTTGTCAGAATCTACCCTAATCCACATAGTTACCTGAATAAAAGAAAGTTGTGTTAATCAGGAAGAGAGAGGAATAGATCTTGAGTATGAGCTGCAGTGTTTATTAGCAATGCTTAGAGGGTCTCTTTCTCATTCTAAAACAGAAAGCTTATAATTAAATATGTGAATGATGCATGTTTCTTCATGGCCTTCCTTTTTTATTTTTAAAATTTATTGTATTTTAAATTTTTAATTAATTATTTTTTTTCAGAGTTCCAAGATTCATGTTTATGCACTACAGCCAGTGCTCCATGCAATACATGCCCTCCTTAACACCCACCACCAGGCTCACCCAACCCCCCTCCCCTCCAAACGTCTCCATGGACTTCCTATATGTACTCTATTTTTTTTCTCTTCCTCTTGATATCAATTTAAATTTCTCTTCTCCTACTTATGATTTTTTATATACCATTTTTGGCATGTATTTCTGAGGTTCACTTTGAATGTTTTTCAAAATGATGTATAATATATGAAAGTGACATCTAACCCATCAGGTGCAAATTAAGGAATAGAAGGTGGATGGGTAACTACTCTGAGTTTGGACATATAGGATTCATTGACATTCCAGCAGAATAGTTAGAACTTGTCAGTTCAATGTGACTTTGGTCCAAGCCTTTAAAAACATGGTTATAGTAATCGAATTCCCAAGGATGGGTAACAGTGAATATTTTCATATAATTAACATTTCTAATTTATAGACAAGCAATATGGGTACTTATTGTCACAGGTAGAATTTAATTAGCCAAGACAAATAAATTAGGCTTTACACTTTTATCAATATAATGGAATTAGGGAGGCTGGTTTGGAACTTCAGGCCATTGAAAATACCATATGACTTCTCAAGGAAATTAATTTTGCCAACTGCCATTTTGAAAAGTTCTAATTAGATTAAGCCATATCAGTATTATTGATTTATTTACTACAGTGGATGCCATATAGGGTATTTTCTTGGAATTCTGGAAAATACTTCAAAGACCTTTTTTCTTAATGTACAACTGCATGCCCAGTGAAATGGAAGTTTTCTTGGGACTGGGTGCACGTCAGTTGGGCCATAGGGAGAGAAAATTTACAGGGAATAATCATAGAAACTTAATAATAATAATAATAAAAACATAAAGCAAAATATAAAAAACACATCACTTTATTCTTGTCATATGGGGGCCTAATTTATAGTATATTTCTTTTTGTATAAGAGTCTTATAAGATATAGAACGCATAGTTAAATATATTTTTAAGAAGTAGACTGTGTGGTAATTGGAAATACTGTAGAGGAGAGATAGATGTTAGAAAGGCAATTTTAGAGGGAAATAAATGAATATTGGGAAGACAAGCAATGTATAATAGTTAAGGTTAATAGTGATCTAGAGAGAAATGATTCAGTTATATAATATATAGGATAAGTATTTAAAAGGATTTGTAGGTGAAGAGATATAATTAATAATAGGGTTATGCAAACTTGGGAACACCTTGTATTTTGGTTGCTTGAACTAAAACATACTGAATTTATACAACTATTTGAACAAAGTAATAACACGTTGGAATCAACAAGAATCCTGGAGGCATGGACATAATAAATAGGAAGACAAAATTTGGTATTCTCATAGTCAGAACAAGAGGGAAAAGAAATAAAAGTGTGATTGTTATTAAATTATTCCTATATGATGTGTAATGTATGTTTTCTTGGTATCCCCATGAAATAATTTATAAAAGCTGAAATTTCTCATGAATACTTTTTGGGTAGCTTATATTTCAGGAGCATGTAAGTCCTGCTCTCAGGTTAGTTTAGCTGAAACTTGGGAAGACAGACAAACTTATGCTTTCCATTAGTTGGATTTCGTTCTGTAAGTGGACTTATTTCATGTTTGTATTTATTCCATTTTTTGGAAGAAGATATTCCTTGCTTTCTTTCTCCATTGCAGAGGACTAAAATTATCTTGGGCTTAGCTCTATTACTTTCTCCAAAGTACTTACGCAAGGAGCATATCCCCATTTCACCACAAACCAGCACTCCCTCAGAAAGGCCCTCCTGTTTTGGGGGGTTGGCATAAATGATGCAGGTATGTGACATTATGGGGAGTGAGATAGGATGGCATATGCAGTCTTCTAATAACATTCATTGTTTGCCTTTGGACAGTCCTTGCTCATGGATGACTTCCTGTGAACCTGTGAACTCCTAGAGAACTTCTCTAGAATTCCTGTGAGGACTTTCAGAATGCATGGCTTTTATCTTTGTCATAGTCTTCTCTGCCTGTTTCAGGTTGTGTATGTATGTCTGTGTGTGTGTATGTGCACACATTGGCATGCAAGTGTTTTATACACTAATTCTCTTAATGATTCCAACTGTCTTCCAGAAAATTCACAAAATTTGTGCCCACCAGGGTACTTTTCTGGTATCTGTTTATTTTTATTTTTATTGAATTTTGGAAGGAAAGAGAAATACATAAAGTTCATCAAGTCAACTATTTTAGACCAGTCACAGGTGTATATTGAGACTTTAAAATACTGTATGTTCAGTATGAGCATTGGGCCCAGCCAATGAACTGGTATTCAGCTTTTTCTTAATAGGTTAATTAAACTAAAATAGATGCACTTATTCACACATCATGGTTTCATGTTAAGGGGAAAACATCCATTTGGCCCAGGAAAGCTCTTCCTAGAAATGACCTTGAATATACCAATTTTTGTGTAACCCAACTCATGTAATTCCTATCTTGGCTTTAGACATTAGCTTAAAAGTGGGCTCTGGTTTTATATTTAACTTTTTGTCGTTAGTGACTCATGGTATTGTGTCTGAATGTGGAAAGCATCATAAGTAAAAGGAGGATTGATGGGATATGGGCTGTATTTTCTGCTTGCTGTTACTTTTCTACTCTCCTTTTAAAGCTGAAATATTAAAGTTTGATTTGTTAATTTTTTTTGAAGTATAATTAATGTACAATGTTACATTAATTTCCGGTGCATAACGCATTGATTCAACAATTCTGTGCATTCCTCAGTGCTCACCGTGGTGAGTGTAGTTACCATATAAAATTATTACAGTATTATTAACTGTATTCCCTATGCTGTAGTTTTCATCTCTGTGACTTATTTGTTTTGTAATTGGAAGTTATGAGTATTGATGAGTATTGCTAAATGCATATTCAAGCTAATAACTCTCAAATACTCTCAATAAGAATCAATGTTTAGGATATTAGAGTCAAAGCAGGCCAAGAATCATGGAGCAGGTTTTGAGCTTGGAATTAAAAGACCTCAGACAAAGCTTGATACTGTCACTCTTCATGCTTTCCTCCCCCACCCCCAACTCCCCCACCCCCTACCTCCACCCCCCACCCAAAACAAGACAGTCGTCTCTGCCTTGCTGTCCTCTCAGTTTCCTCTTCTGGGAATTATACCATCTTTCCATTGTTTTTGAGAACAAATGAGAAACATCCCTGGCACTTAACAAGTGCTCAGTAAATTTAATTAAAATCTATCAATAATTGCCTAGCGATAATTACAAGTCTAGCCTCCACTGCTACTTTCCATCCCCATATTTTCCTTTCTCTTCCAGCTGTGGTTCTCCCATGCTTTGGGATTACTATGATATGAAGTGCTTCTTCTGATACTCTTGTTCTTGCATTTGGCCCTATTCATCTTTTTCTTGACTTATTAATAAATATTAGATCAACCTTACAGCCAGGATTTTATTTTTTGTGTGTGCTCTTTTTTCACCCTTTTCTGCCCCAAAATTATATTTTTGGTTCTTTCACTTCTCCTTCAATGTCTGCCAAGCCAAAAGAGCATGTTGGATGGCAGACTTCTTACATATTTCATTCTTTTAGATAGATCATGAAATAACATTAAATGTAGTCATTTAATTAGTAAAATAAAATAATTATAAAACAGGAAATATAGAAGTATTATAAATTCTACTAAAAAAGATAATCATAAAATCATGTTATTGAAAAAGTAATAGATTGTTAGTATTTTCACTTTTTATATTTATTGTACCATATAAAATTTTTAAATCATTAATAAGCCAACTTTTCTTTAAGTGTTACTCTGAGTTCTGTTTTGGCTTTAGTAATGCCAACATAGGAGTAATAATAATCAATGGGAGTAATAGTCACATGGCAGATTTGAAGTTCAAGTTTCATACACTACCCTCTTCCCTGCAAAAGACACACACTCCGTCAAGGCCAGTCTATGCAAACTGTTTCCCTCTCAACTCCCCCTTCCCTTTTGCACATACACAGAAACACACACACTCAAGTGCAAAAATTCATGATTCTTACGTAACACCTAGGTCACATATATAAAAGTTAGTGTACTCTACCAATATAAGGGTCAAAAAGTAAAATCCAATGCAAAGTTGAGTTATAAAACTCACACCGACCTCAATAGGGTGAAGAAATACTCAGGTAAGACATTTTTCTTTTTTTTTTAAGATTTCATTTATGCGAGTGAGCGAGCAAGAGAGAGAGCATACAAACTGGGGCAGAAACAGAGGGAGAGAGAGAAGCAGGCTTCCCAATGAGCAGGGACACTGATGGTGGTCCTCGATCCTAGGACCCTGGGATCATGACCTCAGCTGAAGGCAGAGGCTCAACTGACTGAGCCACCCAGGTGCCCCTGAGGGGGGTGGAGTTGAGCAGGAAACAGGGTTTGCATAGACTGAACTTGAGGGAGTGTGTGTCTCTAGCAGGGAGGAGGGCCGTGTATGAAATCTCTAGAGTCTGTAAACATACTAATCAGCTTAAGTGTTTTCTAGAAACTCGCACTAAGCTGCCAACTTACTGCTAGCAGTTCCTCATCTAGATCCAAGACATGGATCCAAGTTATATAGAGACCAAAATATCAGAGGGTTTTTTTCTCCCCCAGGAATCTACCAGAATGTCATTATGTGTCAATCTTGCAGATACATTTTGGAGTTTGAACAATACTTGAAATACAGGTCTATGATAAATAGAAATTACTCCTCCTTTTCCTCTCTCAAATTGTGTTCTTATAAATCTTCTTTAAATTCTGGGTTTCTCTATCCCAATGGATACTTAAAGTGCAAATGGGAACAGGAATCTTGAACATATTTATCTCTTCTATAGTGAAACGTAATGACTTCTTGTTGAGGAGTGTTAAACAGTTTTTCTTTTTTGAAGATTAATTTATTTATCTGAGAGAGAGAGGTAGGGGGAGGGACAGAAGGAGAAGGAGAGAAAGTTTTTTTTTTTTTTTTTAAGATTTTATTTATTTATTTGACAGAGAGAGAGGGAGAGAGAGCGAGCACAGGCAGACAGAGAGGCAGGCAGAGGCAGAGGGAGAAGCAGGCTCCCTGCAGAGCAAGGAGCCCGATGTGGGACTCGATCCCAGGACACTGGGATCATGACCTGAGCCGAAGGCAGCTGCTTAACCAACTGAGCCACCCAGGCATCCCAAGGAGAGAAAGTTTTAAGCAGACTCCTTGCTGAGCATGGAGCTCAACGCAGGGCTCAATCTCATGGCCCTGAGATCAGGACCTTTGCCAAAATTAAGAGTCAGCACTTAAGTGACTGCACCACCCATACACACCCAAATAAGTTCAAAAAAGTTAAATAATTTAATCTTGCTCTCCATTCCCCTGAAATACTGAGGGAAGATAGCAAGAGAAAGAATTATAAGTCAAGTCAAAAATACTTGTACAGAATGTTCAAACTCCAAAACGTATCTGCAAAGTTTATATATAATGACATTCTGGTAGATTCCTGGGGAAAAAAAAAATCCTCTGATATTTGGTCTCTATATAACTTGGATCCCTGTCTTGGATCTAGATGAGTAACTGCTACCAGTAAGTTGGCAGCTGAGTGTGCGTTTCTAGAAAATGCTTAAGCTGATTGGTATGTTTACAAACTCTAGAGATTCTATATGAGCAAAAAATGGTTTAAGCAACACAAACAGGCAAGATTTATCTTTAAATTTGGTCTATGCCATGTCAGTGATTAAAAAGTAGATGGACAGGGATAAATGCAAGAAAACCAATAGTGATAAAACATATGTGTTCTAATATTACTATAACTCTTTAAGCTGTATTTGCACATTGATATCAAATGTTTTAAGACTAAAATCAATGATATGAGTATAGCAGATATTTTCTGTGCTTTTTGGGTAAACACCTTTCCTAGATTTGGCAAATTCCTTACTTTATATTATGCATCCCACTTTTCCAAGGTAAAAGTCAGAAACTTGCTTTTCTAGGCTCCCTTGCACCTAAGGTACAGGTGTATGACCTTGATTCTGCCAGTCACATGTTAGCATGGGAGGTCTCTAACTGATAGAGAATGGTGTGAAGAAGGCCGTGCAATAGGAATTTCATTCTGATAACAAGCAGAGTGGAGTGTGGCAAGGCAATGCCCAATTTCAGAAGTGGCAGTGGTGGATGGACAGCTTCTAGCATGATTTTGGAAAAGTGAGGTATGGTGCCTGTGTCCAGACAAAGGCCGTAGTGTTTTCCAGAGAAGTTGTCCTATTTATTCCTGGTTGTACAGCCTTTAAGCTTGATTCTTCAGAAGGCTGTTAACTGCCTGACCTCCCTTATTGTGGGAGGCCGCAATAAGGCTTGAGACGAGGACCAAACCAGGCCCTGACTTGTGCCTCCTTTAAAGTCCGAATAACCTAACAAAGGGTTTAGGACGGGAAAAGTTGAGTAGCGCTGAGAAAGGGTCTGTGCTGTGTGTTGTTCACTCGCCTACGTGACTTCCCACACGCTTGCTAAACAAATGAGAACAATTCGGTTGGGGCCATAAGTTCATGGCTGGTCGTTGCTGCCCCAGTACTGCTCATAAATTACTTTCAGGTTTGCTCTATCAATACAGAACAATTGTACTGGCATCAGCCGTTTGGCGTCACGAGGTCTGCTTGTAGTTAAATGTGAAACTTAGTATGGGAACTCGCGGTTGTTTAACTAGACACAGATGTATTGCTTCTATTATCACTATATATATGGCCTTAATGCTTTGAATAAACTTAGCACTGTTGGACATCCTCCTCAGTGCTCCTCCTGCCCCCACCTCTCTGCTTCTCGAGTTCTTTTCTTCATCCTCTTACCCTCACGTTCCTGGTCGATTTGTCATGCCAGCTGTGGCAACTTATCTAGTTCATTTTCTACTTAAACTGTCAGAATGTGTTCTATAGTTTGCAACTCACAACTCTGATTGGTATAGTATGTAATATTATGGTATTACTACTGCTATTGCTACTGCTTTGTATTTTTATAGAACTTTTAGCAGTTTTGAAAAAATGTCTTTAAAGCCTTGTTTTAAAAATGGTCTCTTTCAATTCTGTCTTTATAAAAAGATTTTATTTATTTATTTTAGAGAGAGCGAGATTGACATTACACACATGAGTGAGGGGATAGACAGATGGGGAGGGAAAGAATCCCAAACAGACTCTGCATGGAGCCCAGAGCCCACCTCCTGGCTTGATCCCACAGCCCTGAGAGATCATGACTCTAGTCAAAACCAAGAGTTTGATGCCTGACCCAGTAAGCCACCCAGGCACCCCTCTCTTTCAATTCTCATATCAACTGTAACACTTAGGGTATGGCATTATTCATAATTTTCATGTGACATATATGGAAGCTGTGAACTAGTGAGGCTAAGTGACTTGTCCTGTCACAGAGCTAACTGGTGGGGATAGGAGTAGAAACTAACATCATTTTTGCTTTGACTCTATTGACTTCACCATTATTAGTTACACAAAGAAACAAGCTTTCCCTCATGCTTGCTTAAGCTCCTTGATTTCTTATATGGCTAATAGAAAATATTCCAACAGAGAGACATTCTTTTTAAAAGATTTTATTTATTTATTTGACAGAGGTCACAAGCAGGCAGAGAGGAAGGCAGATAGAGAGGAGGAAGCAGGCTCCCTGCTAGGCAGAGATCCCGATGTGGGACTTGATCCCAGGACCCTGAGATCATGACCTGAGCCGAAGGCAGAGACTTTAACCCACTGAGCCACCCAGGCGCCCCCAGAGAGACATTTTGAAAGTAGAATTGTTGGATATATAAACATTCTGCGTTACAAGTGACTTGCATCCTGCATGCATTCAACTTTCTCCTAAGTGAATTTACTCTGGGGTATTGCCTCTTTCTGCCATATTTTTTGATCAACTGTCTCTGATGCCAAGATTGGGTGAGAGTTATACCTGCACATCACCACAGTGAATAGTTGAGGGAGGAACAGGCACATGATCCAGTGAGATGGCTTCTGGATAATTCTGCCTCCCCTTAGAGAGAGGCATGTTATTTTCTGCTGATTTTAAACAAGAAAGGCTGCGGGCCTAGACTTCAGGAAGCTATATTATCCTCATAATGTGTAGAAAAATCCAGCCCACAGGAGAGCATTGCTGGGAGATGGCTCCTGATGCTATTGTCTGAGCCCTTGAATTCACTGGATATTTCAGTAACATGAGCCCCTAAATTCTCTCTGCTGCTAAACCCAGTTGGGTACAACCAAAAGAATTTTAATTGGTTCTTTTTGCCCTTCTAGCTTTCTTGGGCTTCACCAGTGAGGTATAATCAAATAGAACAATAGTGCTGAATTTCATGCCAAGAAATAGTTCTACCAGCTAAAAATCTATGTTGCTTTCAAACTTAATGACTTGCTTTTATGTGGAAGGACTCCGAAGATTGTTGTCTCAAATCTAGGCAAAGCCTTACTGGGAAAGCAATGCATCCGATATTTGGAATGTTTAACTTTCTGAATGTTTTCTGTGTTAAATCTGTCCCTCTTTTATTGGTATTCAATAATAATGTAGCCTTTTCCTAGTTTACTTTCTCTAAATCTAGAAATTGTGCTAGAATCTCCATTACTAGACTGAAAGGACAGAAAATGTTCTTAATGTGGTTTTTTAAAATTATTAATCAATTTACTGAGATTAGCAAATTTGGAAACTTAGAAGATTTTTGAGATTTTAATTTCAGTTCAGAATTTTATTCTATCTGTACTTCTAAAATATTTTCCAATTTAAGGTACATTTAAGTAATTTTTAGTCCCATTTATAGACAGTATACTCAACATCTTGAGATAATTTAAAGTGCATATATACATATATATATATATTTTTTAAGATTTATTTATTTGAGAGAGAGAGAGGATGCAAGGGCGGGAGGGGTGGAGGAAGAGAGAGGAGTCATGCAGACTCCCCACTGAGCATGGAATCTGACATGGGTTGGATCTCGGGGCCCACAAGATCAAGATCTGAGCCAAAACCAAAAGTTGGATGCCCAACTGACTGAGCCACCTAGGCATCCCTAAACTGCATTTTTAAACCTTTTCTTTTTAAGTACTTTAATATCTGACTTAAACAACACCTCCTTAGTATTTAAGTAGTTTCTTATAAAACTAATATATTCAAGTTAAAGAGACCATGAACTTCATGTTCTAAGTAGTCAGTAACTAATGCATTTCGTAAGATGTTACCGTAAGTCAAAAGTTGATTCAATTACTCCTTTTAAGTTGGCATTATAAGCTGTCATTCTACTCAACCAAATATTACAGGTACATGAAATTCCAAATTTGCACAGGTGATTTCTTAATCCCTACCTAGAGTTAGCCAAACTGTATAGTTAGAGGGAACAGTCCTTACAAGACAGTCCTTATTTCGGATACCAGCTGCAAGTGCGGGGTCTCCAGGGCTACCCTTACACGTTGGGTGCCACTCTAGAGAGTATCGCCAACCAGGGAAGCTCACGTGAGCTCTGATATACAGAATTTTTGATGGGGCTCGATCGTATACTGTCTGTGTGGCTGGTCTTTTGTCTCTAGTCCCACCAGAAGATCAGGCCAGTGCCTTTAGTCTCTAGTTACTCTAGAGGATACAACTGATAAAGCATGGGTTAAAGGCCCCCTGTAAATCACATTGTTAGACTCTCTGGTGACCACAGGCCCCCAGCAAACAGACACTCCTACCAGGCAGGATATGCCAGATAGCTAGAGATCACTTCCCAGGAGCTGAAGGCCATGGACAGACTCTTCGCATAAGGTTAGTTCTTTACTATATAATCCGAAAGTACGATTTCCTTAATTTTGATGATCCTACATTCTGTAGCTGACTTTAAATTCTTGTGGGTTGAAGGATATTACTCACTGTGGAAGGTAATTACTATCCTAGCAAATTCAGATTATTTTCCTCTTAGCTTTTGACCTGGCAATCGGTCTGAAACTGTGGCCATCTTAGGCAATTCTCACTGTTCGCAAACAGTGAGAACAGCTATGGTTCTTGGCTGTCTTAAAACATTCTAGATTTGCATTAAATGTAGAGTTGGCTGGATTGGTAGTTAGAGGAGTACCTTGAGATACGCAGTAAAAAGTTCTGTATGAGTAAACATTGTTTGGACTCTGCAAAATGGCACATAATATTGATCTCACATTAGCAAGCTCTTTGAGAGAAGAACAGTAAGTTTTCATGTTGCTGCAGTAACTGTGAGTGAATTCTTCCTAAAGCCCACTTAGCAGCCACTGTTTAGACATAAAGAATGTTAATATGCCTTGAGGTAATTCTGCAAAGTAATAGAAAATCAACACTTTGGGATGCTCTGATTTTTGAAAAAGCATACAGATTTCTCTCTGAAAAGCATGCTGACAATACGCAGTTGCCATTACATGCTCAAAACAAAGGGAAATCACTCTATTTACGAGGACTTGGGAAGCCACACCTATGCGCTCGATTGGGCCAGTCCTGCCCAGATGGCTGCATAACACAGTTCACAGTGTTGCTTGTCAATAACAGAGCAGGAGGCCTCCAAGAGTGGCCAGCTCAGCTAGCAAACTGCGGCTGTGTCTTTGTGGTTTGGGAGTATATCATGTCCTCGGCCTCTTAGACTCCCAATTACCAATTTCAGTGTAGTTGATTATTTCACGGATTTACATATGCCTCTCTGTTTCCTTAGAAGAATTTTATCCTAGGCAAAGATGATGAGGTTTTAAGGAATTTATTTGTTTATTTATTTGTTTGTTTGGACAAGCTTTGGACCCCTTGTTAAAGAAGAACTTCCGTATCGTTGTGACACATGGTAGGCAGTTTTGCTCTCAAATACAGCTAACATGTCAACATACCATATCGAAGTTGAAGTAAACAGGGTGGTATAGCCAAGTATGCATTATAATGTAGGATCTAAGTGAAATCATAACTATGGAATGTCTTCTCTGCATAGAGCAAATGCATAGCATTACAAAGGAGCCAATTATAAGGGAATACAGACATCAAAAAACTAAATTTGTGATACAGGATATGCTTTCTATTCAAACAGTAAACAATAAGACCTGTAGTGGGTCTATTGCTGCCTTAACTGATAAGTAACAAGGAGCATTAAACAGTATTTGCAATAATTATAAAGTGATGAAGATTCAAATACTGTTATTACTACTGTGGTAATAAATAAGGAAATGTCAAATTTTCACTTAGAAGTTTGTGAAACTATGGGGTGCCTGGGTGGCTCAGTCAGTTAAGCATCTGACTCTTGGTTTCTGCTCAGGTCCTGATCTTACAGTTGTGAGATCCAGCCCCGCACTGGCCTGTGTACTTAGTGCAGAGCCGGCTTCAGGTTCTTACTCCCTCTCCCTCTGTCCTCCTGCCCACTGCTTCCGTGCTCTCTCTCAAGTGAATAAATAAAATCTTTAAAAAAAAAGTTTGTGAAAATGTAAGATGTAATATTTTGTGTGTGTGTGTGTGTGTGTGTATGCACGCTTTGGGGGTGAATGATGTTGGCCAAAGACTGAATTCTAGGTCAGTTGGTTTCAGAAATGCAAACTATTCTCTTTTAATCAGTGGTTCACTGAATGGATTTTGAGAGATGTCTTATTACCCTTTGCAGGTTTCCCCACTTTATCTCCCTTCGTTATTCTCAGTCTGTTCCTTCAGTTTACTGTAAGCAGTAAAGAAGAAGGGAAAAAATACCTAGGGCCCCTGGAGGAAGTAAGGGAGATTATTTTACACCTCATACACAGCCTTGGTGGTGAACACGGGATGAACAGGTTGGTGCAGCTTCAGAGAAGAAAGGCTTTTGGAAAAGGAGAGGAAAACAAGCTGAATGCCTGCAATCTGCAACAGGGAGGAAGGAGAATTGTGGGAAAATGGTCCTGGGAGATGAGCACAAGGCGGCTTACGGTAGTTCCCTGACAACAGCTGAGGATTCCGTGATGATTTCCGGAATGTCAGCAGTCATCAAAGAGTATTAATTTTATCTGTTCTAGAAACATTGTGTGTATTTGTGAAAGCATATTGCCTGTCTGTCAGTGTCTCAATACTTGTTTGATCTTTTAAAAAAAAAACCTGTTGTGGGGTTGTTACTACCATCTTAGGTATGAGGAGGTTGAGGCACAGAGATGTTAAATGCTTGCCTAAGATCCCGTATTTTGTAAGTAGCAGAGCCAGGTTTTACTTCTTAAGTCTTATAGTCAAGTTGTCTCCTGAGTTCCCAGGTTTAGAATCTAAAGCTTATTTCTGAATACCTTCCCATGCAGACAGTTGAAGGGATTGACTGACTGAGCCTAGATTTGGAGATTTGGGATATGGAGTGTTTACATGGAGCTTCTAGAATGTCCTGAAATATTTTTTTAGTCCTTTTTTTTAAAAAAATTTTTTTTAAAGATTTTATTTATTTATTTGACAGACAAAGATCACAAGTAGGCAGAGAGGCAGGCAGAGAGAGAGGGGAGGAAGCAGGCTCCCTGCCGAGCAAAGAGCCCCATGTGCTGCCGGATCCCAGGACCCTGGGATCATGACCTGAGCCGAAGGCAGAGGCTTTAACCCACTGAGCCACCCAGGCGCCCCCCCCCTTTTAAAATTGGCATTCAAGTCTCTCATGCTATAACCCACTTAAAATCAGGTGCTTCGAGTATGAACGTTTTCCGAAGTCATCGAGTTTGTGGATTTCTCCCCGAACTCATTTTCACATGCTTCTGAACTCTTAAGTCTTTACGGCACGAAGTGAGAACTCTACTGTAGCTATCCATGGGCTTCTCCAAATTACCTTCTCAGCCCCACTTAGAGCTGGATGTGTGAGCTAGCAGTGCATGAAGAAGTTCATTAGAGAAAGGAATTGGATTTCATTAATTTTTTTCTAAACACTGATTGACTAAGACAGTCCATTTTGTTAACATTTATATTTCAGTGAAGTTTAATTATGGATTATTTTGCCATAAGGCAAGCTAGACTGACATAAAACAGAGAGTGAAAGTTTACAGTGCTATATAAATACCTATTTCTAATTTTCTGCTAATTACTTTTCTATTGTACTTATGGTTTTAGGCAAATGCTTTCATAAGTACACACAATTGTGTTCCTGAAACAAAAATTCAGAAAATAGATAAAGACATAGAAATACATCATAAGAAATACAGAATCGGTATACAGTGTGACAACCTTTATATGTATTCATTAATTTTCCTCTATTGACTTGACATTAATGGTCAAGTCGGTCAAAAAATAGATAAACCAGTAAGCCATCTGATGCAGCTATTTCAGAATAGTGATTTTGTTCTTGCATATCATTAGGTGTGTGGATGGTAGAAAGCTTCTCCAACTGCAGGACACTAGCCTAATAAATTCTGTCACTAGAACTTGTCCTCCCCACCCACCCCCAATGCTTTTATATTAGTTTGAGTCTTAAAGTGATTAAGGGATGGTAGATATGCTTTGGAATTAGTCAGGCTCATTAAAGATTTTTGTTATTAGTTAGAGAGTACATTTTTAGTGTGAAAAAGAACTAAAAAAGAAAAATGATTGGGTGGGGAAAGGAAATGCTGAGGAGGATATTTATAGTCAGGGCAAAAGTCCAAATTTTAATTGTGTGTCCAAGTTCATACTTGGTAATAGCTGTTCATGTTGGTTTCTGACATAAAAATTTGGCTAGATGTGCCAATCAGGCAAGCATCAAGTGGAAGTGGGAACACATTACTCTCGGGTCCCAAAACAGTTCTGTTTTACTGACCTACCTTGGGTAATGGAGGCTATAAACTGAAGGGTAAAAATATATTAAACAGTAAATCTGAAGTTCTCAAGTTTAACTCAAATCTTGTCCTTAGTTGATCACCAAGAACCCCAATAAAAATGATTTCCTGGTTTGCAGCGGCACGATAAGACATTTGAGGAGAGTTGGTAGGTTCAGTTCATCAGTATAATTAGCATCTGGGTTTACAGCTGTAGCAATAAAAATTCTGGTGTAATGGAACAAGGAACTAACTTGCTCAAAGGAGTGAGTGCATTTCTTTCACTGTTTTCTTTGAAAGATGAGTTTTTGTGCTGTAACTTTTTTAGCACTTCATATGGAAACTTAGTGAACACTGATGTTTTCAAATTTTGTTCAACTTTGTTTTATTGTACTGCAAATAATTTTCTTGGAATAAATTACATAATTACATATAATGTAATTACAATTACACTATAATTACATAATAATAAAAAAATAAATAATCAACATAAAGAGTAAAAAAAAAAATTGCCTGCAACCTTTCTTCTGCCTTTGTTACATCTAAAATAACCATTGTACACCTTTGGGTATATATCTTCTCAGACATATGCATAGCCTGCCACTTTAATGAATTGCTGTATGAGTTCTAGAAATTTTGGGGTGGAGTCCTTTGGGTATTCCATGGAAAGTATATCATCTGTAAAGGGTGAGAGTTTGACTTCTTTGCTGATTTGGATGCCTTTTATTTATTTTTTGTTGTTGTCTGATTGCTGAGGCTAGGACTTCTAGTACTATGTTGAATAGCAGTGGTGATAGTGGACAGCATGCCATGTTCCTGATCTTAGCAGAAAAGCTCTCAGGTTTTCCCCATTGACAATGATATTTGCTGTGGGTTTTTTCACAGGTGGCTTTTGTGATATTGAGGTATGTACCTTCCATTCCTACACTGTGAAGAGTTTTAATTAAGAAAGGATGCTGTACTTTTGTCAAATGATTTTTCAGCATCTGTTGAGAGTATCATATGGTTCTTGTTCTTTCTTTTATTAGTGTATGGTATCACATTGATTGATTTGTGGATGTTGAACCAAATTTGCAGCCCAGGAATAAATCCCGCACTTGGTCGTGGTACATAGGAGTATAGAATGTTTCCAGATATATGTCTGATGCAAAATATTCAATACCCACATTTCAGAAACAAATTCAAGAAGTTTTGTCTTTTAGATCTTGATTAGATTTTCTGGTTTCCTTCTCATTCTTTTCTAATCTCTCATTATTTAATCTTACATCCAACAAATGTACAAATAAGCTAATGCTTATTAACTAGCTAATTGCTAAATATCTTTTACTTTTGGAGGGTCAGACATGTTTCAATTTCCTCTTAACTTTCCTGAGTTCAGATTAATACATTTCAATATATACACTGGAGATTTACAACAAGTCCAGAAATACATTAGAGGCTGGGAGCAATAACAAAGTATAAGAAGGAGTCATTTTCTAAGCCTTAGAAAATATCTTTTTTTTCTCTATCGTCTCTTTAGCTCTCTCTGCAAATTTTCAAGTGCCTGCTGATGTCCCACAGATCTTTCAAATCAAATATGTCCCATGCTGCACTCATGTTCCCTCTGTTGAATGTTCCACATTATCTCCAGAGAGTCTATTAATAAAGCAAAACTTACCTTTAACTAGTTGTAATAAGGGAGAATGTGAACCTGACAGAGTGTTAGTGGTCTTTAGTGTTAGTGAAGTTTATCTTTTTCTCAGCTCTGCAGAATTATGGTTTCTAGGCTTACGTGGCTTGAAGCTGGTCTCTAAAGATGGAAACTAATTGTAGTTGCACTAAATCATCCAGAGAAAGTCTTGATAAGCAAACTTTTGTTGGGAAGTGGGCTGTTTGCTCAGGTGAACAGACTCTTATCTTTAATAAATTTATCTGTAGGAATTTCCTAAAACAATTGGTGGAATTATTTTTTTTTTTGCTTTAGAGTCTTATCTTTCTCTGGAAAAGTTTATCTGGAACAAAGAACTCTATCATGTTGACATAGGTGGTCTACAGTCATGTCTAAATCATGTGGACACAGATGGTCTCAGTTCTCACCTCACTAAAGCAGGTCCTACTAAGATATTTCCTGCTGGAGTGACTGGTGATACCCACTATTCCCTTTTCCTCCCAGGGATAAGGATGTAGTGTTATTTCCATTTCCCCATCCTCTGAATGCAGGCTCTCACCCTCAAATCCTATACTTTGAAATTGCTTCCCAAATACTCTCCCAGCATCTCTTTTGTCACCACTCTTTCTTTCAAAGGTTAGAGTTTTATTTCTGAAATAAGTAACTGACTATGTAACTTCTCTCCTAAAGATTTACAATAGTTTCACCATGTATCTGTATAAATATCATGTTGGTTTAATATACATATACAATATATAATATGTATTGATGCAGTTTCAACATATGATTTTCATTCATCAATTATACTTCAATGAACTTGGAAAAAATTTTCCCAACACTAAAGAATAAAATCTGAACTTTTATCACACTGACTTCAAGATCCTTCCTGAGCTGATTGCATCCTCTTAATTCACTTCACACTATTTATTTTGTGTGTGTGTGATGATTTCCTTAATGCGGCATAGAATTTTCAGAATTTGGTCTACTCTGTGCACTCTTCTCCCATTTCTCTGCTCAAAGGCCAGCAATTTGGTCTCTTTATTTCCTGTCCCCCCCGCTCCCCTGTATATTACTGTCTCTTTGTTTGCTTCCTATTTCTCTCAGCCTTCCTTCTCATCTTGTGTCCTCATTCATCAATGTTGTTGAATAGCGTCCTGGGATTATGTCCTTGGTTCACAACAGTTTGTTATTTTCTGTCTTCTTTTCAAGTGATTTTGGCTGTTTTAATGCATCTGCGTCATCATATTTGATGGCTCTCCGATTCACCTCACTCTCCCTTAACCCTGCTCTGGGCTCCACATGCAGACTCACCCATGCTCCCCATATCCCCCTGGGATTCCTGCAGGCATCTCAGATTCAACATGCTCCAACCAAACCCTCTATCTCCACTCTATTACATTATCATCACTCATCTGCTTTCTCCTTTGCCCGTTTTATCCCGTCATCCATCTTGCCTAGCTGATTTTACTTAGAGTTTCTTACATCTTTCCCATCATCTCCATCCCACCGCATTTACCCCAGGTTAGCCCTTATCATCGCTTGCTTGAGATCATGTGACAACTCTCTAATTGCTCTCTCTGACACTGTAGCATTATCAAATAAAACTGCATTGAACACTGTGTGTGTCTAAAATGTGGAATTGCTTTATCTTAAAACCCTTCAATGGTTCCTAAGAGCTTACAGAATAAAGCTCAAGCTTCTGAGCTTGCTGTATAAAATCTTTTATAATACTTGGTCCCTCTGAATCTATTCTACCTCACCTGCCTCATGTTTGCATTTCAGCAATTATGATTTTTAAAATTCTTTGCCTTTGGGATTGTATTTATGATGTTTCCTTTGCCTGGAATTTACGTATTCCCCCGTTCTTCTGAATAATACTATTACTCTTTAAGAGTCTACTGAGCATTTTTCTTTCTTTTCTTTTCTTTCTTTCTTTTTTTTTTTTTTAAAGATTTTGTTTATTCATTTGACAGAGATCACAAGTAGAGAGGCAGAGAGAGAGAGAAGGGGAAGCAGGCTCCCCGCTGAGCAGAGAACCCTATGTGGGGCTCGATCCCAGGACCCCAAGACCATGACCCGAGCCGAAGGCAGAGGTTTAGCTCACTGAGCCACCCAGGCGCCCCTACTGAGAATTTTTCTTAGACTTCCATGATAAGGTAGCTTAGCTTCTGTATTCTCATAGCACCAGTGCCATACTATTGAACACACTGTAATGAAATTATTTGTTTCAGGCTGCTCCTGGGAGATTCTTTAGGACTTTGGCCATGTCTTGCTTTTGTCTGTGTCAGTTAATCCTCACAAACATACAATGAAATGGGTTCTTTAATTATTATATCACTTTACCCATGAGAATTTGAAGTTTATGGAAATTTATTACTTTTCCCAAAGTTATGTTGCCAGCAAGTGATCAAGCCTGAACTTGAACCCAGATTTCCCTGACTTTTAACTACAATGCTGTACTGAAATGATGTTATAGTGAGACCAGTGTTTGCACATGGTAAATGCTTAATACATGTTATTTATTATTTCTAACAAAGTATATTTTACTTATTTATTTTTGTATTTCTAGTACATAACCTATTATAGGGACTCAGTAATGTTTCCTTGAAATAATAGATGGCTTTCGTCTTATCCTCTGAGTTGAATGAATAATTACTTAGACCGTGCTCCAAAAACACTGTTTTTAATATGTACAACACTAATTTGAGTTGCATTAATGTGAATTGTTTAAATATTTGTTCCACATTTGACCATAAACTTGATATCAGAGTATGTACGTCATTCCAATTATTTGTCTATATACCTTCTGTGTTTTGTTTTGTTTTAAATGAGCTTGAGTTCATGAGAGTGAGATTGAGACCTGAGCCAAGATGAAGAGTCAGTTGTTTAACTGAGGAGTCACCCAGGCATTCTTCTATGTGTTCTTTACACAAAAATTCCTAGTAGAATTAGATATCCAAGTATAATTTATATACTTAAGTGTGTAAGATCTTAGGTGTATGGTGAGTGATGGCAAACACAGATGCCTACTCAATGAAGATATAGAACATTTTCTACATAGAACTCACAGAATTTCTTTATGCCCCTTTCCAGTCAATTAATATCCTATTCACTATGGTACACTATTCTGATTTTTAAAAAAAAAAAGCATAAATTGATTCGTATTAGTAGAACTTCTTATAAGTAGAATTTCATGTAAGTAGAATCTCACAGTATGTATTATTTTGTGTCTGGCTTCTTTTGCTCACCTTAATGATTTTGAGGTTTATCCCTATTAGTGTGTGTTCTGTACTTTTTCATTCCCAAATAACATTCCATTTTATAAATAAAACACAAATTGCTTATCCATTCACCTGTTGATGGGCGTTTTTGTTATTTCTAGTTTTTGGTTATTAAAAGTTGGGCTGCTATGAACATTCCAATACAATATTTCTTATGTATATGTGTATTTATTTCTTTTGGGTAAATGTGTAGAAGTAGGCAGCTATGTCACTGAATAGATATATATTTGATTTTATGAAAAACTGCTAGTCCAATTTCCAAGTTGGTTGTGTATTTTATCCTTCTACCGGCCAACACTGAGAATATCAGTACCTCTTTATCTGTGCAAACATTATATTCTCATACTTTTTTTTTTTTTAAATTAAGGGAGATTGAGTGTGCAAGTGGTGGAGGAGGGGCAGAGGGAACTTCCTACAAATCTAGAGACATGGTCAAATTGGAGACTGAGTTTAGTATTGTAGATAATGCTTCTATAAACATGGGGTGCATGTATCCCTTTGAATTAGTACTTTTGTATTCTTTGTGTAAATACCTAAGTGTATAATTGCTGGATTGTAGGATAGTTCTATTTTTAACTTTTTGAGGAACCTCCATACTTTTCAGAGTGACTGCATCAGTTTGCATTCCCACCAGCAGTGCAGGAGAGTTCCCCTTTTTCTACATCCTTGCCAATACCTGTTTTTTATGTTGTTGATTTTAGCCATTCCGACAGATGTGAGGTGATAATTCATTGTGGTTTTGATTTGTGTTTTCCTGATGATGAGTGATTAGAGCATCTTTTCATGTGTCTGTTGGCCATCTCGATGTCTTCTTTGGAAAAGTGTCCATTTCTGTCTTCTGCCCATTTAAAAAATTGGATTATTTGGTTTTTAGGTGTTGAGTTTTACAAGTTCTTTGTATATTTTGGATACTAACCCTTTATTAGATACGTCATTCAGCACCTGGGTTACTCAGTTGGTAGGGGATGTGTTTCTTGATCTTGCTAGTCATGAGTTCAAGCCCCATGCTGGGTGTAGAGATTACTTAAAAAATACAAAAAAAGACACCATAGGATCTCCAGTTAAATGGTGTAATTTTAAATTTCACTTTCCAGTTTCTTATTACTATTATATGTATATATGTATGTGCATAAAAGTTATTTTCTATGTTGACCTTGTGTCATATGGCTTTGGTAAATTCACTAATGAGTTCTAGTAAATTTTTTATGGCTTCCTTAGAATTATCTGCACAATCTTGTCATCTGCAAATAAAGATAGTTTGCTTTTTTCTTTCCAATCCTTTGGCTGTCCCTCCTTTTCCTGTCTTTGTTCATTAGCTAACACCTCTGTAACAGTGTTGAATGAAAGTGATGAGAGTAAACATTGTTTCTAATCTTATGGGGAAAGTGTTATGTCTTTTATCACTAGGTATGTTTACTGCAGGGTTTCATAGATGCACTTTATTAGATTGAGGAAGTTTCCATTAATTCTTCATTTCCTGAGCATTTTTATCATTAATGGGAGTTGAATTTGTAAAATGCTTTTTTTTTTTTGTATTTGTTGACATGATTGTATGATTTTTTTTTGTCCTTTATTCTGTTAATGTGGTGAATTGCATTGATTAATCTTTTAATGTTAAATCAGTGTTTTATTCTTGGGGTTCTTTCATCCCAGATATATTTGTTATATTTTGCTGGATTTAATTTATTATTTTGTTAAGGATTTTTGTATATATGTTAACAAAAACATTGCCCAATGGGTTTATTTATTTATTGTAATATCACAGTTATGCTGGACTCAAAAATGCATTGGGGATTGTTCTCTACTTCCCCCTTTTCTGAGAGAGTTTGTAAGATTGATATAATTTGTTCCTTAGACTTTTTTTTTTTAAGATTTTTTTATTTATTTGCCAGAGAGAGAGAAAGAGAGAGAACACACAAGCAGACAGAGAGACAGGCAGAGGCAGTGAGACAATCAGGCTCCCTGCCGAGCAAGGAGCCTGACTCAGGACTGAATTCCAGGACCCTGGGATCACGACCTGAGCCAAAGGCAGTGGCCCAACCAACAAAGCCACCCAGGCGTCCCGTTCCTTAGACTTTTAATAGGATTTCCCAGTACAGACATTTGTGTCTGGAGTTCTCTTTATTGGAAGGTATTACACTACTAAGCCATTTCTTTTTAAATACATGTGGAGCTATTCTAATATTCTGTTACTTCTTAATTTGTGTTTTTAAGGATTCTGTCCAATTCATCTACATTGTTGAATTTATTGCCATAACACTATTCATATAATTTCTTATTTCTTATTTAAAATTTTGAAAGGTCTGTAGTTATATTGCCTCTCTCAATTCTGATGCTGGTCATTTGTGTTTTATCCTTTAGTTTGATCACTGTAGCTAGAGGTTTTCAATATATTGATCTTTTTAAAGAATCAACTTTTGGTTTCATTCAGATTTTTTTTTCTGTTTTCTATTTCATTGATTTCTACCTTTATTTTTATTATTTTCTTTCCTTGTCTTACTGTGGGTTTACTTTGCTCTCTTAGCTTCTTTTTTTTTTTTCCAATTTATTTATTTTCAGAAAAACATTATTCATTATTTTTTCACCACACCCAGTGCTCCATGCAAGCCGTGCCCTCTATAATACCCACCACCTGGTACCCCAACCTCCCACCCCCCTGCCACTTCAAACCCCTCAGACTGTTTTTCAGAGTCCATAGTCTCTCATGGTTCACCTCCCCTTCCAATTTACCCAAATTCCCTACTACTCTCTAACGCCCCTTGTCCTCCATGCTATTTGTTATGCTCCACAAATGAGTGAAACCATATGATAATTGACTCTCTCTGCTTGACTTATTTCACTCAGCATAATCTCTTCCAGTCCCATCCATGTTGCTACAAAAGTTGAGTATTCGTCCTTTCTGATGGAAGCATAATACTCCATAGTGTATATGGACCACATCTTCCTTATCCATTCATCCATTGAAGGGCATCTTGGTTCTTTCCATAGTTTGGCGACTGTGGTCATTGCTGCTATGAACATTGGGGTACAGATGGCCCTTCTTTTCACGACATCTGTGTCTTTGGGGTAAATACCCACGAGTGCAATTGCAGGGTCATAGGGAAGCTCTATTTTTAATTTCTTGAGGAATCTCCACACTGTTCTCCAAAGAGGCTGCACCAACTTGCATTCCCACCAACAGTGTAAGAGGGTTCCCCTTTCTCCACATCCTCTCCAACAAATATTGTTTCCTGTTTTGTTAATTTTGGCCATTCTAACTGGTGTAAGGTGATATCTCAATGTGGTTTTAATTTGAATCTCCCTGAGGGCTAATGATGATGAGCATTTTTTCATGTGTCTGATAGCCATTTGTATGTCTTGATTGGAGAATTGTCTGTTCATATCTTCTGCCCATTTTTTGATGTGTTTGCCTGTTTCGTGTGGGTTGAGTTTGAGGAGTTCATTATAGATCCTGGATATCAACCTTTTGTCTGTACTGTCGTTTGCAAATATCTTCTCCCATTCCGTGGGTTGCCTCTTTGTTTTTTTGACTGTTTCCTTTGCTGTGCAGAAGCTTTTGATTTTGATGAAGTCCCAGAAGTTTATTTTCGCTTTTGTTTCCTTTGCCTTTGGAGACGTATCTTGAAAGAAGTTGCTGTGGCTGATATCAAAGAGATTACTGCCTATGTTCTCCTCTAAGATTCTGATGGATTCCTGTCTCACATTGAGGTCTTTTATCCATTTTGAGTTGATCTTCGTGTACAGTGTAAGAGAATGGTCAAGTTTCATTCTTCTACATATAGCTGTCCAGTTTTCCCAGCACCATTTATTGAAGAGACTGTCTTTTTTCCACTGTATATTTTTTCCTGTTTTGTCAAAGATTAATTGACCATAGAGTTGAGGGTCCATATCTGGGCTCTCTACTCTGTTCCACTGGTCTATGTGTCTGTTTTTATGCCAGTACCATGCTGTCTTGGTGATCACAGCTTTGTAATAAAGCTTGAAATCAGGTAAGGTGATGCCGCCAGCTTTATTTTTGTTTTTCAACATTTCCTTAGCGATTCGGGGTCTCTTCTGATTCCATACAAATTTTAGGATTATTTGCTCCAGCTCTTTGAAGAATGCCGGTGGAATATTGATCGGAATGGCATTAAAAGTATAGATTGCTCTAGGCAGTATAGACATTTTAACAATGTTTATTCTTCCGATCCAAGAGCATGGAATGGTCTTCCATCTATTTGTGTCTTCTTCAATTTCTTTCATGAGTGTTCTGTAGTTCCTCGAAGACAGATCCTTTACCTCTTTAGTTAGGTTTATTCCCAGGTATCTTATGGTTCTTGGTGCTATAGTAAATGGAATCGATTCTCTAATTTCCCTTTCTGTATTTTCATTGTTAGTGTATAAGAAAGCCATTGATTTCTGCACATTGACTTCTTTTTTTTTTTTTATAAATTTTTTTATTTTTTATAAACATATAATGTATTATTAGCCCCAGGGGTACAGGTCTGTGAATCACCATGCTCTCTTAACTTCTTATAGTGGATGCTTAGATGAATAATTTACACCTTTCCTTTTTTTTTTTTAACATCAACTTTAAAACCATAAAGTTCTATCTGCTAATTTCTGCAAATTCTCATGTTATCTTCTCAATTATCTTTTTAGTTATCATTTAACTTGAAATATTTTCTAATCACCATTGTGATTTATTCTTTGACCCATGAGTGGTAAAAGTGTTTTTGCTTTATTTCCAAATATTTTGATTTTCAGATTTTTTTTTGTCATTGATTCCTAATATAATACTATTGTGATAAGAAAACATACTTTGAATAATTTCAGTCATTTAAATATATTAAATTTTGGGGCCTGATATATGATTATTTTGGTTAGTGTTCTTTATTTGGTTAGTGTGTAGTTGAAAAGAATGTTGTTGGTTGCACTGATATGGTGATCCATGTGTTTTGGTATATAAGGATGTTTGAATCTTCTACATCTTTATTAATTTTCTGTCTATTCTATTATGAATTACTGAGAGATGAGCCATGAAATCCTCTAGCATAATTGTAGATTGGTCAATTTCTCCATTCATTCTGTTAGTTTTGTTTCATTTGAAGATTAACAATTATTTGCAATCACAGGTAGGATTTTTTTTTTAATGGGTTAACTCTGTTATCATATGATACATTCTTTTGTAATTTACTTCTAAAATCCTTATCCTCATGTCTGTTGTCTCTGATATTAATAAAGCTATTCCTGGGGCACCTGGGTGGCTCAGTGGGTTAAAGCCTTTCCCTTCGGCTCAGGTCATGATCCCAGAGTTTTGGGATCGAGCCCCATGTTGGGCTCTCTGCTCAGCAGGAAGCCTGCTTCCTCCCCTTTCTCTCTACCTGTCTCTCTGCTACTTGTGATCTCTCTCTGTCAAATAAATAAATAAATTCTTCAAAAAAAATTTAAAGCTATTCCTGTTTTCTTATAGTCAGTGCTTACGTAATATGTATCTTCCAAGCTTTTATCAACTACCTCTTTTTATATTTCAAATAAACTGGATCTTCTTGTTTTTAATTCAGCTTGACAATATCTGCATTTTAATGTGTGAATAATTTTTATGCAATTATTGATATATTTGTACTTGTTTACTGTCTTGTTATTAGTTTTCTTCTTGTCTGGTACAATCTTTGTTTCACTTTTATTTCTTTTTTAAACCTTATTTATTATTTGCTAGTATTTTATTTTATCTCTTCCATTGGACTTTAGCTGCAACTGTGTGAATTTTTTAAGTGGTGACCAAAGACTTACATTAATCATCTGTAGCTTACTATAATCTACCTCCAAATAATATTATTATATATCTTCATGTATAATTTTAACACCTTATAGCAGCGTAGTATTTCCATTTACTCTCTCCTATGCACTGTCCTTTTGTTGTCATGTTTGCTTCTACTTATCTTATATACTCCATGATACTTCATTATGAATTATACTCTCAAGATTCAATTCTATTTTAAAGATATATTAGAAATAAGGAAAATAAATTATACTTACCCATTGTTTACTATTTTTAATGTTCCTCTTTAAATCTGAAGAACTTTCAATCTGAAGAACTTTAACATTTCTTGTTACTGGCAACAAATTGTCTCAGCTTGTATTGTATGACAGTGTCTATTTCACTTTCATTTTTTTTATGAAGATTTTCTCTGGGTGTGGAATCCTAAATTGACATTTTTCTCCAGCTCTTTAAAGATATCATTTCTTTGTTTTCTGGCTTTGTTTCTGATGAAAAGGCAAAGGTCATTTTATTCTTTTCCCTTATTATGTATGATCTTTTCCTCCCTTGGTTGCTTTAAGGATTTTCTTTTTATTATTCATTGTCAGCAATTTGATTATGATGTGTCTTGGTGTGATTTCCTTTATGTTTTTTCTGCTTTTGGTTTGTGAGCTTATTGGATCTGTGTTTATATTTCAAATCGAATTTGAAAATTCCTGGGTATTATTCCTTCAGATATTTTTGTGCTCCTTCCTATCTCTTGTTCTTTCCTGGGACTCCAACTGCATATTTGTTAGACTGTTTGATATTGTCTCAGGCTCACGGAGTCTCTGTTCAGTTTTTTTAACCTCCTTTTTTTTTTTTTCCTTTTCTGTGTTTCAGTTTGTGTTGTTTCTATTGCCTGATCTTGAAAGTCCCTGTTTTTTTCTCCCACTCTCTCTGATCTTTTGTTAAGCCCATGCAGTAAATTTTTTATCTCATTATATTTTTTAGCTGTAAAATTTCCATTTGGTTCCTTTATATGTTTCCATTTATTTATTGAAAGTGTCTGTTTCTTCATACACTCATGTTTTATTTTAAATCTTTGAACATGAAACATACTTACAATGCTGTTTTTCAGTGTCCTCATCTATTAATTGAATCATCTTTGTAATTTCTAGTTCTGTTTTTGTTTACTGATTTTTCTCCTGATTATGGGTTTGTTCTGCTTTGTTGCGTGTCTACAACATTTTTATTGGATACTAGATATTTTGAATTCTGGATTTTGTTTCCTTCTTTAAAGTGTATTGACTTTTATGTCAAATCCTTAACATATTTGAGATCAGCTTGCTTCCACTGAGGTTTTTCAAGCTTTGTTACCACAAGTTTAAAGCAGGTTTTGCTGAACTAGCCCCACTCTTCCATAGTTGTCTTTTTGGGGTCTTTTCTGAATGAAGCCCCAGGTGTTTAAGAAGGACTCTCCACTCAGTTGGTCAGAACTCAGATGTCTCTCAGCCTTATGCCGTTCCTGGTGGTTATTCTGGTTATATAACTCTAAGTAGTTGTTCTCTCCCCAACATTTTTTGCTAGTTTCATGTAATCTCACTACATATGTTTGTAATTTAGTTTTGAACCAAAGATCTAAGCGGACTCTTACATTGATTTCTGGAGAACTTTCTCTGAAATGGATCTCTTTTTTTCCTTCAAATTCTGGGTGCCTTCACCTCTCTCATCCCTGATCTCTGCCTGCTAATCTCAGGGGAAACACTTCTCTGCCTCATTTCAGCCTTGAACACTTTGGTTCTAAAAAGGCCCTTATGAAACAATCTGGGTCAATTGCGAGATTTCTTTCATTTGTTTACCTTCTCTCATGGACCGAAGTCCTGTGATTTCTGTTGTTTAGCACCTGAAATTTACATACGTGTGTGTGTGTGTGTGTGTGTGTATTTTTTTCACACTCCTTTTGCTGTTGGTACGGCAGGAGGGGTAATCCTGGATCTGTTAATTCCATCATGGTTGAGATTGGGAGTCTGATGGGTCTTGCCCTTCAGAGCATTATTTATTAAATTATTTATTATTTGTTAAAACATGTTTCAAGTATATATTGATCCCTTCTTCATCTTACTCTAGGAATTTTACAATAGTTATTTTTTTCTCTACTGTCATTAAATAAATACTTCAACTTCCAAAATGTCTTTCTTTTGCTCTATTAAGCAAGTTATTATTTAACGACAAAGCTGCCGAAGAATACTGCTCATTGATGAGTGGGTGGCTTTCTGCAGTTTTTGTTTGTGCTAAAGCTACTCCTCATTAATCATGAAAAGAGAAACAAAACATAGCTTGTGCATAAAAAAAACCACGAGAGAGAGAGTAGATTGGGGGGATATTGATGGACAGGATGCATCTTACTAAACTCATCCAGCCCACTGAGCTGTGATGAGCATCTCCCTTCATCTGGATGAGTGAGCACATGGAGTGTCTCATTTAAAAACCAAAACAGTCTTCAGAAATTTATAGTAGCATGAAGTCATAGTTAAATAATATCCTTTTAACAATAAGCATATCTATAAAAAATGACTTTAGTTGACTAAGGGAGGACCTTTGGGGAAGGTTTTAAAATGCTGATGTTGCAGTGACATTGGTCCTAGTCAGCAGGTCATTTTCAATGTTTCTGCCTCTCATGGAGATCTGAGCAGATGGCAGCCATGAGACGTGGCAGAGAAATTGAACAACCTGTGTTACATACTTTGGACTCTGACCATCATCAAATATGTTATGATTGAGGCAAAAAATCTTTTTGACTTCAGGGAAAAATACAGAGCAGTAAAAATTTTGAAAGTATAATGTATGAGGGTGGGTTTTATGGCCTGAGCTTACTTGGAGACTATACCACCTTAAGGAAGAAGGTGTTGATCTTACTCTGTTGGCTTTTGAGGTTAAATGGTGGACATTATGAAAAGCTAGTTGTGTGTTTTCAAAGCCCTCAGCATACCAGGAAAGAGAAGTGGGATATTAGAATTCATACCACAGGTAAATCTTCTTTGCTTTTCAAATGTTCCTGCGACCCTTTTCAAGTCCTCATTTTAACAGACTCTTGAGGAGATAGGTTACCTTTGAACCATTTGAACTAAAGTGAGATTGGAATAATATTTGAAGTCTTTTGCTGTATTCAGTGGTGTGCTGATAAACTCGCTCTCCGAGGTGAGGGAGGAAGCCCTTGTCTGTTTCAATGGTGTAAGTGCTTATCAGTTTCAATGGTGTGAATATTCCCACCATGGCCAAGTTCAAATGACCAGATTTTAACAACCGGCTTGCAAAATCGCTGGATATTCATGATTGGCCTGGACCCATATGGACAGTTCCAGCACACCACCAGTGGCTGTGTGATATTCTACAGGGCAGGAGAGGAGGAGAATTCTGGCCCCACATTTTTTTTTGGGAAGTATGACTGAGAGAATAACCTTTCTGGCTGGAGCCACTGATTTGTGATTTATTTAATACCACAAAGCATTGATGTGAGAATTGAATGAGATAATGATTGAGTGCTTAACACAATTCCTGAAACATAGTCAGCATTCAATAATTGGTGGTTATTATTGATTGTAAGTAGTTTTGAGATGATTTAGTGGGGGGACATGACAGTTACTGCTCTTTTAATCTGGGGACAGATTTAAAAACTATTGTGAATTTTTTAACTTTTGAAAAAATATTTCTATTTTAATCACACCAGGTTCTATCTACTTTTGAAAAATTATTTATATGACCACTTATTTTTTCTAAATACAATGCTTGATGCGTATGGATTTTTAGATATGTTTGAATAAATTAATGACTCACTAGGGTTAAAAACCTTAGAACCACCCCACTGATAATTTTTTTTTTTAAAGATTTTATTTGTTTATTTGACAGACAGAGATTACAAGTAGACAGAGAGGCAGGCAGAGAGAGAGAGAGGGAAGCAGGCTCCCTGCTGAGCAGAGAGCCCGATGCGGGACTCAATCCCAGGACCCTGAGATCATGACCTGAGCCGAAGGCAGCGGCTTAACCCACTGAGCCACCCAGGTGCCCCCCACTGATAATTTTGCAGTGGAAAGGGGGTAAGAGGGATCATTTGCCACCTATAGAGGTGGTAAACCTCTAGGAGTCCCTTGTTTTTCACAAACGCAGTTACCCAATCCAAATATCCAAGTACTTTTATAGACTTGATAATGGAATTGCAAGTAAGACCAAATTTTATATAAATTGGAAGGGTTTGATTTCAATTTTCTAGAATGTTTTCATGAGGAGTAAGTGCTTTTACGTCTGTTTTTCAGAATCCTAGTATTTTGAAGAGAATATCAATATATTATGACCTCTGAAGAAAATATTGATGAAAGTGGTTCATGTAGTTGTTTCTTCTTTTTTTTTTAAAAAAATATTTTATTTATTTATTTATTTATTTATTTATCAGAGAGAGAAAGAGAGAGAGACAAAGAGCACAAGCAGGCAGAGTGGCAGACAGAGGCAGAGAGAGAAGTAGTCTCCCCGCTGAGCAAGGAGCCTGATGCCATACTGGATCCCAGGACCCTTGGATCATGACCTGAGCCGAAGGCAGCAGCTTAACTAACTGAGCCACCTGGGATCCCATGTAGTAGCTTCTTAAGGATGCAAATATCTTTTTGTCAGAATCCTTATAGAGTTTTGTAGTTCACTCAATTATTATCATTAGATATGTTTTTCATATCAGTTTCAACCCAAAGAATCTCTGAATTTTAGCTCTAAATAACTAATGTTTTATTCTTTTAATAATAAAAATACCATGAAAATTTTATTAAAGGTATTTCAAGAGGTAGCATATGAATATTTCCAATGCTTTTTTTTTTTTTTTTGGTGGAAAAACAAGATCACCTTTTTAAATGCTATAGTGCCAAGCCTATCAAAATATGTATACTACATTTTTATTCATATTTAACAAATGGCTCTGATTGTATTTGAATTCAGGTCTGTTGGTCATAATAAGACAGCAGCAACAATAATTCAAAATAATACAGACAGCATCCATAGATTTCTTTAGTTATCCATTTTTGTGTAATCTTAAAGCTTCCCTTCCCAATTACACTGTTGGAAAATCACTGAAAAATGCAAATGGATAAGAGCTTGTCAGGCAGTTGTGTGAACTGGCAAGAATAATAATGTTGGCAGTTCTGTAATCACTGAGCATACAAAAGCTGACAGGACAAATACTTTCTTTCCACCAATTCACTAAATGTGTATTATTCCTGCATGCTTTAAAAAGCACAGGTGAAAACACACCATTCTCTGAGTTGGCCTTTTAAGCATTTTCAGACTCATCATGGTATAGAACAACAGAAATTTGGGGACACCTGGGTGATTCAGTGGGTTAAGCCGCTGCCTTCAGCTCGGGTCATGATCTCAGGGTGATTGGATCGAGCCCTGCATCAGGCTCTCTGCTCAGCAGGGAGCCTGCTTTCCCCTCTCTCTCTGCCTGCCTCTCTGCCTACTTGCGATCTCTCTCTCTCTTTCAAATAAATAAATAAAATAAAATTAAAAAAGGAGAATTACAGACCAATATCCTTGATGAACATGATGCATATATTCTCACCAAAATACTAGCCAATAGGATCCAACAGTACATTAAAAGGATTATTCACCACGACCAAGTGGGATTTATTCCTGGGCTACAAGGTTGGTTCAACATCCTCAAAACAATTAATGTGATACAATACATTAGTAAAAGAAAGAACAAGAACCATATGATGCTCTCAAAGCATTTGACAAAGGACAGCATCCTTTCTTAATCAAAACTTTTCACAGTGTACGGATAGAGGGTAGATACCACAATATCATCAAAACCAACTATGAAAAACCGACAGCCAATATAATTCTCAATGGGGAAAAACTGAGAGCTTTTACCCAAAGGTCAGGAACATAACAGGCTGTCCACTATTACCACTGCCATTCAACATAGTACTGGAAGGCCTAGCCTCAGCAATCAGACAACGAAAAGAAATAAAAGGCATCTGTATCAGCAAAGAAGTAGTCAAATTCTCACTCTTTGCAGATGATATGATACTTTCCTTGGAGAACCCAAAAGACTCCCCTCCAAAACTGCTGGAACTCATACAGGAATTCAGTAAAGTGTCAAGATATAAAATCAATGCTCAGAAATCAGTTGCATTTCTATATACCAACAGCAGGACAGAAGAGTAATTAAGAAGTTAAATCCCACTTACAATTGCACCCAAACCATAAGATACCTAGGAATAAACCTAACTAAAGAGGCAAAGAATCTGTACTCAGAAAACTATAAAGTACTCATGAAAAAAATTGAGGAAGACACAAAGAAATGGAAAAACGTTTCATGCTCATGGAATGGAAGAACAAATATTGTGAAAATATCTATGCTACCTAAAGCAATCTACACATTTAATGCAATCCCTATCAAAATACCATAATTTTTTCAAAGAAATGGAACAAATAATACTAAAATTTATATGGAAGCAGAAAAGACCCCGAATAGCCAGAGGAATGTTGAAAAATAAAGCCAAAGTTGGTGGCATCACAATTCCAGACTTCAAGCTCTATTACAAAGATGTCATCATCAAGACAGTGTGGTACTGGCACAAAAACAGACACATAGATCAGTGGAATAGAACAGGGAGCCCAGAAATAGACCCTCAACTCTATGGTCAACTAATCTTCGACAAAGCAGGAAAGAATGTCCAATGGAAAAAGGACAGTCTCTTCAACAAACGGTGTTGGGAAAATTGGACAGCCACATGCAGAAGAATGTAATTGGACCATTTCCTTATACCATGCACAAAAATAGACTCCAAATGGATGAAAGACTTCAATGTGAGATAGGGATGCATCAAAATCCTTGAGGAGAACACAGGCAGCAACCTCTTCGACCTCAGCCGCAGCAACCTCTTTGACCTCAGCCGCAGCAACTTCTTCCTAGAAACATTGCCAAAGGCAAGGGAAGCAAGGGCAAAAATGAACTATTGGGACTTCATCAAGATCAAAACCTTTCACACAGCAAAGGAAACAGTCAACAAAACCAAAAGACAACTGACAGAATGGGGGGAGATATTCACAAATGACATATCAGATAAAGGGTTAGTACCCAAAATCTAGAAAGAACTTATCAAACTCCACACCCAAAGATCAAATAATCCAATCAAGAAATGGACAGAGGACATGAACAGACATTTTGGCAAAGAAGACATCCAGATGGCCAACGACACATGAAAAAGTGACCCACATCACTTGGCATCAGGGAAATATATATCAAAACCACAATGAGATACCACCTCACACCAATCAGAATGGCTAAAATTAACAAGTCAGGAAATGACAGATGCTGGCAAGGAAGCAGAGAAAGGGGAATCCTCCTACACTGTTGGTGGGAATGCAAGCTGGTGCAGCCATTCTGGAAAACAGCATGGCAGTTCCTCAGGAAGTTGAAAATAGAGCTACCCCATGACCCAGCAATTGCACTACTGGGTATTTACCCTAAAGATACAAATGTAGTGATCCGAAGGGACACGTGCACATGAATGTTTATAGCAGCAATGTCTATAGTAGCCAAACTATGGAAAGAACCTACGTGTCCATCAACAGATGAATGGATAAAGAAGAGATGGTATATACACACACACACACACGTATATGTACATATATGTACATATACATATACATACACATAATGGAATACCATGCAGCCATCAAAAGAAATGAATTCTTGACATTTTCAATGACATGGATGGAAGTAGAGGGTATTACTCCAAGCGAAAAAAGTTAATCAGAGGAAGACAATTATCATATGATCTCTTTGATATGAGGAATTTGAGAGGCAGGGCAGGAAAAAATGAAACAAGATGGGTATTGGGAGGGAGACAAACCATGAGACTCTTAATCTCACAAAACAAACTGAGGGTTGCTGGAGGGATGCTGGGGGGATGTGGAGAGAGGGGTGGGGTTATGGACATTGGGAAGGGCATGTGCTATGGTGAGTGCTATGAAGTGTGTAAGCCTGATGATTCACAGACCTGTACCCCTGGGGCAAATAATACATTATAGGTTTATAAAAATAATTTTTAAAAAATTAAAAATAAAAAAGAGGCCAGGGCCTACACCTATGTATTTTCACAAGGATCTGGTAGGTAGTGGTGCCATTTAGTGCAATAAGGGAATACTGGATGAAGAGTAGATTTTGTTTGTTTGTTTGTTTTTTAAGATTTATTTATTTATTTGAGAGATAGAGAGTGAGCGAGCCAATGGGTAGGGGAAGAGAGAGAGTGAAACCCAATCAAAATCCAGTTTAGTACAGAGCCCACTGTGGGAAAAAGTTCTCTTTATTTTTTTAGAGATTTATTTATTCATTTTAGAGAGAGAGCGAGAGCGAGAGTATGAGCAGAGGTGGGAGGAGGAGGGGCAGAGGGAAAGGGAGAGAGAAAATCCCACGCTGACTCCTGAACGTGGAGCCTACCTGGGTCTCCATCCCATGATCCGAGATCATGACCTGAGCTGAAACCAAGAGTGGGATGTTTAACGGACTCTGCCACCCAGGAGCCCGAAATAAAGAGCAGGTTTTATAGGAGAGATTATGGCTCTGGTTTGGGCACAATGACTTTGAGAGTCTATGTAGCATCCAAAAGGCTCTACCCATTTGGCTGTGCAAAATACAGTTCTGCAGTTGAGACAGAGTGTGAGGAAGGATCTGTAATTTCTGGGGCCGTTGTAATAATGATAACATTTGAGAATATGGGAGTAATGTTCACCAGATGGAGAGAGGAGTTTGGGGAGGATAAAGGTTTGGTATTAAGTTCCCAGGATCCTCAGTATATGAAGAATAAGTAGAGAAAGGGAAACAGGTTTGGAGAAGGTAAATTAGATGAGGTGACATGGTGTTGATGAGGGAGCAGGAGGCTGGTGAGGACAGAGCAGAAGCTGGTACCTTGCACCCCCTCTTCACCCGCTCCCCTCCATATGTGTAGCATTCCTCAGGCACCCCTGACTGCCATAAAACGATAAATAGTTAACTTGCAGGGATCGCAATCCTGCAGAACAGGAATCTCCCTTGCTCTACAGGTATCCTAGAGAACTAAACAGGGAGGTTACCTTATCAAGAGCACAAATTTCCAGAGGCAAATAACTCTCATTTCCTGAAGGCCTAATGTCCCCCTCCCCACCATAAACTGGAGGAGACTGAGGTAGAAGGGAATGTAAATGATAGCAGGGTCATAATACCCCACTAAGAATCTCCCAATTATCTTGATGTTAATGCCTGACCTAAAAACGACATTGATCAAGCCATAAGGGCAAGGACCACCCCCCCCCGTCACCTTGTAGGCCCACCTTAGCACGTGAGAGCTCTGTTGAAATCTCCCATCCCTTCACCACCTCCCCCCAACCGTAAGGTATATAACATGCCTGCCCTCACAACTCGGGGCAGCAGCTCTTCCTGCCACGGGTCCTGTCCCCGTGCTTTAATAAACCACCATTTTGCACCAAAGATGTCTCAAGAATTCTTTCTTGGTCATTGGCTCCAGGCCTCAGCCCACCGAACCTCACCTAGGTTCTGGGACTTCATCAGTGTGACAGAAGCCCAGGGAAGAATTTCAAGGCTGCGGACATATTAACAGGACATAATACAGAAATAAAGACTATTTTTGAGTAAGATGACAAATGAAGAGTGTTAATTAGATTTCGTAGCATAAAAGTAATTGATGGCCTTACCAAAAATAACTTTTGGGATGTGGAGAGGGTGTATGGATGGGTATATTAGAATGAGCAGACTGGTGAAATGAGGAAGCTGAGAAGAAAGAATTTTGTACCACCTTCCAGAAGTTGGTTTGGGGAGACGGGAGGCAAGAGAGGGTGATGTGGCCTTGGGGTGTGTGTGTATGTGTGTGTGTGTGTGTGTGTGTGTGTGTGTGTGTGTTTTACATAGGGATTTTGATTTAGATAAATACTCAAGATAAAGGATTTCAGTGGAAAGAGAGAGTTATTTAGTGCACGAGATAAAGGGAATATTGATAGCCTAAGATTCTAGAAAGTTTGAAAGTGGTGGGATTTGTAATGGGCTGTGGGGTGGGGGAGGATTAGGAGGGTACAGATGCTGATTTAGCTGCAGGAAGCCGAGGGAGTTGGTATTTCATGGTTTCCAATTGTTTTGCGGAATAGGAGGCGGGGTGATTTCCTGAGTGAGATGAAGAGGGCCTTGGCAGTTTGAGGAGATGGAAATAGTCATTGCAGAGAGTAAGAAGCCTGCTGTAGAAATCGAAGTGAGAAAGCATGCTGGTTCAGAGAGCTTCCTCATTTCCTGTTTTGGATGTGTTTGGAATGTCAGAGACAGAACCTGATACATAGTAAACACTTAGCATATTGGTTGAAAGAATATTTTATGAACTTGAGGTTGTGAGTTAACTGTTGACTAAAGGCCAAAGCACAGAGCCAGCATTCTTTCTTTGTCTATATTTGACTTTCAGGGTCTTTACACAGGTTTACACAAGTTGAAGATCGTTCTTGGCAGACTGGCAAGGGACCGCTGGCTTTAAAATGTTGGGAAGAAATGTGGCTTCTTCTGTATTATAATTTATAGCTACAAGAAAGCATTTGCACATCTGCACCCTCGTTCCTTTAGAAAGTCAGTTTATTTTCTGCAAATCCTTCCTTCTTTTAGACACTTTCTCTTTCCCTTTGAGAGCTATTTGTCATGGACACTTACACACTTAGGAAGCTTTTTTCAAAGGATTATTATTTCTTTTGGACAAATGTGTCCACAGTAGAAAGAGATTTGTCATGAAATGGGTGGCAATTATTTCATGTTTGAAATTATCATTGCCATTGAAAGTATAAAGGTCAAGTGCATGTAGCCCCAAGATGGGCCACTTTGGCATTGAACATTATTTTGATTTGAAAGTAATCAAAACCTGGCAGATGCAAGAAAAGCTCTCTTCTTGGTCCTCAACTGCCTACATTTACATCGGAGAGAAGAGCCTTTACCAGGAAGAGAGTTATTAACAGACTCACCTTTACCTAAGAAACTTGCCTATGTAATAGGGCAACCTGTGATTTTCCAAAACATCTTTCCCCTTCCCTGCTATAGCCTTTCTCCCTATTATGTCCTCTGACCCTCCTCTCCTTAGCTCATATATGCTTCATGTTGCCTCACTGACTTTGGAATTTCCTATCTGTGTGGATTCCCCTTACATATGCTATTAAACTTGGTTTTCCCCCAGCTAATCTGTCTCATGTCAGTCTGATTCTGAATCCAGACAGAAGGACCAAAGGGCAGAGGAAGGTCTTTCTCCCCTGCAGAAAGGATAATGGCAAGTTCCTCACATGCTTTCCCTGTGTTAGCTCAGTATTTACAATGTACCAAATGGCTTGAGTCAGTTTTGACAACTTTTTCCACTTCTCATGGAAACTTGATAAGTAATTTGAAAATATTCATTTTTTCAATGTCGTTGACTAAGTTAAGCAGTTTCACTTTCAGTTCTGTAATAAATACTCTTGTATCACCACAGATTCTGGTGATATTATTTAGGCTTCTCCTTAAATGCTTGTGTTTTATTTGGAATTGGGATTAACATAATCTTTTGGTAATTTTCATTCTTGGTAATTATTTAATGTCTTTGCATTCGCAGAGAGAAAATTCTCAAATTACTCTAGGTGCATATATGTGAATACATCTGAAATTTTGATTAATTCCTGCATTCTTCCTATTCTTTGTCCAGCCTAATTGTGTTCCTTCTTTCTAATAGTAATTGAGAACCCTCCTTGGACAATATGTTCATAAATGAAGACACTTCATTTTCTAGATTGCATTATTAGAAAAGGCATTTTTAAACATTTCATATTTTAGAAGGTGATACTGGTTCATTCTACAGAACCAGAAAATTTTCCTAAGGGTGTAACATACCATCAAAGATAAAATACTGTGACTGTCAAATATATTCAATTATGAGAATCATGTCAGTAGCCTCATAAAAGCTTTTATTTGGTAGTTTAGAAAAATGCTATTCATCATCTAGAATTACCAGCTTTTAGAAATTTCAATGCAGTTTGTTTTCTGCAAGGAATGACTTGTACATGAAATGCATCCCAGAATAGAGCCCAATACCCCTTGAATGGCTTGCATATAAGTGACTCATTATGGGCTAAGTGACAATTACTTCATTTTCATCACTGATCAATTCATTTCATCTTTGGTTAGGCAAATTAACCACCTGAGGTGCACCTGTTTGAATGCATGTCTTAGGTCTGCATGCAAAGTAACTATAGGAAAAAACAAACCTGTTTCTACATCCTACAGGGACAAAAGCAGAGTGCACTGCATATGTAAATACTTGATAAACAGTTACTGAAAAAGTGAAAATTTGCCCATATTCTCATCATTACTCATTTTAGGGGAAGTGTATATCTCTACTCTCCCCCACCCTCCACCCAGGTTTACTTTCATTGTATCAAACCATCTGTGGGCATTGCAACAGCTATTGAGAACATTTTTCTACTAAGAGTCTATTTTATATTTAGATTATATGTATTATCCAATGTTTCATGCAAAAATGTGGATTCTTTACAGAGGAAGTGGTTTTAAAATTCCAGTGGCCTTAGCGTTTAAGAACTCTGTATGGTCTGGCCTCAAATTCCTGCATTTCACAATGGACAGAACAGAGCAGAGGTCTTTAGATTGTTTAAAAAATTACCTGCTTTGTTTTTTGTTTTTTAAGGATTTTATTTTTTTGAGAGAGACAGGACTGGCAGAGGGAAGGTCAGAGGAACAAGCAGATCCCCACTGAGTATGGAGCCCGATGCAAGGCTGAATCCCAGGACCCTGAGATTGTGACCTGAGATGAAGTCAGCCGCTTGAACTGACTGAGCCACCCAGATGCCCCTAAAAACATTACATTTATTTATTTATTTATTTGACAGTGACAAAGAGCACAAGCAAGGGGAGCAGCGGGCAGAGGGAGAAACAGGCTGTCCACTAAGCAAGGAGCCCAAAATGAGACTCATTACCAGGACCCTGGGATCATGACCTGAGGGTGAAGGCAGATGCTTAACTGACTAAGCCACACAGGTGTCCCCCCACTCCCCCCCCCAAAATATTACCTTTTTAAAAAGAGTATCAAAAATAGTTATTGCAGCCACTCCATACAGGATGGGACGCATTCAGAATTGGTTCGTTAACAAGACTGATGATGCCACACACACACTCAAAATATACGAGATTTATTAGACCTCCCAAGCAGGTCCAAAATGACAAGAGAGAGCAAGGAAAGGAGACTGGGTCGGGGTTTTTTTTGGCAGTTAGGAGGTGGGACCCGGTTGAGGGTTCCTCTATGGGTTGAACCTCCCCACTGATTCCAAGGGAGGCAGCAGGGGGCTTGCTTATCAGCTTGCCCAGATGGGGGGCAGAAGGGAAGAAGGAGGGGTGACACTAAAAAAGATGTCTGTGGTCAGGGATCCAGAATAGAATCAGATTCTTTGTTGCAGATGCTGTCATGGGAGAGATCAGAATTTTATGAGGGACAGTGTAAATGAACTTTCATCTTTGTATGGTTTTTAATAATCTATTTCATGGTAGGTGAGGATTTTTTTTTTCCCCTAGTGTTATAGCCTCAAAGGTTGTGGTTGGCCCTAGGCTACAATTTACCTTTTTAAACTTAGTTTCTACTGTTCTCTTTGCCACATGGAATCACAAGCCCTATTCTCCAACCCTGCATTTTTGCTCATGCTCTTCTCTTGTCCTGAAATCCTCTTCCTGCTTCATTTGCAGGTTTGAGTCTTACCTGTTCTTCAAGTCCAGTTTAAAGGCTTGAAACTTTTTTTCTGGTTCTGTCTCTGAGAACTAATTGCTGCTTCTTCTAGAGTCTTAAAGAATACTTTGTTTCTCCTTATAACACTTCTCATTGTCTAACTAGTCTCTAAAGCACCTGGAGACCAGAATCTAAGAGAATAACTGATCTTTGTATCTTCTACACTGTCTTTCTTATAGGATGTCAGCTCCAAGAAGGCAGGAACATTGTTTGGCACACTGCTGTTCCTTTACCCTTGAAATAGTGCCTGGCACAGAATATATACTCACTATACATCTTTTATAAATGAATATGACAAACATTTGCTGAATAATGGAAGCTAAATTCATAAAGACTGTCTGATTCAAAATTGCATTAGATTCTTAAATTGTTCTTTGATACATTGCTTTAAAAAAAAGAACACGTATTTTATTAAGAGTTTAGCATTTCAACCGGTTGACTTGGCAGTTGAATTAATGTAAAGGCAAAGTCGATATTGGACGAGGCATTTACAACTGGGCATCTCTGACATGGTTCTGTAACATTTTCAGAAACTGAAACAGACTTTGATTGAAACAGGGAGTGTTAAATAACATGCAGATCTTCGAAGGTACTGGGCAAGCCTAGACATTTTGCTTTTGCCCTGTCCCTGGTTTTCAGAGATCTATGTGAAATCTGTTCTTTTTATCACAGCTATAGGCAAAACTTGCAGATTTTGAGAAGGTGCCTCCAGCAGGCTGTGCACACTTCCTTTAGCTGTAGCTAGTGCGTTTACCAGAGACCAACCGAAGATAGTCTATAAGACAAGGAGTCTTATGATCCTTATGACATCAGGCAGATCAGTCTGAGTGAGGGAAGTCTACTAAGGGAAGAGAAACCAGCAGTGTATACCTCCAAAACAGTTTTTGCCTCAGTGTTTAAGGACTTACTTTCCCCCAGGGGAGTGCAAACCAAATACTGTTTGCAGAAGGTTAGCGTGTCTGAACTCAGTTATGCACTCCCACATTAAGGGTGTCAAAGCCCAACATCAAAAATTCCTAGCTAAACCAGATTTCAACTGATGGTTGATTAAAAACAAAAGCAAATAAAACCCAAAGAACCTCCTTACCTTTCTGCGTCTCTATGTCTTCACATTTAAGAACTTCCCTGCCCTTTATTCGTAAATTATAGATGTCAAAATGGAAAGGACAAAGAGAAAAAGAGAATACCTGATTATAGAAGGGGATGATTGATAGCAAAGGAGGATTTGTAAGCTGATTACTAAGGAGTCTGGGATAGACTGTATCTTCCACTCCTTGAATCTGCACTGGTCTTGTGATTTGTTTTGCTTGAAGTGACTTTGTATGAAATTCAGAGCCCAGGCCTCCAAAGACCTTCTGCATTTGTCTTCATGGATGCTCCCCAGACACTTTTATTGTAAGAAGCCCATCTTGCTTCTGGGAAGGTGAAAGGCTGTGGGGCCAAGAACCGAGGCACACTATAGTCAAGAGTCAGCACCAAACACCAGACATGGGAGAGAAGCCGTCCAGGCCCTTTTATTTTCTGCTGAGTCACCAGCTGAATGTGGGAGTAAGCTCATGTGAAACCAGCAGAGGAAGCTACTCTACCAACACACAGATTCATGAAAAATAGTCAATCAGGCTGTTGTTAGCTGCTAAGTTTGGGGGTGACTTGTCACATGGCTAAGGATAACTGATGCACAGCTTGATTTTGAATTTCACTCTTATTTAGTTGGACGAATCTTAATTATTGCTTTCCAGCTTCTCGGGTTTTTCAAAACGGTAACATTTCAGCATCTTTAACTGTTGTATATCGCTGAGTTATTCCTTTGTTCACTCTTTCACTCAGTCTATGTCGCCTGAGTATCTTGTACGTGTTAGGAAGTGGTGAAATGAGACTTCAGAGGTAGGCTGATAGAAGACCTGTGCTTTTCAAGTCAATATGGGCTGGTGATTAAAAATGAAATAGAATAGAATAGATGGCACACATAGTCACGATAAGCTTGGTTTCAGTTACCTAAATATATGCGCGTGAGTCATAAGAGTTTCTGCTACTGTGGGTTCTTATTTTTAAAAGTTTGGAAACCACTAGACCATATCATGGAGAGCCTCATGTGCTATCTTAAAAATTAGATTTTTTCCCTACACTTTGAGGTGTGATTGCAGAATTTTAGGCATGGTTGGATATGTGTTTTTAGGCCAACAGTGCTGGTGGCGGTGTGATGGATTTATTTGAAGGGAGAATGACAGAGGTAGGGAGGGGAGTTAGTCCAGACTGAAATAGAGATAAGCAGAGAGGCTCTCTTTTAACAAGATTTTATGAGTTAGGAGAGAAAGGAGTAGACTTGAGAAGTAGTTGGGAATTTAAATCAGAAAAACTCTGAGATCAGTTGGATATGGGGGTGAAGGGAAGGGAAGAATCAAGGAAATGATTGATATTAGGATGTTCTGGCAGACTTTATATGGGAAGTAATGTTAAGAAAGGCACCAAGGATGATTCACAGATTTCTGTCTTGTATGAATGTCTTGGCCACCAATAGGAATAAATAATGTAGGAATAAGAGCCCATTTGTACTGGGGGAATCTATTAATTAGTTTGGGGCATGGCAACACTGTGCTGTCTGCAGGACATTCAAATAGCAGGTACCTAGATAAATGACCTAGAAACTAGAGAAACCCAGACTCCTGGCTGTCTGACTTGTGGTTTTGGCTCACATCATGACCTCATGGGTTGTGAGATAGAGCTCTGCGTGGGGCTTCACACTCCACTGGGAGTCTGCTTGAGAGTCTCTCCCTCTGCCCTCTCTCCCATGTGCATGTGCTCGTGTTCTCTTCCTCCCTCCCTCTCTCTTTCTTAAATAAATAAATAAATAAATCTTTTTTTTTTTTTTTTTTTTTTTTTAAGTTAGAAACAGATGGGGTATCATTATATGGTGATTAAAACCAAGATGATAGACTAAAGAGAGAGAAATGGGCCAAGGGAAAGAACTCTTAAATGCTCGGAAACCATTAAGTGGTGGCAAAGTGAAAGGAGGCCAGAATGATAGTAGGGGGGAAGGCTAGAACCTGCAGCATACCCAGTAATCAAGGGAAAGGATACTTTCAAGGAGACTGGGTTTAACAGTGTCCAATGAAACAGAGAGACTTATAAAAATAAAGACTAAATTTTTGCTTCGTATTTGGCAATTAGGAGGTCACTTTTAAGCGTATTAATAGAGTGGTGGGGCCAGTAGCCAGACAGCAGTGGGCTGAGCATTAGTAGAAAGAGAAACGCTACTGTATTAGGATGTTTGGATGGGATTAAAAGGTGAGCTTCTCTATGGTTCTCTCTCTCTCTCTTTGTGTGTGTGTGTGTGTGTGTGTGTTTTAAGAGGCAGAGAAAGGGGGAGGGGCAGAGGGGGTGAGAGAGAGTCTTAAGTAGGCTCATACCCAGCACTGAGCCTGACATGGGGCTTCATCTCACAACCCTGTGATCATGATCTGAGCTGAAATAAGAGTCAGACATTTAACTCACTGAGTTACCAAGTGCCCCCAATTTGCTTGTTTTAATGTTTAAAGCCCTGGAAGAAAATGCCAGTAGAGGAGGATGAAAACATGAAAATAGACAGCAAGAGAGAATGACAATTAGAATAATAACCATTACACCCTCCAGAGGCAGTGGCCAAATCCTACTGCTTGTTACTTCCTCAACCTCCCTTCCATGGGTTCCTTCTACCTGCTGTTTCCGCTCAGTCGTTGTTCAGGCCTCCATTGCCACTTGCCTAGATGAATGCCTGCTCACTGTTTATTGCACAGACCCTAGGATTTAAAGAGTTATTAGAATTGTAGAAAATAGGAGGGGAAAAAACCCCCACTGTATGAATTGACTGTAATGCAGGCTGAGGGCATGATGGTGGCAAGACCATTTAATTTTCTCTGGAGGCTTAGAAACCTTCACAGAGAATATGACATTTGAACTGACTTTTGAAGGATGAGTGTTGTTGTTGTTGTTGCTTTCCAGAGGATCAGGCCATTTTAGGTAGAGGGGACAGCATATGCAAGAGAAACAACAGAGCCCATGGCCAGAAGGTGGATGGGTGCTTTAGTCTACTCGGGCTGCCACAAGGAAGATCACAGACAAAATGACCCAGACAACAGAAATCTATTTCTCACAGTTCTGGAGGCTGGATGTCCAAGCCCGGGGTGCCAGCATTGTTGGGTTCTGGTGCATTCTCTCCTCCTGGCTTCCAGATGGATGCCCTCATGCCTGTGCTCATTTGGTGGTGCGAGAGAGAGAGCCCGTGTGTCCCCTTCTTTTCGATCTCACAGCACCTCTGGCACCCACTCCAGCATGAAGGTCCCTTCTTCATGACATTGTGGAAATCCAATTATCTCCCCAAAGTTCCATCTTTAACTACTATGTATTGAGAGGTAGGGCTTCAATATATGAATCCTGGAGGGATACAGCTGGTTTAGTCCCCAGCACTCTTCTTCTAGCCTTCCAAAATCCATGTCCTTCTTGCATGCAAAATATATTCATTCCATCCCCAAGTTCCCAAAAGTTCTGACTCAGTCCAGCATCAACTCTAAAGCCTAAGGTTCCAAGTCTCATTTAAATGTCATCTGAAGCAGGCATGAGTGAGACCCAAGGCATAGCATGGCCCATCCTGAGGGAAAATTTCTCTCCAGCAGTGAACCCATGTAAAAAGTATTCTGAGACCCAATTTCCAATGCGGGTGTGTTTGGGTACATAACTACCAAGCAATTCTCTGGACACCAGCTGGGTATTTGTCCTACAGTTCAACTCCCTTCTGACACTAGGTACACAGAGTCAGATCCCACAGGTTAGGGGTTCAGTCCTATAAGACTGAGCCGCCCCCACCCTTGCCCTTCAGATGCCCATTGTAAGCCCAGATTGTTTCCTGTATTTATGGCCAACAGGCTGTAAATCAGTGGTTCCTATGACCCCCTCCTTTGGTTTGATTAATTTTCTGGAACAGCCCACAGAACGCAGAAAAGCATTTTGCACCTTTCATGATAAAAGGATGTGACTCCAGAACCGATGAAGTGATGCCAAGGACAAGATATAAGGAAGGGGTGTGGGACTTCTGTGCTCTCTCAGGGCATGCTACCTTCCTACGTCTCCACATGTTCACCAATCTCTCTCCAAACCCTGTCCTTTTGGGTTTTATGACTTCATTACACAGGCATAATTGATTAAATCATTGGCCATTGGTGCCTGAGTCAACCTCCAGTCCCTCTCCCTTTCCTGGAAATCAGGAGGTGGGATTGAAAGTTCTAATCCTCTATTCTTGGTTGGTTCCCCTGGCAACCAGCTCCTTTGTAGAGACATGATCCAAAAGCCACGTCATTAACATAATAAGAGACACCTTTGTTGCTGTCATCACTGTCATTTCTTAGGCTTTTAGGAGTTCTGTGCCAAAAACTGGGATGAAAGCCACATGTATATTTCTTATTTCTTATTATAAATCACAGTATCACACTGTGAAACCAGATAAGTTTTGTGCTTCCAAAATACAGTGGTGGGACAGGGGTAGGATAAACATTTCCATTACAAAAGGGAGAAATCCGAGGGGGATGATGGGGATGATGGGGAAGAAGGGGATGATGGGTCCCAAAGGAGTCCAGTACCCAGCAAGGTAAACTCCCTCAAATCCCGAGGGTAGGAATTAATTCCCTTTGGTTCAGTGCCTCACCTTCTGGATTTCCTGGGGAGGCAGACCTGCCCCATGGCTCTGCTGGGTGACGATCCCATCCTTAATGCTCCAGATAGTCCGGCCCCTGTGGCTCTAGATGGTCCCATTCTAATAGCTATGGTTAGACGTTGTCTCTGTCTCCCTTGCTTTGAGGCTAATCTGGCAATGTCCCTACACGTACAATCCTGTAATCCCTTTACTGAGTGATAACCCAGCTTTTGGTGTTCTCTTCTGAACACACTTTCTCATTATTTGCAAACTAGGCAGGATGGGGGCTTTCCAAATCTTCAAGTTTTAGTTCCTTTTTATTGAATAAGTCCTTTATTGCATCTCTTTCTTCCTGCATTTTAGTACAAGCCATGAGGAGGAACCCACTTTAAACACTTGTTTAGAAATCTCCTCAACTAAATATGCAATTCCATCACTTGCGGATTCTACCTTCTAAACAACGCTAGACCATGAACAAAATTCAGTGAGGTCTTTGCCACTTTATGACTAGGATTGCCCTTCCTCTGATTTCCCGTAACATATTCCTTGTCTCTGTCTGGGATCTTGCCAGATACTGCCCCTAATGTACATATTTCTATAGTATTTTGTTAATGATTATAATATACATATATGAAAGATAGAGTTAGAGATTGAGATTTATTATAAGGATGTGGCTCACGCAGTTATGGAGGCTGAGAAGTCCCAGGAGCTGTAGTCAGGAAGCTAATACTCAGGAGAGCCATTGATACAGTTTTATTCTGAGTCCAAAGGCCTGAAAACCAGGACAGCTGATGATGTAAATTCAAGTCTGAGTCCAGGTCTGAAAGTGGGAGAAAACCAATGTCCTAACTTGAAGACATCAGGCAGAGAGAACAAATTCTCTCTTATTCCGCCTTGTTGTTCTTAGTTCTTCAGAGGATTGGACGCAGCCCACCCATGTTGAGAAGATGAATCTGCTTCACTCAGTCTGTTGATTCAAATGTGAATCTCATCCAGAAAGCCCTCACAGACACACCCAGAATAACGTTTAACCAAATGTCTGGACACCCTAAGGGCCAGTCAAGCCGACACATAAAATTAACCATCCCAGTGTATATGGAAGGACTTGTGGAGATTGAAGTTAGATGGGCAGGACGGGAGCGATTTATGAAGAGCACACATGGTTAAGCCTCCTCAGAATTGTTGTTCTCTCTTAGCTAATAAGGGAACATTTAAGAGCCTTTGCTAGCAAAGACCCAAGATCACAACTGTGTGTTAGTGTTTTTATTAACATTAATGGTGGTGGTTGAAATTTCTTCAGAAATTTCCCCTAAAGACCCACAAGTCTGGTTAAGACGGAATAATATTTAGAAGATCTCAAATCTAGAGTCACCATCCCAATTTCAGCACTTATTATTTGGGTGATTTTGGTAAGTTATTTAACCTTTTTCTAGATCTCAGTTTTTGCATCAACAATATAGAAATTCCAGTCATTGTGTGGATTAAATGCTGTGATGCCTAAAGTACCTAGAAAAACTATTCTTTCCCCAAATGTTGCTCCCTACCCTCTGTTTGGATGCAGTCAGCCTAAATACGCAGCCTAGATCAGGATATTTTTAGAATTCATCAATATAGGAACCACATTATTAAAGAATCATGTTTCAATTGGAAATTTCTTATTACTATTAATAAAAAGGGTGTTGATTGGTAGAAGGCAGTAGATTGATTTTGCTTTATTATGAAAAATTTCAAACATGCACAAGAGAGAACAGTTAATGAATTTCCATATACCCATCACCCATTATTATCAAAATTTTGCACATGTCTTTTATTGATGCCTTTCTATAGAGTTTTTTTTTTAAAGACCCAGGAATTATACACACCCTAGTGTGCATCCTAAAATATATGAGGTATACTGCTATATAACTAAAATGCATTATCACCCCTTACCATGTCCAGTAAATGTTCATGTTTCTGCAACAGTAATGATAGTTCTGTGTGCTTCTAGAGCTATTCATATTTTAGGGGCTTTATTAATACATGCAGAGAAACTGGTGGATAAAGAATAGTTAATTACTCCCAAATATACGTGTAATTTTGTCAGACCCAAAAAGGTTTGTCTAGTGAGGTTGGTTTAGTATTTGAAATACAAAAATTAGTGTGAGTTAATCATATTCCCACAAAGGTTTGTGACATTGATAATAGTTAAAACTTGGAAAATCAATACTAATACAAACATAGATATTGTTTTCACAAGGGAAGGTTTCAGAACATTATCAACAGGCTGCCTTTGCTTGTATTATCTGAAAAAATGTGTGTTTTATCTGAATTTAAAAGCTGTTGACATTCAGTTCAGTGATGTGTGTGCAAGTGTGTGTGTGTGTATGTGTGTGTGCGTGTGTGTGTGCATTTGTGTGTGAGAGAGACAGCAGGGGGGAGGAAGGGAGAGGAAGACAGACACAGAATGTATATATTTTCTCTCTTTTTAAGAGAAATTACTGGAGGGCAATGACTTTCTTCATAAATTAGATACACAATAAACAAAGCCTTATTGTTGAAATTGTTTTTATGCAAGTGTTACAAACTACTCAATTCAAAAATGTCTTTATCCTTGAAACTGAGCTTATCCTAGTCATGGATTGTTGGCATTTAATATTCAAGCTTCCTAATTCTTTTTTGAAAGGCTGTCGCAAGAGAATTGCATGTAGAATATATAATGATTTATTTAGTCTCACAGTCCCTCATATCTGAGAACCAAAGAAAAAGGAAAGAAGACAAGCTGACTCTTTCATATTAATGGGAACAATTGCCTATGAATTAATTTAAAACAATGATAGTACAAAATTAAAAATAGTAGCTCAGTCGGTTGAGCTTCCTACTCCTGATTTCAGCTCAGGTCATGGCTTCGGGATCCTGGGATCAAGCCCTGTGTGGGATCGAGCTGGCTCCATGCCAGTAGGAAGTCTGCTTGGATTTTTTTCTCCCTCTCCCTCTGCTCCTCCCCATCTCCCACTAAAATAAATGGATAAATCTTTAAAAAATAGTAACATAAGTATCTGATTTTTAAAAGTGTTTTCACTGTTCATACCATTCATCCATATTTGAAACCTCTGTATTTTAAGTGCCTCAAGGGAAGATAATTTAGTCTTGTACTGTTTCTCTGAAATTAGATTCACCCAATTGGAAACTAGAACCTTAGAGCTCATTCAGTCACTATAGTAAATTTCAGTGAATTTACCTCAAGAAACTAATATTCAAAAACCCAGAAGTTTGTTGTAAAACAAAAGGAAAATGATGGCACAGGGCTTTTAGAACATTCTTCCCCATGTAAGTCTAATAAAGCAAAACAAAAAAATAAGCTACAGCAGCACATTTAAATGTTTGAATAATTTAACCAGACAACTCGTTATCTTTTTTTTTTTTTAAGATTTTATTTACTTATTTGACTGAGATCACAAGTAGGCAGAGAGGCACGCAGAGAGAGGGAGAGGAAGGGAAGCAGGCTCCCTGCTGAGCAGAGAGCCCGAATGAGGGGCTCGATCCCAGGACTCTGGGATCATGACCTGAGGCGAAGGCAGAGGTTTTAACCCACTGAGCCACCCAGGCACCCCACTGGTTATCTTTAACAAGAAAGAAAAAAGAAGATTTAATTCAAGGAGATTTTTTATTTTTTACTTTTATTTTTTATTAATTTAGTTTAAGTAGCTAAATTCCGTCTCATTTCCCCCCAGTGTTTGTGTTTATGGTTAAGTAGGCAGTGTAAGACCAATTTGCTTTCTGATATGGGTAGTATAAGCAAGCTGACTGAGAAATGAAGGTCCGCTGTATTTTCTTATTTCCAAGTACAAAGTTGGTGCCTTAGAAGTATTTTGAACTTCTCACGGTACCTGGGTGGCTCAGTCATTAAGCTCCTGCCTTGGGCTCAGGTCATGATCCCAGGGTCCTGGGATTGAGTACGCATCAGGCTCCTTGCTCAGCAGGAAGCCTGCTTCTCCCTCTCCTGCACACCCTGCCTGTGTTCCCTCTCTCGCTGTGTCTCTGTCAAATAAATAAAATCTTTAAAAAAAAAAAAAAAAAAAAAAAGAGAAGTATTTTGAACTTCTGGGGGTTACATGTAGACCAGTTTACCGCAACGGTAATCCAGTGGAAGCTACAGCTGCGGGAGCCAGGCCTGTCTTTAATATGGGTGCAAGATTCTGGCTTCGAAAAGACAAGCCATTTGACGTCTCTATTAGGATGCTTAGTAGGTGCGTCAGAGTTAACCAGTCCAACGCTCATCTCCTCTGGATGTCCTACTCTCACGGCTTCTCCTACTTCAGTTGCTCAGGCTGACAAGCTTTGTTTAGAGTCGACCTTGACTCCTCTTTCTTACGGTTTGTCAGAGAATCCTGTAGGCTCCACCTTGAAAACGTGTTCTGAACCCAGTGCCTTCATCATCACCCTCTGGGGCCCAGCCGTACAGTCTCTCACCTGCATTATTGTGGTAGCCACCCAAGCCTCACTGGTGTCCGTTTGCACTCGGGTCTCTCTGCAGTCCTGTCTTAACACGGTAGCCTGAAGGATGTGTTTCCATCTGCAGACTTCCTGTGTGAAACCCTCCCGAGGCTTGTATTTCTGAGTAAAATCCCAAGTCTGTAGTATAGCCTAAAAGGTTCTGTTTGACCTGATTATGATTGCACTCCTCTTTATTTATTTCTACACTAGTCTCGTTGCTGTTCTTCTAACATACCACACACTCATGCCCCAGGGCTTTGTACATACTAGTTTCGCTGCCTAGAACATTCTTCCCCCAGAGTCCATAGTCTCTCATGGTTCATCTCCCCCAGATATCCACAGATCTAGCCTTCACAACCTTCAAATCTTTGCTTACATACCGTCTTCTTAGTGAGAGCTTTCCTGGCCTCCCCACTGTTCATTCTTCTATTTCCCAGCTTTGTTTCTTTTTTCTTGCCTCTGTAGCATTTTTTTTTTCTTTTTTCTTGCCTCTGTAGCATTTATTACCGCAAGCATGACTTGCTTTGCTTATTTATTGACTTTTCATTGTCTCCTCAACTAAAATATAAGCTCCCTGATAGCAGGGTTTTTTAAACTTTCTATACCATTTGTGTTTAGAAGAGTATTTGACGCATAGTAGGTGATAAATATATGTTGATTGAGTGAACAAGTGATCATTTGGAACTATTTAGTAATATCTTGTGTTATGTGCTTTAAAAATATGCTACCATACTGTACATATAACTCTTATTTTTATGTTCAGTACTATGGCTGAGAACTCTTTCTATGTTAGTATGTTTCTCAACTTCATTTGTTGGAATTATAATATGTCTTGTATGGATATAGCTCAGGGGTTAAGGGTCCTTTAAATTATTCCTATTTTTAATAAATACATTATAACATGGATATTCTGCCCATGATTCTTTGGCCATATTTTCTTTAGGACAGTACAACAGATTTTCATTTTTTCAACTTTGCCAAGCTGGACCTATGTTTCTTGGATTTCCCTTTCCTATACAGTTCCTACATAGTATGGGCTCTAAGAGACATGTTTCATGAGATTTGGAAAGTGGAGGTTAGCGGGAGCCCTGTGCTTTTTAAATTTTTGGACGGTTGGTACCGGACCAGATGGTTTTGAGGCTCACACACCTGGAAGCCTATCCACTTGCTCCTGTGATTGCCTGTGGCAGGAAGCAAGGCCACCTCCAGGCCTGCTCCAGCCTGATCTCCTAATGCAGCTTTTCTTACTCCTGGGTTTAGCTCCATGACGATAAGTGCATGCTTCTCTGGTAGGACATTCTAATCACCCAAGCGAGAGGCTCGGTGGTAATGAGAGACTTATTCAGATTCCCACCCACCCTTTTGGCTTCAGATTCCGACTCCGAGGTTCCAGTTCATTCTTCCTTCCCCCACAGAACTTCTATTTTTCCTTTCTGATTGTGGCCTGTGAATTTCAAGCTCCAGCACCGGAGGCAGAAACAGCTATACAAAGACTTTGCAGTAAGGTCCCCAAATTGCATAAGGTCAAGACCCAAATATATGTATTTATTTCCTACATAAATATACATAATTTCCTAGTGGTCCTACTTCTCTGATGAGATGTTGACAGAGGAGGGTAGAAACAAGAAACAATTTTGCCAGGCCATAGGATTTCTACATTTTTTTCATTTTAATAGATTAAAAGTTTGATCTCTACTATGAAATGTTGGAAGCATTTCCCCCCAGGGATCTGTAAATTGTGAATTGGTTTCATTTGTTTGCACCTTAATGATACTAAACAGATAGTATAATGTGTTTTTTGCTGGGAGGGTGCCTGTGGAGGGAACGAAGGAAGGGAAACAAGAGTACTATGAGAACAAATGATGTCTAGTCCTCATCTGCACAGCTGGCCTCAGTTAACAGGACCACTGTGAATCAATTTACATTTTAAATACTTCTTTTGTAATGCCAGAAATCAAAAACATAATTTCAACGAAAAAAAAAGAAGCTTTTTTTTTTTTTGACTGTCACTGAAGCTTTGTTTTTCATGAACAAAAGCAATTTTCCTCAATGTGTGCATTCTTACTCTTGGCAGATGTTGGACAGATGTTTTTACTATAGACACATGGGGAATTTCAGGAAAAACACCCTCCTAATTACTCAAAGCAGCCCAAAATTGTGTTTCATAACTTAGTGATAGAATTAAAAAATGTCTCAACAGCTTAAAATACTCATATTGAGATACCAACATAGTTTTTTGTTTTTCTGATCACATCTACATTCTAAGTGTAAGTTCCTTAGACCTCTGTCTTGACAGAGACCTGGGAAGATGTTTAAATCATCTCTTGCCCCTTTATTATTATGTATTGCAGTGGGTTCTGAAGGACACAGTTCTCATTAAATTCCTTAGTTTCCCTCTAATATAAGGAGTTTCTATCAAGCAGTAGCTCCTAAAGTTGTTAATAGCAAGGGTGCCTGGGTGGCTCAGTTGCTTAAGCATCTGCCTTTGGCTCAGGTCATGATCCCAGGGTCCTGGGATCAAGTCTCACTTCAGGCTCCTTGCTCAGTGGGGAGTCTGCTTCTCCTAGTCTTCCAAGGCTGACCTTGGCCAGACCAAGCTTTCCAATAGAAAAGTAACCATGACTGACCCATATGGTCCCCAAAATAAGGCCCACTTGTGTCTTTTTAACAGAATCAAGATGGCACTGGGTTCGGCAACTAAAAAGGACAACTTCTTGTGTGATTTATATTTTGTTTTGCAAAAATTGGACAAGTTTAATAACATACTAAGCCAGGGGCTAATCATAATCTAAAAACTGAACTCTTGAGCAAAAAATGCCTCCACCTTCAGTCTCTGAGGAGCTCTACCACTTTTCTCTCTGTGGGCCGCCAAGTGCCTGGGCAAGGCTGAGAAAGAACAAGAGGTTAAGCTGCTTTACAGTGAGATACTTCACTGAAACAATCCTGTTTGTATTCCAAAGGTGTCTGTTATGTACTCTCAAGTGACTCCAGGGGATCTCAGAACATGCGCTAGACTCCTCTGGTACGGATTAAGGATGCATTCAAGCTTTGGAACAGTTTTACCGGTAATGTAGAAAAATCTAACCAGATTTGTTGAAGGCCTGGCCTGCTCTGGTCCTTCATCATCAAATTCTTGGGCTCCTTGCTCAGTAGGGAGCCTGCTTTCCCCTCTGCCTCTGACTCTCTCTCTCTCCCTGTCTCTCATGTATAAATAAATAAAATCTTAAAAAAAAAAAAAAAACCCGGATGCATCAGGAGACACATCACTAGAATGAAAAAAGATCCAAAAGTTCTATACAAGGAACCCTGTGCACTGAGAGTCAGGAATGGACAAGGCCTTTTCACGTCTTGTAATTTTTTTCTTTCTTTTTGAAACACTATTAAAGCTCACTGGAGCTAAGAAATGTTCTTTTTCAGAGCACTTTTAGTCTAAGGTTCTAGGTTTCATCCTTGTCTCCATCTAACTGTTCCGTGAATAGAGGCACATTCAGCATGGTCATACCTGTTTGGTTCTAAAACACTTTTTGCCTCTGCAGCCCATAGATTCAGTGTTTCTACTCTTGAGCAGAAAATAAGTCATTTCCCAGCTTTGATTTGATGTCATTCCCCCCCCTTCATGCTGCAGAGGGTATCCATTCTGGAAGGCTGCAGTAGGTTCATGAGAGCAGTTCTATTGTAAGGTTTGGCGTATATCTTTCCTCTGTAGCTTTGGGTCCAGAATCGGCCTTGGCACAGCAGTGGCCTCTTCTGATAACAACCAGCTCATTCTCACTTACCTCTCGGTGAGTGGCACCCCCAACACAGACAGGCGTACCCACATAGGTAGAGTTCCGCACATGTCTTCCCCTGCCTAACTTTGTGTTAGCTATTATTTTCTGACCTCTTTGAAATGCAGCAGGTATTTCCAAGGTCTGTCTTTTCTTTTAAAAGGACAGTTCAGGATTATTGATCTTTTTTAAGTTGAAAGAATGTCCAGATCTTAAAATCTTTCTTCCCTTTTCCTTTTCCCTTCAGCTCATTGCCCGTGCCATATCCGAAGGTAGAGTAGAGCAGGTGTCCATTCCTGACTCTCAGTGCACAGGGTTCCTTGTATAGAACTTTGGGATCTTTTTTCATTCTAGTGGTGTGTCTCCTGATGCATCCGGGTTTTTTTTTTTTTTAAGATTTTATTTATTTATACATGAGAGACAGGGAGAGAGAGAGAGTCAGAGGCAGAGGGGAAAGCAGGCTCCCTACTGAGCAAGGAGCCCAATGTGGGACTCGATCCCAGTACCCTGGGATCATGACCTGAGCTGAAGGCAGACGCTTGACTGCCCTAACCATCCAGGTCCTGCATCCCACTGTTTGTAACATGACATGGATGACTTGCTTCATGTAACCATGATAACAACACAGAAGGACTAACTGCTTACCATGGACTGGAAGGCCCTGTCTCTTATGGAAATTTATTTATGGTGGTAAATATGAGGTGAAGGTAAAAGTGAAAGTGAAAAGAGAGAGCGGTGAAAGTGATTTCCTCTGGGAAAGAGAGATTGGGGATGGGAATGCACAGGAGGAGGGACTGCAATTGTCTTGCTGATGTACAGTTTGTAGAATGATTTGACTTTTAGCTATTTCTTCTGGCGTTTATCATCATTATCAAAAAACATGCTTATATTTTTATTTCTTGATGACTTTGTAGCTTTCTCTCATGGTTCCTGTTTCTGGGAGGTGAGGATTGGGCATTCTCACAGTCCTCCTGCCATCGTCCCAATATATTTGGTGAGCTCACCCACTGCATTTAGACAGTATCCTGAACTGTAAATGTTATCCACGGCCGAACCATACGGCCTGTTTTTATTTCGTTTTCTTTTGTTGTATACTATTGAGTATCCTGGAGTTAGTAGCTATAATTTTTAGGTACTTCTCTATGTATCAATTGCTTCTTTATAGCTTCTTGCTATCATCAAACATGACAGGCAGTCTGCCAGATTTGATTTTGTTAGCGATATCTCTCCATTAGCTCTCCGTCTTCCTGCTCTAACACGGTTGTTATTCCTGGGCTATTGTTGCCATCACCAGGAGATGGGATGTGATTCCCTCTGTGGCCCTCCTTTTTTGGATTTCTTGTTTCTTACATCCCATGTCTTCCTTTTCTTGATCAAGCAGAGCTCACCCTTCTGAGAAAGGGGATGGAGGAGTTAAATTTTTTTGAGACTTTATATGTGTGCATGTCTATTATAATTTCTCCTCACAACAACTGAAGATGATTTTTATTATACTCATTTTATTGATAAGGAAGCTAAGGTTTAAAGAGGTTTATTTATTCATTTAAAAAAATCTGCCCAAGTTTATGAAGCTGTTATGAAATAGAACTGAGGAGAAAATTACAGAGTTGTGTATATATATAACTTACATGCATACATAAAATATTGAATCGGCTGGGACGCCTGGGTGGCGCAGTTGGTTGGACGACTGCCTTCGGCTCAGGGCGTGATCCTGGAGTCCCGGGATCGAGTCCCGCATCGGGCTCCCAGCTCCATGGGGAGTCTGCTTCGCTCTCTGACCTTCTCCTCGCTCATGCTCTCTCTCACTGTCTCTCTCTCTCAAATAAATAAATAAAAAATCTTAAAAAAAAAACAAAAAAATATTGAATCGGCTAGAATTTAGAATAGAATGGAATCTATTATTAAATGGTTTAATTTTTACAGAAATAAATCTTAGGTAATTAATTTCTGACATAGTATAAAGTTTTCTTTTTTACATTTAATCTCTTTTCCTAGTTTTCCTAGCAGATTAATTTACCACTCTTTTTTAAGAGAAGTTTTTATATTCGTCACACAGTGTGCATGACGACAAGTGCACATCTTCATCCCCATCACCCATTGCGCCCATCCACTCACCTACGTCCCCTCTGGCAACTGTCAGTTTGTGCTCCGTAGTTAAGACTGTTTCTTGATTTGCACCCTCCTTCTCTCTCTCTTTTTTCCCCTTTTGCTCATTTGTTTTCCATCTTAAATTCCACATATGAGTGGCATTTGTCTTTTTCTGACTGACTTATTTTGCTTAGCATTAACTTTCTAAATCTACCCATATTGTTGCACATGGTAAGATTTCATTCTTTTTTGTGGCTGAATAATATTCCATTAAATAGATGTACCCCATCCTCTTTATTCATTCCTCTATTGATGGACACTTGGGCTGCTTCCATAATTTGGCTATAGTAAGTAACACTGCTATAAACATAAAGGTGGATGTGTCTCTTTAAATTACTGTTGTTATATTCTTTATATCACTCTTTTTGAATGATGATCTTAGATAAAGATGTCATTTCCTGTAATTGGAATATCAGCTTGAATATTAAAAGATAATCAATGGAGACATTTTATGGCTATAGAAAAATAAGTTTGACTATAATATACCATATAAATGTTTGTTTGGATACTTAAGATTTTCTTCATGGCCTAATACAAGTAGCAATAAGACTATTAGGATTTATACCTGCTAACTGAGTAGTTGGACAACATATTTAGAAATACTGACTCCAGTTATTATTGGAAAACAATTATTCACTCTCAGTTCTTTATGGAATTATTTGACTATTGAACTTGAAGTTTAGGCAATGACCTAGGTGACCACTAGTTGACTCTTTAAATCTTAACATGTTAGAAATCACTTCATATAAAAATGGGGCCTACTATCAAAATGTTAGATTAGTATCTAATTCTTTTTTTTTTTTTAAAGATTTTATTTATTTATTTGAGAGAGAGAGACAGTGAGAGAGAGCATGAGCGAGGAGAAGGTCAGAGAGCGAAGCAGACTCCCCATGGAGCTGGGAGCCTGATGTGGGACTCGATCCCAGGACTCCAGGATCACGCCCTGAGCCGAAGGCAGTCGTCCAACCAACTGAGCCACCCAGGCGTCCCAGATCAGTATCTAATTCTTAAGTAACTGTTATAGACTAAATGTTTGTGTCCCCCTCAAAATTCATATGTTGAAACCTTAACTCCCAATACGATATTTGGAGGTGGGACCTTTGGGAGGTAATCAGGGTTAGATGAGGCCATGAGGATGGAGTCTCCATGATGGGATTAGTGTCCTTATAAGAAGAAGAGAGACCAGAGTGCTCTCTTTTTGCCATTTGAGAACACTGAGAAAAGGTGGCCATATATAAGGCAGGAAGAGGGTTCTCATAGGAATTGAATTGGTTGGCACATTGATGTTGGACTTTCCAGTTCCTAGAACTGCAAGAAATACATTTTTGTTGTTTAAACCCCACCCAGTCTATGGTATTTTGTTAAAGCAGCCCAAGCATACTAATAAAATAAGCCATTTATTAAAACTGGGATACTTTAAAGCCTAGGACATTATAATATGGCAAGCAATATTTCACATTGAAAAAGAACACTTTATATTCTAATTTAAGGTATCATGTATTTTGGAGGGTTCTGTAGTGTTTTCTCAAAATCAGAACCCTGTAACAGGAAACACTGGGGTCACACTTTTGTCTATGGGGATCTGAGCAAGTTTCTTCATCTGACACGGAGTTAATAATGTATACCTCTAGGATATTGTGAGGGTCAAGAAATATATATCCATCAGGTTCCTAGAATCATGCCTCATATGTAATAAGTACTCAGTATATATTAATTTTGCCATTAATGATTTACAATCCTCCCCCCACCCCGGCCCTCAATCTTTGAGTTGGTAAAGAAAGACCCAAATAAAAAATGATTTTCTGACTAAGATGCTGTATTACTCAGAATCAAATCAGGAGATAGCACAGTGTGTTTTGAATAAGGAATGTTTAATATAAAGAATTATTAATGGTACAATGTAAGTAATAGAAAATTAGATTGTGAGAGTTGGAGAGAATTGTAAGGGATATATAGGGGTAGCAGAGAGGGAGAGCAGCTCCTTTCCCTAGGGTGACATGCTATGTCTGAGGAAGGGCCCTTGTCTCATCTGGGCTGAGATCCGGGCTGAGGTCCAGAGGGGGCTCGAGGTGACTCACTGGATGACAGGCAAGACACTGTGGTGTCGTACTGGTTGGACTTGCCAAAAATCTTCCCTGTGGGTTGATAGGGAAGGCTTTCCACAGGGAATTGTTTAACCTCAAAACTTGCTAGGTGGTGGCATTAGTGGCTGACCATTAAATAATGATGAAACTGGGAGCTGGGGAGGCCACTGTCTGCAGGAGCCTGATCTACTGCTGGCTTGGACTGGGGACCCTAGAGCATGGGATAAAGGCCAGGGAACTGCTTGCTAGAAGACTAGAGTTAAAGGGTCCTGGGCCTATGTACACATGGGGCTGGGAACAGAGACTGAGGCTGGGGGCCCCCACTGTCTAGGGCCCTTGGGTATGCTACTGTAGCTTGAGCTGAGAGGTAGAAAGAGTGCACTCCAGCCAAATATTGGAGAAATGCGCATCCTTTTGGAACTCAGCACAGGACAAACTGTCAAGTCTGCCTCTACCACCTTCAACTGATAAGGCTTAATGTCTTACTGAGTGACAGAGGAGAAATATTTACAGGGCCCGATTATGTTATCACAGAGCATGCAAAAAAGAGTGAAGTTGAGCTGTAGTAACTGGTATCATGTTGTGATCGGAAACATACATACAAAGAAATCATTAAATTAGGATGACTTCTCCAGTGTTTATGGCACTGTGTGCCCTAGAGAGATAAAATCCATTAATTCCCTAATAGGGTGATAAATATGACAGCTCCATACTTGGTCTCTCACATCCAAAAAACAAACTTAAAACCTGGTCCTCAAAATAACCTACAGAATGGCTGGAGAATCAAGACTATAACACAAGAAACAACGAGAAGCAAACAACAATATATGTTTGAATGTTAGAGTTATATAATCCTTTTTTCCAAGAAACTATAGAGGTGACAGATTTTTCTCACTGTTGTTTTCATGATCTTATGTTACCTTAATTCCCTCTAGACACACTCAGACTACTTTCTACTTAAGTAATTATTAAATTCCATGATAAATTATATTTTTCTATAAGCTTTAAAAACCACAAGTAAACATTACTTTGAAATCATACAGAATCATATAAAATATTCTACTCGCATACTAATTCTGAATTTCTCAAAGCCTAAAGATCATTACCTTATAGATAAGCCAGATTTTTTTTGGGTTAGGTAAATGTTCTTATCTGATCACAGCAATTTCTTATTTGTAGCCAACTTGCTACTTGTTCTCCTTGCTGTTGCTTCTCTTAAGAAATGCGTCTTGGTAATGAAAAGAACATGTTGGAAATCCAGTAGACCTGGTCTGAAGCTCACTCTGTCACTTTCTAGCTTTGAAAGCTTGACCAATTTGCCTGTCCCAAGTATTTCACTGCCATCCCCTTTGAAAGGGGAATAAATAAATAAACGTGTATCTCTAACCACATTGTTATAAAGATTAAGGCATTATATAACTTACATACAGACAAATTAATGTATCTGTGGCAGTTGGCATATTGTGGGCACACTTATAAACATTAACTATCTTTTCAAGTTTTAACAAGCACAGGAAGAGAGAGAACAAAAGGTAATCAAGTTGTTTTTCTGCTTGACAGTATCCATGCTGATAGAAGGGAATGGAGGAAATTCTAAAACTCATGGATAAGTAGTGTTTGGCTCTGATCCATCAGTGGACAACAGCGTGATACACAGTATCCGCTACATATTGCCAGAGGCACCGAATTGGCCCTACCAATCAGAAAGTCTCAACAAACCAAAATGAGAGTTTGGGGTAATGGCAAGTCCATTGATTTATCTCTTTCCCTCTCTTAGGACTATGCCTGCTCTGGGCCCCTCAGGAAATGAGATAACATTAGAGCTAGATAGTCTCTATAGACTGGGTTCCTGGATATTAACATCCTGAGAGCACACAGCATGGTTATATATGTGGATTCAGCTGGCTTATTCCTGGTGATCTGAGGCCAACTGGAGTAGCTCATGCCTCTGAGATGTGTCCTGATAAGCTCATAATCACCGAGTGTTCTACTTTCTGCTCTCTCTCACATGACAATAAATGAAACTGTCTGTCAAACTCTTGATTAAATGAGTCTTCATGCTCTGTCCAATCCACAATGCTCACTTCATAAGTCATTCACTCTACCCATTCTCTGCCCTGTCCTCCCCTGACTACCTTACAGACATTAAACTCACAAAATACCCAGTTAGCAAATGTTAACAAATTCCTGAGAGAAAGAAGAACTCCTTGAGGAAAGCAGAATTTTTTTCTGGCTTTCATTTTCTTTATTAGTTGGAATAATTTAGAAACTATAAATCATAGGAAGAACATCATTGAGAAGGATTCGAGGGGCAAGATATAGAAGGAGCTAGAAACTGAGCAAGCATCTGTGTTGCACAACTTCAAGTGTCAGGCACAGGTGAATTTTTTCATGAAGGCTGGAAGAAGTTCGTGGGGGATCACAAAACTGTTTTGAAAAATCAAGGAAAGAAGGGACAGAAGAACCACTTTTTGAAACAGTGAAGAACTGGATTTTACAAACTATGGAACCAAATCTTTACTACAATCTTGGAAGCGATGCTGCTGTGGATTATTGGATGGCAGTTTGTGAGCTCTTAGAAAGGAAGCCAAGCTCTCTGGAAATAATGTAAATTCTCATCAGATTAATCTTGTTTCCCTTACTGGCGAGAATTTTGAATTGGACAGGGCAACAAAATGCTTTAGAAATAGTATGTATTAATTTCAGAAAGTTATTTACCAAAATATCTCTTTATATGCTTTGGGCAATTCATTAATGTATGCAAGATATAGTTATTAAACCTACACTGGATGGCAGCTATTACACTAGCACTATAGAAGATCAAAGAATACAGACTGGGTGATGGTAAAGCTGAATGGATTGAAAGCTTCCCTGAATCTGTACTTCCGAAGTGTGTGAAGGAGGGCTAGCTGTAACAGCCAGTAAGACTGTAAGAGTCCTGGCCGCCCTACTTTTTTATGAAGATGGTTAACTACCCAGAATTGCTTGACTTTAAGTGACATGTTTGGAAACAGAATCCCGGCTGAGAGATATCTTGACAGGCTAAAGTAATGGGACCAAACAGGCAAGGCAACATTAATTGGAAATGACACAATCTCTTGCATTTAGTTTCAAGAAATCAATTGCACAGGTAGAAGAGAGCCTTCATTAAAACAGATGTTCATATGAAAATATCTTAGCCATTGCATTTCACTAGAAGGGCACTATGATTTATTAAGGGTGACCTCTCTACCAGAAAGGTAACAGAATTCGAGCTACCTGTCAGAGGCTTAGAGTCAGATTAAGAGTCCAGAATCAGGACTCAACCTCATACTTGTCAAACTCTTTTTCATCATGTTGTTCTCAGTCTTGGGTACTGCATTTTAAAAGGGACACTATATATTTACCAATACACGAACTTAAAGGCAAACAGAATAGTGCATGTATGTTTTGGCAGTTTTTTCATAGGAAGTCAACTAAAATAATTGAAGGGTACTCGCACAGAGAAAAGAAAAGTCTCAAAGAAGGTATCCTAATTATCGTCAAATGTTGAAAGGCTGTATATAATGTAGAAGAAATATTTAACTATGTGTTCATGGCCTTCAGAGCCATAAGATACCCAAAGCGACTGAGAAGCCTTTTTTTTTTTTTGCTGTGTGGGGTATTGGGATTTGAAATGAATGGAGAGAGATAGTAGAAAAGGTTTACTTGAAGGAAAATCACTATGATATAGAGAGCAAGGGTAGAGACTGTCTCGCAGGTAGAGTAAAGCCTCTAAGATCAGACATATCTGAGTTCAGATCCTGGCCTTGAACTAACTGTGTGATCTCAGGAAAGTTGCCTAACCTCTCTCTAAAGTCAGTTTTAACTATGTGTTTGGATCAATAACAGTATTTAATTCAAAAGTTTGATATGAGAGTGTTATGATGCATGTGCACAGAAATGTGCTTGTAATGTGATCAATTACTATTAGCTTGTCTCCTTTTCTGTAATGCAATCAAAAGCTATGATTAGGATTTGGAGGTTAAATTAAATTAAATTAAATTAAATTAAAGTCAGTATTTGGCTTTCTAAAATGCAAAACCTGTGATCTCTTTGGCACTATCGAGCTTTCCTTCACTGCATGCTCAGACAGGGTTTGGAAGGAGTTTTATATTATGGAAAACATTGTTCTAAAATGACCATTAGTTTCCAGCTTTTGTAAGAATGAGGATCTGTATTTATCATATTTCCCAAGTTTTCACTTGATAAATTTTGTGCTTTTATTATTCATCTATTGATATAAGTGCAACAAAAACTTGCATAGAAAATATGAATGACAGCCACAACATACTAAGTTCTTACTGTGTGCTAAGCACTTCGTAATAATTCAGTGATAAACTAGATTACAATAAACTCTTTACAAATCAACTCTTTGAGGCAGGTGAACAATCTGAGGTATCTCGGACTTCAGAACACTGGACTAAGGCCACAGGATTTATGGAGGACTATATAAATTTTAAAACATTAAAAACCCCAATGTTTATACAAATAAATAGTGAACATTTATCAAACTGTTATTTAATTTATTAGTAAGATGACAAAGGATGACAATGTTGGTTCAAAAGAGGATGTGAGAAACTCATGGATATATATGGAGTCAGTGAAAAAAAAGAAGACTGGGGAAAATTGCTAAAACTGGCTAATTCCATGAGAACAATAAAAACATAATCTCTGGAGTTATCTTTTCTCTTGGGCGGAAGTCATTTTCATCATTATTGAATAAAGTCACTGTTTGTTTCTTCAGGGACCAGCCCATGATACCAAAATTGATGTGTAGGGTACTTACTAGAAAATGCCTTTGGGATCCGCTGCTTTGGGAGAGAGGAGAAGATGGAACAGAGAAGTTGAGTTGTGATTCTATCTTAAGGAAGGCTCAGCTTGAGCAGGGGAGTGGGACCTGGATTCTTACATCCCTTTATTTTTAATTTTTTTCCATTTCATATATATTTATTAATATTCTAAAAAAATTTAAAATTTAAATTCAATTAATTAACATATTATGAATTACAGAAGTAGAGATCAATGATTCATCAGTCTTACATAATACCCAGTGCTCTCTACATTATGTGCCCTCCTTAATGTCTATCACCCAATTACCCATCCTCCACTCCCTCCCCTCTACCATAGGAAACAATCTTATATTCCTTTATATACCTGAGTTGACCAGTTGTGGGAAATTGTTTACTCTTGGAAGGAGACATGATCTTGGGTTAGGTGGTTTTATTCAGGCCACTCTCTAAGAGGACTGACAACTGAGGGCTGTTTTCCCAGCAGCTGGGGGAATAAGACCTCTATTTCTGAAGGGAGAGCTGGACATCATAGCATCCACCACAAATAAAAGTAATTTGCAGCTCATCAGTTTTCTACACAACTAAATCTAACTGTGGGGTGTTGTTAACATCCCCATCCTAATATTAGGACATCTGGGTCCTAATTGGTAATAAATAGTAAAGTTATGCTTCCCAGGTACTAGAGAGTTAATAATGAGATAACTAGATAATCATTAGCATAATAACCAAGGATATGCCTCCTTCTTTTGCTTCATTTGAAATTTTTCTTAACAATAGTTAGGAGAATATAATTCCAGATAAAGCTCTTAGTTAAGACAGTAGTATCATGAAGTAGCTAAAAACACAATATCTTAAAAAGAACTCATAATTTGTAAAATACTAGCATAAATGAACTAAAGATGTATTATTGCTTCAAATTATGGACATTTCTTGGTGAAATATGTGACACTCTTCCCAGGGATTTGCAATACACAGATTTCAGATAAAAGCTTTAGATAATTTTAAGGCAATTTCTACCTTACATATTCGGAGATGCTGTATTCCTCAGAGAAAGAACAAATCATGGATATTTACTTTTTAAAATTCAAGTATAACTAACATCCAGTGTTATATTAGTTTTAGGTGTACAATAGGGTAATTCAACGATTCTATACATTACTTAGTGCTCATCGAGTCAGCTGTACTCTTCATCCCCTTCACCTGTATTACATACCCCACCTTACCCACCTCCTTTCTGGTAACCACCAGTTCTTTGTTTGTAAGAGTCCATTTTGTTTGCTTGTTTGTTTATCTCTTATTTCTTTATTTATTTGTTTTGATTCATAAGTTATACATATTAATGAAATCATATGGTATTTGGCTTTCTCTGGCTAACTTATTTCACTTAATACTATTACCATGTTGTTGCAAATGGCAAGACTTCATTATTTTTTATGGCTGAGTAATATTCCTGTGTGTGTGTGTGTGTGTGTGTGCATGCGTGTGTGCACATGTGTATGTGTGTAATCCTTCTTTATTCATTCATCCTTGGATGGATACTTGGTTGCTTCCATATCTTGGTTATTGTAAATAATGCTGCAATAAACATGTGGGTAGATATATCTTTTCAAATTCATGTTTTGGTTTTCTTTGGGTAAATACCTGAGTGGAATTACTGTATCATATGATAATTATGTTTTTAATTTTTTGAGGAACCTCCATAGATTTTGTGTGTGTGTGTGTGTGCAGAAGCTATATCAATTTGCATTTCCATGAATAGTACATGAGAGTTCCTTTTTCTCCATATCCTCACCAACACCTGTTGTTTCTTGTGTTCTATAGCTTAACTATTCTGACAGGTGTGAGGTGATATCTCATTGTGGTTTTGGTTTGCATTTCTTTGATGATGAGTGATGTCAAGCATCTTTTCATGTGTCTGTTGCCATCTGGATATCTTCTTTGGAAAAATGTCATTCAAGTCTTCTTCCCATTTCTTAATTGGGTAGTTTGGGTTTTTTGGTATAAATTCTTTTTCTTAGATTATTTTTTTATTAATTGTTTTTATTAACATATAATGTATTATTTGCCTCAGGGTACAGGTCTGTGAATCATCAGGCTTACATGATTCACAGCGCTCACTATAGCACATATCCTCCCTGGCAACCCTCAGTTTGTTTTGTGAGATTAAGAGTCTCTAATGGTTTATCTCCCTCCCGATCCCATCTTGTTTCATTTTTTCCTTCCCCACCTCCCAAACCTCCCACCCTGTCTCACAAATTCCACACATCAGGAAGATCATATCATAATTATCTTTCTCTGATTGACTTATTTTGCTCAGCATAATACCCTATGGTTCCATCCACATCGTTGCAAATGGCAAGACTTCATTTCTTTTGATGGCTGCACAGTATTTTATTGTATACATGTACCACCTCTTCTTTATCCATTCATCTGTTGATGGATATGTAGGTTCTTTCCATAGTTTGGCTATTGTGGACATTTCTGCTATAAACATTCAGGTGCATGTGCCTCTTTGGATCACTGCATTTGTATCTTTAGGGTAAATACCCAGTAGTGCAATTGCTGGGTCATAGGGCAGTTCTATTTTCAACTTCCTGAGGAACCGCCATGCTGTTTTCCAGAGTGGCTGCACCAGCTTGCATTCCCACCAACAGTGTAGAAGGATTCCCCTTTCTCTGCATCCTCTCCAGCATCTGTCATTTCCTATCTTGTTAATTTTAGCCATTCTGACTGGTGTGAGGTGGTATCTCATTGTGGTTTTGATTTGTATTTTCCTAATGCTGAGTGATGTGGGTCACTTTTTCATGTGTTTGTTAGCCATCTGGATGTCTTCTTTGCCGAAATGTTTGTTCATGTCCTCTGCCCATTTCTTGATTGGATTATTTGATCTTTGGGTGTGGAGTTTGATAAGTTCTTTCTAGATTTTGGGTAGTAGCCCTTTATCTGATATGTCATTTGTGAATATCTTCTCCCATTCTCTCAGTTGTCTTTTGCTGCGCCAAAGGTTTTGATCTTGATGAAGTCCCAATAGTTCATTTTTGCCCTTGCTTCCCTTGCCTTTGGCAATGTTTCTAGGAAGAAGTTGCTGCAGCTGAGGTCGAAGAGGTTGCTGCCTGTGTTCTCCGCAAGGATTTTGATGAATCCCTATCTCACATGGAAGTCTTTCATCCATTTGGAGTCCATTTTTGTGTATGGTATAAGGAAATGGTCCAGTTTCATTCTTCTGTATGTGGCTGTCCAATTTTCCCAGCACCGTTTGTTGAAGAGACTGTCCTTTTTCCATTGGACATTCTATACTGCTTTGTCGAAGATTAGTTGACCATAGAGTTGAGGGTCTATTTCTGGGCTCCCTATTCTGTTCCACTGATCTATGTGTCTGTTTTAATGCCAGTACCACACTGTCTTGATGATGACATCTTTGTAATGGAGCTTGAAGTCTGGAATTGTGATGCCACCAACTTTGGCTTTCCATTTCAACATTCCTCTGGCTATTCGGGGTTTTCTCTGGTTCCATATAAATTTTAGGATTATTTGTTCTATTTCTTTAAAAAATTAATGATATTTTGACAGGGATTGCATCAAATATGTAGATTGCTTTAGGTAGCATAGACATTTTCACAATATTTGTTCTTCCAATCCATGAGCATGAAATGTTTTTCCTTTTCTTTGTGTCTTCCTCAATTTCTTTCATGGGTACTTTATAGTTTTCTGAGTACGGATTCTTTGCCTCTTTGGTTAGGTTTATTCCTAGGTATCCTATGGTTTGGGTGCAATTGTAAATAGGATTGATTCCTTAATTACTCTTCTGTCCTGCTGTTGGTGTATAGAAATGCAATTGATTTCTGGGCATTGATTTTATATCCTGACACTTTACTGAATTCCTGTATGAGTTCCAGCAGTTTTGGAGGGGAGTCTTTTGGGTTTTCCAAGGCAAGTATCATATCATCTGCAAAGAGTGAGAGTTTGACTTCTTCTTTGCTGATTCAGATGACTTTTACTTTTTGTTGTTGTTGTTGTCTGATTGCTGAGGCTAGGACTTCCAGTACTATGTTGAATAGCAGTCGTGATAGTGGACAGCATGCTGTGTTCCTGACCTTAGGGGAAGAGCTCTCAGTTTTCCCCATTGAGAATGATATTAGCTGTGGGTTTTTCATAGATGGCTTTGATGATATTAAGGAATGTATCATCTATCCCTACACTGTGAAGAGTTCTGATCAAGAATGGATGCTGTCCTTTGTCAAATGCTTTTTCAGCATCTATTGAGAGTATCATATGGTTCTCATTCTTTCTTTTATTAATGTATTGTATCACATTGATTGATTTGCAGATGTTGAACCAACCTTGTAGCCCAGGAATAAATCCCACTTGGTTGTGATGAATAATCCTTTTAATGTACTGTTGGATCCTATTGGCTAGTATTTTGGTGAGAATATTTGCATCATGTTCATCAAGGATGTTGGTCTGTAATTCTCCTTTTTGATGGGGTATTTGTCTGGTTTTGGGATCAAGGTAATGACTGCCTCATAAAATGATTTTGAAAATTTTCCTTCCATTTCTATTTTTTGGAAGAGTTTCAGGAGAATAGGTATTAATTCTTCTTTAAATGTTTGGTAGAATTCCCCTGGGATGCTGTCTGGCCCTGGGCTCTTGTTTTTGGGGGAGATTTTTGATGACTGTTCCAATCTCCTTACTGGTTATGGGTGTTCAGGTTTATTCTTTCTTCTTGGTTCAGTTTTGGTTGTTTATATGTCTCCAAGAATGCATCCATTTCTTCCAGATTGTCAAATTTGCTGACAAATAGTTGCTCAATGTGTTGTCAAAATTGTTTGTATTTTTTGGTGTTGATTGTGATCTCTCCTCTTTCATTCATGATTTTATTTATTTGGGTCCTTCTCTTTTCTTTCTGATAAGTCTGGCCACCAGGGATTTATCAATCTTATTAATTCTTTCAAAGAAACAGCTCCTAGTTTCGTTGATTTGTTCTATTGTTTTTTGGTTTCTATTTTATTGATTTCTGCTCTGATCTTTATGATTTCTCTTCTCCTGCTGAGTTTAGGCTTTCTTTGCTGTTCTTTCTCCAGCTTCTTTAGGTGTAGGGTTAGGTTGTGTACTTGAGATTTTTCTTGTTTCTTGAGAAAGGCTTGTATCACTATATACTTTCCTCTCAGGACTGCCTTTGTTGTCCCACATATTTTGAACCATTGTGTTTTCATTTTCATTTGTTTCCATTAATTTTTTTCAATTCTTCTTTAATTTCCTGCTTGGCCCATTCATTATTTAGTAGGATACTCTTTAGCCTCTGTGTATTTGAGTTCTTTCCAACTTTCCTCTTGTGATTGAGGTCTAGCTTCAGAGCATTGTGGTCAGAAAATATGCAGGGAATGATCCCAGTCTTTTGGTATTAGTTGAGACCTGATCTGTGACCCAGAATGTGATCTATTTTGGAGAATGTTTCATGTGCACTAGAGAAGAATGTGTATCCTATTGCTTTGGGATGGAATGTTCTGGATAAATCTGTGATGTCCATCTGGTCCAGTGTGTCTTTTAAGGCCTTTATTTCCTTGTTGGTCTTTTGCTTGGATGATCTGTCCATTTAAGTGAGGGAGGTGTCAAAGTCCCCTTCTATTATTGTATTACTGTCAATGTGTTTCTTTGATTTTGTTATTAATTGGTTTATATAGTTGGCTGCTCCCATGTTAGGGGCATAGATATTTACAATTTTTAACTCTTCTTGTTGGACAGACCCTTTGGGTGTGATATAGTTTCCTTCCTCATCTTTTATTATAGTCTTTGGCTTAAAATCTAATTTATCTAATATAAGGATTACCACCCCAGCTTTCTTTTGATGTCTATTAGCATGGTAAATTGTTTTCCATTCCCTCACTTAGAATCTGGAGGTGTCCCTGTGTCTAAAATAAGTTTCTTGTAGACAGCATATTGATGTGTCTTGTTTTTTTTAATCCCTTTTGATACCCTGTGTCTTTTTATTGGGGCCTTTAGCCCATCTACATTCAGGGTAACTATTGAAAGATATGAATGTAGTGCTATAGTATTGCCTGTAAGGTTACTATTAATTGTATATTATCTCTGTTCCTTTCTGGTCTACTACTTTTAGGCTTCTTCTTTACTTAGAAAACCCCTTTCAATATTTCCTGTAGGGCTGGTTTGGTGTTTGCAAATTCTTTTAATTTTTGTTTGTTCTGGATGCTTTTTTTTTTTTAATCTCCTTCTATTTTCAGTGATAGCCTAACTGGATATAGTATTCTTGTCTGCATATTTTTCTCATTTAGTGCTCTGAATATATCATTTAGTTCTTTCTGGCCTACCAGGGCTCTGTGGGTAAGTCTGCTGCCAATCTAATATTTCTACCATTGTGTGTTACAGATTTCTTGTCCCAAGCTGCTTTCAGGATTTTCTCTTTGTCACTAAGACAAGTAAGTTTTACTATGAGATGATGGGGTGTGGACCTATTTTTATTGATTTTGACAGGAGTTCTCTGGCCTCCTGGATTTTGATGCTTGTTCCCTTTGCCACATTAGAGAAATTCTCTATTTTAATTTGCTCCAATTTACCTTCTGCCCTTCTCTCTCTTTCTTTTTCTTCTGGTATCCCAATTATTCTAATACTGTTTCATCTTATGGTATGACTTATCTCTCCAATTCTCCTCTCATGGTTTAGTAGTTGTTTGTATCTCTGTTGCTCAGCTTTATTCTCCATCATTTGGTCTTCTATATCACGAATTCTCTCTTCTCCCTCATTTATCCTAGCAGTGAGAGTCTCCATTTTTAATTGCATCTCATTAATAGATTTTTTTTTCTTAATTTCAACTTGGTTAGATTTTAGTTCATTTATCCAGAAAGGGATTTTATTTCTCCAGACAAGGTTTCTCTGATATCTTCCATGCCTTTTTCAAGCCCAGCTAGAATCTTGAGAATTGTCGTTCTGAACTCGAGTTTTTATTGTTAGGTCCCTAGCCATCAGTACTGCCTATTGTTCTTTTTTTTTTTTTTTTTGTGGTGAGTTTTTCCACCTTGTCATTTTATCCAGATAAGAATATATGAATGAGAGAATAAAATACTAAAAGTGTGGCAAAGACCCCAGAAAAATGTACACTAAGCAAATCAGAAGAGACCCAAAATTGGGAGGAGGGAAAAGAGGGGGGTAAAAGAAATAAAAATAAAAAATATATATATACTGGTGAATAGATCAGAGCCACCCACTTGTTTTAGGTGTAATCTGGTCTCTTAGAAAAAACTACCTGCCAAAGTTTTAAAGAAAGCAAAACTTATATACATTAGAAAAAAAAGGGTAAACATGATGGAAGGGGATGGAATATGACTGTAAAGATGAAAATTTTTAAAAAATTCTATAAAAGGAATTGATAAGATAAGTTGGTTGGAAAAAGAAAAGAAAAAAAGAGGAGAGAATATGCTCATGCTGGAGACGAGAAGTAAGCCATGTGCCAGATTTAGGGTATATTTTGATCTATTAGAAGAAAGTATATCCCAAAATTCTAAAGGAAAAACAAACAAACAAACAAACAAACCTATATGTATTTAAATAATAAAGTTAAATACAATGAAGGATAAAATAGGACTATAACAATGAAGGTTTAAAAGAATTTTTTTTTTTTGGGGGAAAGATATTGTTAAAATAAACTAGTTAAAAGTTAATGGAGGAAAGAGGAAAAGTTAAAAAAATAGAATAAGAATAAAGTATCATGGGGGAAAAGCCATGAATTCTATGTGTTGCTTTCCCTTTGCTATGGAGTTCTGCTGTTCTCCTTGATCTGTGAGCTTGTTCTTGGCTGGATGTTCTTGCTGATGTTCTGGGGGACAGGCCTGTTGCAGTGAGTGTTAACTATCTTTGCCCGAGGTGGAATTGCACTGCCTTTGCCAGGGGCCAGGCTTAGTAATCTGCTCGGGTTCACTCTTGGGGTTTTTGTTCCCTGAACACTTTCCATAGAGCTCAGGAGGATGGGAATGAAAATGGCAGCCTCTCAGAGGAGGCCCAGAGGAGTGGAGAGCTCAGGGTCCCACTCTTCAATGTGTCCCCAGAGACAAGCAATCAATCACTCCTGTCTCCCTGGCCTCCAGCTGCACTCTGAGCTCACCCAGACTGTGACTGAGTGTTTCTATCTCTGGTGCTCGGCCCTGCCTGGAGTCTCCAAACCCAGCAGATTCCTGCTGTGCTGCTCCTCCCAGAGAAGGAAATTGAGTCTCTCTGGATCTGCCACCTGTGGGGTCCCTGCTTGAAGAGTAGTGGTCTGACTGTGCCTTGGATCATGGTTTAAGTTAACCCTGGGGTGAGAGCTCACTCCTTAGTTCTGTCTCTGTAGCCAGCTTCCCCACTCCAAAACCTGGCAGCTCTGTTGCACTCAGACACCCCTGGTCTTTCTGTGACCCTGCAAAACCTGAGACCACACTATCCCTGCAAGGGCTCCACCCCCACTTAGCCTCTAGAGTAGACTTCCAAAAGTTCTGATTTTGTACTACACGGCTCCACCACTTAATGGAAGCCGGCCCCTACTCCCGTGGTTTATCTTCCTGTCACTTTGGATTCACTTCTCCGCAAGTCCTACCTTTCAGAAAGTGGTAGATTTTCTGTTCCTAGAATTGCTGCTCTTCTTCTCTTCTATCTCCTATTGAGTTTGTAGGTGTTCAGAATGGTTTGATACCTATCTAGCTGGATTCCTGGGACCTGATGTCATTTCAGTCTGCTACTCCTCCGCCATTTGGCCCCGGACCTTCGTATAAGTTCTTTATATAGTTTGTATGTTAACCCTTTATTGGCTATATCATTTGCAAATATCCTCTCTCATTCAGTAGGTTGTCTTTTTGTTTTATTGATGGTTTCCATTACTGTGCAAAACCTGTTTGTTTTGGTGTAGTCCCATTAGTTTAGTATATGTGCTGCCGAAGCGAGCACGGTGTAGTCCCATTAGTTTAATTTTGCTTTTGTTTCCCTTGCCAGAGGAGACATATCTAGAAAAATGTTTCTATGGCCGATGTCAAAAAAATTATTACCTTTGTTTTTTTCTAGTAATTTTATGGTTTCAGATCTCATATTTAGGTCTTTAATCCATTTTGAGTTTATTTTTGTAAAGAAAAAACACTCTTGTAAGAAAGTGGTCTGGTTTCATTCTTTTGTATGGAGCTGCCTCCTTTCCCAACACCTGTTGTTGAGGAGACTTTTTCCCATTGTGTATTCTGGCAAAGTCTTATTGCTGAAAGTACTTTTTCCTCTTTCCTTACTAATATCTGAGATCCTTTGGGAACAAAACTTGCATTTAATCACTAATGTTAACACCAAATGTAAATGACCTTATAAGCAGAAACATTAGGTAGTGGATATTATTATTATTGACCATGATTCTTAGAAATTCTCGCCTTGCAAACATACTTTGAAGTAAGATGTGACTTGATTTGTTCAATGAAATGTGAATGCAATTATTTCCAGGCAGAAGCATTTATGAGCTGGTGATGATTTTCTCTGGTTCTTTCTCCCTCTTGTAAAGTAATTGTAGAAGCATGCATTGATGTAGTGGTACTAGCAGTTGGAAGGGCCCTGGAATGCAGAGCCACTACGTGGAGGTTGGCCACCCTGGAGAACTGTCCAAACCCTGCAATCATTAGTTGTATTATTGATCTTATGAAGGTTAAGATACCTTTTTGTCTCACCCTTCCCCTCCTTCCCTCCCTCCCTTCCTTCCTTCATAATTTCTTTCTTTCCTTTTGTTTTTCCATTTTTTGGTTTGTTAAAGTTTTATTATGATGCAGTTGTGTAGTTTTTTGTCTTTTTTCCAATTTATCTATGCTTAGGGTAACAGTTCTTCATGAGTCTTTTGCTGCATTACTTTTGAAACATTCTCAATTATTAGGCTTTCAAATATTACTTCTGCTTTATTTACTCTTTCTCTTTCTGTTATAAAAATTAGATAATATAGGACATTCTCATGGTGTCCATGTGTCTTTTAGGATCTTTATGTATTTCTCTCTCTCTCTTTTTAAAACTTTCTGTGCTCAGTCTTTCTTGTCTTACTTGACATAGCTCTCTCTCTCTCTTTTTTTTTTCAAATATGTCAATTCACTATTCAACACATCTGTTGAGTTTTTATTTGAAGTTATAAGTTTAGTTTTACAATTTCCTTTTAAATTTTCAGATCTCTGAGTTAATTGCCCATCTCACCCTCTATTTTCTTGAACATATTAATTACCATAAATTTAAAGTCTTATTTTTTCTAAGGCAGTAGTCTGCATTATCCACAGGGCTAATTCTATTGTCTGTCTTTTTCCTTGGACATGTTTCTTGGCATGCCAAGAAATTTTTTTTGGAAATACACTCATTGTACATGAAAAATTCCAGGAGTTCTGGATGATGATATCTACTTCCAGAGATGATTCTCCTCATTTTCTGCCAGACAGACTCAATCTAGGTGCCTTCAGGATGTATTTCAGTCACTATAAGGCTTAAACTCTATCTGTGAGCATAGAAAACAACCACCCCTCTTCCCAGAGTTTCCTTGCTGAGACCCCATATTCTTGACTCCAATTTTTGTCTCACTTCTCCTCAGAAGGAAGACTATTGAAATCTGGGTCTCTTGCCCTTTGTAGCTTACAATCAACAAATACCTAGAAGGAAAATAGCCCACTTCTCTTTTGCCACTTATAGAACACTTCTCTGTACCTCATCTTGAACCCTGAAATCCTGGCCACCATTACAGATCTATATTTCTATTTTCGTTTTGTAAACCCTGTGGAATTGCTGAAAGTTCTACTGGATTTGTAGCCCCTCAGCATTTGCTCTCATTCTCTCATTCTACCAAGTTTAAAAATGGCTCCTGCCCCAAGAGTGTCACAACATGCAGAGTGGTGGGCCCATGCCAGTTAACTTTTTGTCTCTGAAGATTGTGAGCTAAGTTCTGGCTTTTCAGAAGCTCTACAGCATCTTCAAACAGGTTTGTGTTTGTGGATATGTATGTGTGCATTATATTCATTTTCTGATTCTTCTCTATGAGGTGTTCATCTGCTGTACGTTCCTGCATCATAGCCAAAAGTTGATGCCCCACTTATGCGTGGAAGGTATTTTACCACAAATCAGAAACAAAAGAGAGCATTGATGGCTACCCAAAAACTTCATAAAAGAAAGAGAGATGTATGATAGCAATTTCCAATCAAATCTCCTACCTGTTGGTGATGGCTGTAATCTCTGATGCTGCTATATAGTCCCGTATTAGCTACTTAATTGATGAATTGATCGCACCAACTAGTTGGATATTTTTGATTTAGATATTCATCTGCCTAAATAAATGGCCTGAAAAAAAAAACTCTTAAACTCCCTTACAGGTTCATAATGCATTAACTAATTGATGGTTATTTAATAGACTTAGTAATTTATTCATATGCCATATGCCAACAGTTTAAAAGCCTTGTTAATCAACCCATGATGGAATAAAGTAAGAGAAAAATCTTGTAAGATTTTGACTCTTGACTCTTAACACTTCATTTTTTTTTTTAACACTTCATTCTTACAAGAAATTTTCTCTAAGCGACAATGCCACGAGGGTATTTATTTTTTTCATGAAAGCAACTCTGTTTTCAAATAAATGGGCATAGAGGAGCTATATTTTAAAAAGACAAGATTGCTTCCTTTTTGCAATTTTGTGATGCAGTTACAATGCTTTTCCTCAAACATCTGTCACATAATCTAGATTCAGAATTGCTTCATGCATTCAACACTACGGAAACATTTTTCACTAAGTGATCTGTTACTCTTTAGTGACTTAAGGCATAAAATTGCCTAGTCTATGGAATGATTAATAAAGCTACAAACATGGGCATGGTATTACATTTATGAAAATGTGAAATTCCTTATAAGTTTTATTAGCTTTCAGGGTCTAAACTATCAGGAGTGCCTCACTTTTTCTTAGCTAGCCTTTGCTGGTAGTCATATCTTACTGGGACACATTTATATTTTTTGATACTGTAACTTGTTGAATTTTCCTTTATTTTTCATTTAATGCTTATATAATTGGAATAACCTTTTGAATTACTCTTAACAGGAGATAAAAATCAGCTGTTGTTTTATACCCGATAAGATGTCTACCCTTTGCTGTCTCTGAAAGTCAAAGTTGTATATTTGCTTTGTCAGGTAATAGAATAATACTGTCTATTCAACTGCCAATCCCCTGCCCCAAAAGAGTTGTTCCTGCTTCAGCTTCCTTTTCCAATGAAGAGAAACTGTTTCTTCTACCACTTTCTCTCATACTCACTCAGTATGTACACAACATTTCTAAAATTTTAAAATCTATATCTTAATTTATGACTGAGCATGTAAAACTGTTAGGTCAAAAATTCATTGCAGCCACTGCACAACTATTAAAATGGTCAATGTCTGGAGCACTCAGAATGCCAAATGTTGGTGATAATTGGAGCAACAGAAACTCTCATGCATTGTTGGCAGGAATGCAAAATGGGACAGCTACTTTGGAAAACATAGTTTCTTACAAAACTAAATATACTGTTATCAACACTTCTTTATATTTACTCAGAAGAGTTTAAAAATTAAGTCCACATCCAAACCTGTTCATAGATGTTTATAGCAACTTTATTCATAATTACCAAAACTTAAAAGCAACTAAGGTATCTTTAAACAGGTGAATGGATAAATAAACTGTGGTACATCCTAAAAATGGAATATTATTCACAGCTAAAAAGAAATGAGGTATCAAGCCATGAAAAGACATGGAGGAAACTTAAATGCATACTACTAAGTAAAAGAAGCCAGTCTGAAAAGGGTACATACTGTATGATTCCAACTATCTGCCATTCTGGAAAAGGCAAAACCATGCAGAAAATAAAAAGATTAGTGATTGACAGGGTGCTGGGGGAATGGAAAGGAGTGGTGAATAGGCGGAGTGTAGAGGATTTTTAGGGCAGTGAAAATACTCTGGATGATATTATAATGAGGGATGTTTGCCATTATACATTTGCCCAAATCCATACAATGTGCAAAATCCAAGAATGAACCTTAAGGTAAACTATATAGACTTTGGGTGATCATATGTGTCAAGATAGGTTCATCCTTGTTTTGTTTTGTTTTGTTTTTAAAGTACTGTTCCAGGGAGTAATGTTGATAATGGCAGAAACTATGCATATGTGCTGGCAGGATGTATATGGGAAATCTCTGTACTTACCCCTCAAATTTGTTGTAAACCTAAAACTGCTTTTTTATTCTTTTTAAAGATTTTTAAAATTTATTTGAGAGAGTGCTCAAGAGAGAGAACATGAGCCACGGAATGGTCAAAGGGAGAGGGAAAAGCAGACTCCACACTAATTAGGGAACCCAACATGGCTGGATCCCAGTTGGGATCATGACCTGAGCCAAAGGCAGATACTTAACTGACTGAGCTACCCAGTGCCCCCAAAATGCCTTTTTTTTTTTTTTTTAAAGTTTTCAAATGCATTGTACTAGACTTTTACCTGGTATGCTGCTGAGTTTTCATCTTTGTAATCTTCCATTTTACCATTTCAATTAACATTTTTAGCACCCTAACTTATTTTTCATTTCTGGCAGTAGGGTAGATTATATGAAAAAAAAAAAAAAATTTCTCCTGTAAGACACCTAGAGGGGTGTCTGGGTGGTTCAGTCAGTTAAGCATCTGACTCTTAATTTCAGCTTGGGTCACGATCTTGAACCCTGTGTTGGGCTCTGTATTCTGCAGGAAGTCTGCTTCAGGACTCTCTCTCCCTCTCTTTCTGCCATTCCCCTGCACTCTCTCTCTCACAAATAAGTAAATAAATCTTTGGGACACCTGGGTGGCTCAGTTGGTTAAGTGTCTGCCTTCAGCTCAGGTCATGATCCTGAAGTTCCAGATTTGAGTCCCATGTTGGGATCTCTGCTTAGTGGGGAGTCTGCTGCTTCCTCTGCCCTTCACCCTGCTTGTGCTCTCCCTCACTCTCTCTTGCACTCTCTCTCTCAATAATAAAAATAAATACAATCTTTTAAAAAAAGACACCTAGAAATGTGAGAGAATAGTATAGTGAATATCCTTATGAATACATAGCTGAAATAATTTGAATATAATGGGAAATCCCTAAAAGCCTAAATGAATAGTTAAGTGAAAACCAGAGTGATAAAGAGTGAGCTGAAGTTACAGGTGTCTTTGAAAGTTTTATTAGTTACAGCAATGAGTTTGAGCTCTTTAAGCCCACATGAGACCGGGAAACAAGCAAAGGGTCCATCCAAGACTCAGTGTTAGGAAACAGATTCCAGAGGTACCTGGGTGGCTCAGTTAAGCTTATGACTCTTGAGTTTTGGCTCAAGTCATGATCTCAGGGTTGTGAGATCTGTCTGATCAATGTTCCATTCAAGAATTCTGCATGAAATTCTCTTCTGCTTCTCCCTCGTCTCTCTCCCCCTAAAATAAATAATCTTTTTTTAAAAAGAAGATTTTATTTATTTATTTGACAGAGAGAGATCACAAGCAGACAGAGAGGCAGGCAGAGAGAGGGGAAAGCAGGCTCCCTGCTGAGCAGAGAGCCCGATGTGGGGCTCAGTCCCAGCACCTCAAGACCATGACCTGAGCCCAAGGCAGAGGCCCAACCCACTAAGCCACCCAGGCGCGCCAGGAAATCTTAAAAATAAATAAATAAATAAATAAAAGGAAAATGAAAAATAAAACAGATTCCAAATAAAACTGAGATTCTCTCTCCCTTAAAGTCCCTGTCCTTAGGAAAAGGAAAGGTGGGAGGAAAAATCTAACCACCATTAAAGGGAAATAATAGGGAACTTTGTCTCAATAAGGCTAAAGGAGAAAGTTTCTCTGAAGACCTTATAACCTCAGCGCTGTACTTCATTGGGTTTTGAGATTCAAATTTAAATGACCTGCAAACCAAGAAATCGACATAAAACTTGATACCAGTGATCAAAAATCTCCCAAAAAACAAGAGTCCAGGACCTGACGGATTCTCTGGAGAACTTTATCAAACATTCAAAGAGGAAATAATATCTACTCTCCTGAAGCTGTTTCAAAAAATAGAAACAGAATGAAAATTTCCAGACTCTTTCTGTGAAGCCAGCATTACCCTCATCCCCAAACCAGGCAAAGTCCCCACCAAAAAGGAGAATTCCAGATCAATATCCCCGATAAATATGGTTTCCAAGATTCTTAACAAGATCCTAGCTAATAGGATCCAACAGTACATTAAAAAAATAATCCACCATGACCAGGTGGGATTTATCCATGGGATACAAGGGTGATTCAACATTCGCAAATCAATCAGTGTGATAGAACAAATCAGTAAGAGAAGAGAGAAGAACCATATGGTCCTCTCAGTTGATGCAGAAAAAGCATTTGACAAGATATAGCATCTGTTTCCTGATTTAAACCTTTCAAAGTATAGGGTGAGAGGGAACATTCTTCTACTTCATAAAATCTATCTATGGAGGCATCTGGGTGGCTCAGTGGGTTAAAGCCTCTGCCTTCGGCTTAGGTTATGATCCCACAATCCTGGGATCGAGCCCCACATCGGGCCCTCTGCTCAACAGGGAGCTTGCTTCCTCTTCTCTCTCTCTCTCTGCCTGCCTCTCTGCCTACTTGTAATCTCTGTCTGTCAAATAAATAAATTAAATCTTAAAAAAAAATTTATCTATGAAAAACCCACAGCAAATAACATCCTCAATGGGGAAAAACTGACAGCCTTCCCTTTGAGATCAGGAAAATGACAAGGATGTCCACTCCCACCATTGTTGTTCAACATAGTACTGGAAGTCCTAGCAACAGCAATCAGACAACAAAAAGAAATAAAAGGTATTTAGATTGGCACAGAAGAAGTCCAACTCTCTTTCTTTGGAGATGACATAATACTTTATATGGAAAACCCTAAAGACTCCACCCCCAAACTACTAGAACTCATACAGCAATTCAGTAATGTGGCAGGATACAAAATCAATGTACAGAAATTAGTTGCTTTCTTATAAACAAACAATGAAAATATAGAACCTGTAATGAGAGAATTGATTCCATTTACTATAGCACCAAGAACCATAAGATACCTGGGAATAAACCTAACCAAAGAGATAAAGGATCTGTACTTGAGGAACTACAGAACACTTAAGAAAGAAATTGAGGAAGACACAAAAAGATGGAAGAGCATTCCATGCTCATGGATCGGAAGAATAAACATTGTTAAAATGTCTATACCACCGAGAGCAATCTATACTTTCAATGCCATCCCAATCAAAATTCCACCATTATTTTTCTAAGAGCTGGAACAAACAATCCTTTTGCTAAGGAAATGTTGAAAAAGAAAAACAAAACTGGGGGCATCACATTGCCTGATTTCAAGCTTTACTACAAAGCTGTGATCACCAAAACAGCATGGTACTGGCACAAAAACAGACACATAGTCCAGTGGAACAGAGTAGAGAGCCTAGATATGGACTCTCAACTCTATGGTCAAATAATCTTCAACAAAGCAGGAAAAAATATCCAGTGGAAAAAAGACAGTCTCTTCAATAAATGGTGCTGGGAAAATTGGACTGCTATGTGTAGAAGAATGAAACTTGACTATTCTATTACACCATACACAAAGATAAACTTGAAATGGATAAAAGACCTCAACGTGAAGCAGGAATCTATCAAAATTCTAGAGGAGAATAGATAGTAGGTAGTAACCTCTTTGACATTGGTAGTAACCTCTTCGACATTGGCCACAGCAACTTCTTTCAAGACATGTCCCAGAGGCAAAGGAAACAAAAGTGAAAGTGAACTTTTGGGACTTCATCAAGATCAAAAGTTTCTGCACAGCAAAGGAAACAGTCAACAAAACAAAGAGGCAACCCACAGAATGGGAGAAGATATTTACAAATGACACTACAGTCAAAGGGCTGATATCCAAGATCTATAAAGAACTCCTCAAACTCAACACACACAAAACAGATAATCATGTCAAAAAATGGGCAGAAGACATGAACAGACACATCTCCAAAGAAGACATACAAATGGCTAACAGACACATGAAAAAATGTTCATCATCATTAATCATCAGGGAGATTCAAAGCAAAACAACATTGAGATATACCACCTTACACCAGTTTGAACGGCCAAAATGAACAAGACAGTAAACAACAAGTGTTGGAGAGGATGTGGAGAAAGGGGAACCCTCTTATACTGTTGGTGGGAATGTAAGTTGGTGCAGCCACTTTGGAAAACAATGTGGAGATTCCTTAAGAAATTAAAAATAGAGCTACCCTATGACCTGACAATTGCACTACTGGGTATTTACCCTGAAGATGCAGATGTAGTGAAAAGAAGGGCCATCTGTACCCAAATGTTCATAGCAGCAACAGCCACACTTGCCCAACTATGGAAAGAACCAAGATGGCATTCAACAGATGAACAGATAAGGAAGATATGGCCCATATATACAATGGAGTATTATGCCTTTAGCAGAAAGGATGAATACCCAACTTTTGTATCAACATGGACGGGACTGGAGGAGATTATGCAGAATGAAATAAGTCAAACAGAGAGAGTCAATTATCATATGGTTTCACTTACTTGTGGAGCATAAGGAATAACATGGAGTACGTTGGGAGATGGAGAGAAGTGAATTGGGGGAAATCGGAGGGGGAGACAAACCATGAGAGACTGTGGACTCTGAGAAACAAACTGAGGGTTTTGGAGGGGAGAGGGGTGGGGGGGTTGGGTGAGCCTGGTGGTGGGTATTAAGGAGGGCATGTATTGCATGGAGCGCTGGGTGTGGTGCATAAACAATGAATTTTGGAACACACACACACACACACACACACACACACAAATTAAATTAAATTAAATTAAATTAAAAAAATGTCTTGATCAATGGCAGCCCTGGCTGGTTCTAGGCCAGCATTTAGAAATTGGTGCTCTACTGTTAGGTTATTTCCCCTTCTTCCTGCTGCCAGATTTATGGCAGAGAAAAGATAAATAAATATTTAAATGATCCAATTAAGTAATCAGATATGAATTTTCTTTATTTTCTCATGTTTTATTATTTGCATCATGGACCTTGTTTCCCTTCCTCACCCTTCATCCCCTGTCAGGCCAGTGGAGGTTTTTTTGAACATGCAGGTTACTGACGCAAACAAAATTTTGTCTTTCAGAATTTTTAACCTAAAGCTTTCTGTGCCTCTCTGTTGCAGAATCTGTTTTTATTTGCCACTATAACACATGTAGTTAGAGGTGAATGTGAACCTCTACCTCCAGCTTTCTTTTATTGTCTCTCATGTTGACCTTTATTTCTTACTTTTTTTTCTCTTTTATTGTAACTCTAAATTTATTTACCATTTTCTAGCATTCTCTTTTCTCTTAGTTGGCCTGGTTTTTACTTCTGTGCTCTTTTCAGCTATTTTTGGATGCTTGCACAACTTTAATCACTATTTCTACCCACAGTTCTTATTTACAAAACATTTTCCCTTGTTCACTTAGAATTCATTATTTTATAATGTTAATTTTCTATTATTAAAGGAATGCAATTATTTAGAGAACATTTAAAGCATGTTTTTTAATGAAATAAAACCACTCACAACTCTTACTTCCAAAGATAACCATTGTTAACATTTTGATATATTCATTATATCTCATATATGATTATATCTCATATCTCATATATCTCTTTGATATATTCATTATATCTCTTTGATATATTCATTATATCATATAGTCTTTTACTGGTTCTTAAAACCCTCCCCTCTCAATAGAGAAAGGATTATAAATATGATAACTAACAAAAGAATATCCAGAAGTTCTAGATGGAAAATAATAAAAAGAGAGAATGTATTTGCCTTTTCTATCACTATCATTAGGAAATAAGATAGTGTATCAAATCATGCTATTTGAATTTTGAGGATGAAAAAAACCTATAACCTAAGGTCCTTGGCAATCAAAATGACCATTACCTTGATCTCTTCAACTCTGCTTTTGAGGATAGCGAAGGAAATACTTAGGGTTTAACAGTATCCTAGCAGCGTCCCCATTATGAAAACAGTTTTCTGTAGTTTACTATACTAGGATATCACCGATTATTGATGTCAAAGGTTGCAGTATTTTTGACAGACAATTTGTCCTCCTCTTCTTAGAAGAAAGTTTTTTGCATCCCAGAAGCATCCTGTGTGGGTCATGCAACCCACCTACCCAATTCCTTTCAACACTAATGCACATTTATTTCTCCAGGCACTGCTGATAGGGGCCAGTTGTCTTCACCAGAACTCTCAAAGCCAGGCCTTTCATCGGCTCGTTCTCTTGATTTTGGTTTTTTATTTTTCCCAGATATCAGACTTAGAGAATGACTTACATCAGAGTAGAAGCCAAGTAGTTATGTAGACTCAAGGGCAGGGTTCTCTCCTTAGTTTTGGCAATGCTGGACCACACATAGAGAGAAATAATGACAAAAGGTCATGTAGCCTAAGAAAAAGAAATGTCTTTGTTTTTCTAGATATGATGACTTTCTTATACTAGGCCCACCCTGTTCTGCATAAAGTATACCTCATTTTTGTCTTGCATTTCTTTGCTTTATATAGTATTCACCTCTTTTTTGTTGTTGTTGAGCTGTTTTCATCACTTTTAAGTTATGGCTGAGTGACAATCCCTAGGAAAAGGGACAAGTGATTCTATCTGGGTGGTAGAAAGATGAATGGAGGTTCAAGAACACATGTCACCAGGAATTAGGGAGGAGTTGAATAGGGGAGACCAAAAGAAGAAACAGAACCCAATGGAAGGAAGCCCTCCTTGCACAGACAAGCTTTGCTCTGGACTGCTAAGGTCAATGAGAAAATAACTATAAGGGTTGTTTTGTAAACAATTTTGTTGAAGACCAAGTGCAAAGCTGTCTCCCTGCTATGGGCAGCATCTCAGAACTCAGTTCAGTTCTTTCAGCATTAGATGAGTTGCCGAGATTTGGTTCAAGTTATACACAGAATCTGTGACTCCCTTTCCCTAGTTTTCTTTCTCCTTTTCTAGCATTTTTCCTCCTCATATTCTAGTGGCTGCAGTTGCCCACTGAATCCTGTCTTTTGGTTCTTGAAGTAAGTAAAACTGTGGATCAGTTTCAACCACCTCTAGAGGTCCAGACAGGGGCCTGTCCCCACGCTAAATGTTTTATAAACAGGAAACTCACCAGGTTCTTTTCCTTTCTTCCAAGTAACATCTCACCTCTAAACTCTGTGCTTTTGTTCCCTCTTCAAAGCCATCAGCTCGTGGGTTTATTTTATTTTATTTTATTTTCCAAAATTGATGGTTTTTATCAAACTAAGTTTGTCTGGTCTAATAAGAGCTACTTGGCCCCAGTGGAAGCAGAATGCTTCTGCAAGTCTTTTTAGAGCCTAACTTTTCTACTATTGGGTCCCTCTCTTTGTTTTAGTGGCTTAGTCAGATGAAGTACCTCTCCAAATATACATATGCATGTCTTTTCAAAATCTGTGTATGCCAGAAAGTGGCATTCTATTTCCTCTCTACAAAAAAAGCAACTTGACTAGCTAAATATGTGTGTCACAACTGGTACTGAGTATTGCAGAGAGTATTGGAGAGATAGGCAATGAGATGGGAGAAATTTGATTCTAACCAAGCTATGCTATATGAAAGCAACAAATTCAAGCTATAAATATGAAAATAATAATTGTTTAACACATTTTTAAGACTATGGCTGAAGAAACTCCACATTTGCTTTGGCTATTCTAGATAGATCACCTCCCCATATAGAAGGAAGAAAAATAATAGCAAAATGTAAAATACTCGCCAGCATCTGTCATTTCCTGACTTGTTGATTTTAGCCATTCTGACTGGTGTGAGGTGATATCTCATTGTGGTTTTGATTTGTATTTCCCAGATGCCGAGTGATATGGAGCACTTTTTCATGTGTCTGTTGGCCATCTGGATGTCTTCTTTGCAGAAACGTCTGTTCATGTCCTCTGCCCATTTCTTGATTGGATTATTTGTTCTTTGGGTGTTGAGTTTGTTAAGTTCTTTATAGATTTTGGACACTAGTCCTTTATCTGATATGTCGTTTGCAAATATCTTCTCCCATTCTGTCAGTTGTCTTTTGGTTTTGTTAACTGTTTCCTTTGCTGTACAAAAGCTTTTGATTTTGATGAAATCCCAAAAGTTCATTTTTGCCTTTGCTTCCCTTGCCTTTGGCGATGTTCCTAGGAAGATGTTGCTGCGGCTGAGGTCGAAGAGGTTGCTGCCTGTGTTCTCCTCAAGGATTTTGATGGATTCCTTTCTCACATTGAGGTCCTTAATCCATTTTGAATCTATTTTTGTGTGTGGTGTAAGGAAATGGTCCAATTTCATTTTTCTGCACGTGGCTGTCCAATTTTCCCAACACCATTTATTGAAGAGGCTGTCTTTTTTCCATTGGACATTCTTTCCTGCTTTGTCAAAGATTAGTTGACCATAGAGTTGAGCCAGGAAGAAATAGAAAGCCTGAACAGACCCATAACCAGTAAGGAGATTGAAACAGTCATTAAAAATCTCCAAACAAGCAAAAGCCCAGGGCCAGATGGCTTCCCGGGGGAATTCTACCAAACATTTAAAGAAGAACTAATTCCTATTCTCCTGAAACTGTTCCAAAAAATAGAAATGGAAGGAGAACTCCCAAACTCATTTTATGAGGCCAGCATCACCTTGATCCCAAAACCAGACAAGGATCCCATCAAAAAAGAGAGCTATAGACCAATATCCTTGATGAACACAGATGCAAAAATTCTCACCAAAATACTAGCCAATAGGATTCAACAGTACATTAAAAGGATTATTCACCACGACCAAGTGGGATTTATCCCAGGGCTGCAAGGTTGGTTCAACATCCGCAAATCAGTCAATGTGATACAACACATCAATAAAAGAAAGAACAAGAACCATATGATACTCTCAATAGATGCTGAAAAAGCATTTGACAAAGTACAGCATCCCTTCCTGATCAAAACTCTTCAAAGTGTAGGGATAGAGGGCACATACCTCAATATCATCAAAGCCATCTATGAAAAACCCACCGCGAATATCATTCTCAATGGAGAAAAACTGAAAGCTTTTCCACTAAGATCAGGAACACGGCAGGGATGTCCATTATCACCACTGCTATTCAACATAGTACTAGAAGTCCTAGCCTCAGCAATCAGACAACAAAAGGAAATTAAAGGCATCCAAATCGGCAAAGAAGAAGTCAAATTATCACTCTTCACAAAATGTAAAATACAAAGTGAAACATTTAGTAATTAGGACACAGAAAGTGAAACAAAGCAAAACGCAAACTGAGTACAAGAAAATAATTTAATAAAGGGAATATTTTACCAAGTTGTGGGCAGAGTGTAGAAAAGAATGTATGGAGCAGATTCCCAGGGTTGACAAACATAGGGAGCTATTTCTACTCCAGATCTGAAGGGCCAAGTCCAGGGAACACCTGAGGGAGTCCCTCACAGGTGCTCTGCTAAGTCTGAAGAACTCAGAAGAAATGACAACAGGGAAATAGTTCCATTTTGCTCCTGTCCTCCAATCTCCTGCAGGTGTTCCTATTGGCTGAACTCAACTGGAAGCCATGAGATGGTCCAGTCTGTTGATTAGTCCGTATGTATTAGCTTCACAGTGCACACTATGATGGCACACAGGGTGAAGGGTGAACTTAGAAGATAAAGAAGAAAAAGACCCCGGTACAGAACTTATGAAAAATTTATTGTGGTTGAAGGGAGAAACAACATCATCCTAAAGCAAAAATGAAGGCAGATATCTGAAAAATATTTGTTCTATGAACAAACAGAGCATTTATAGGTTTGGGGGGGCACCTGGGTGGCTCAGTGGGTTAAAGCCTCTGCCTTCGGCTCAGGTCATGATCCCAGGGTCTTGGGATCGAGTCCCACATCGGGCTCTCTGCTCAGCAGGGAGCCTGCTTCCTCCTCTCTCTCTGCCTACTTGTGATCTCCGTCTGTCAAATAAATAAATAAAATCTTAAAAAAAATAGGTTTGGTATTTTCAGTAGGATATGAAGAGAAACAATCTCTATGAAACAGAAGCAGAAAACTTATAAGGAAAGAAAAGGTTAGAATCTAAGTAAAGCACAATAAAATCTTTTAAAATTAGATATAGAAACAAATAATGAGAAAAATTGATATGTTAGAAAATCAAACAAATTTTTGTCCATACAGAAAACTCAGCTGATATGGAAAACCTTAAACATAGAAATTATGTACTAACATTATATTGATGAAATATAATCAATAAAATGTAAATTCAAAGCCAAGCTTAAAAGTACGAAGAGAAATCTCTGGTGCCAGAAAATATGAGGGAACTTGAACAGCGAGTGATACAAAATATATCTCATGGAGTATTTGGATTTAATATATATCTAAATGGCTGGATTTTAACAACTTCACCAAGATGCCTATGGTGGCCATGAGCCTGGTGTGTCTGGGAGAGAGAGATGAGCTTCCTAAATAAAGAGAAGAAAGAAACTACATGAGTTGTCTCACATTGCCCACTGGTCTTAGGGTAGAGCAGAGGGCATCTAGTCTCCATGGGTCACTGGAAGAATACATGTAACCTGAGGGAAATAGAAAACATAAACTTGGGGATGTGATGTCTGAATTTGCACATTTACCCAGTGCACTGAGGGAAGTACAGAGCCAAGACATTTACCTAGAAACTGGAAGGACATCTTCGCAACTTAGGTCATTGAGTCCTCTGATAGGCAAATAACTTCCACTGACAGTGAGCTCATTTGTACAAACTTCAGCATATGCAAAGGAAATAAGTAGCCAAAATCAGATCTGGATACTACAAAAACAAGAAAATTCATATCTCATCAGTCCTTTTAGGCAAATCTAGAAAGAGTTATTATAAAAGAGGTTTAAAATATTCAGAGATAAAAGTAATAACAATCAGAGCACCTGGGTGGCTCATTGGGTTGAGTGACTGCCTTCAGCTCAGTCATGGTCCAGAGTCCTGGGAACGAGTCCTACATCGGGCTCCCAGATCCACAGGGAGTCTGCTTCTCCCTCTGACCTTCTCTCCTCTCATGCTCTCTCTTGCTGTCTCTGTCTCAAATAAATAAATAAAATCTTTAAAAAAGTAATAACAATCAAAATTCTAGAATAAATACAATGAGGAAAAAGAGGCAGATATGAAGAAAGAAATGTAAATTAGAATTAAACAATGTTGTTACCAACATTAGAAACTCAAATGTTTAAGCAGTTATGTTGGACAGTGCTAAAGAGAGGGCTGATAAAATGATATATGAATATAAGGAATTCACTGAGACTGAAGCAAAACCAGATAAAGTTTTAGAAATGTGAAAGTTGAGATAGAAAGAATGGGATATTCCAATTTATTTCTACTGTAGTTCTAGGACAGAGCCCTCTGGTCAAAGCATTATCTGAAGAGGGGATGTTTGAAAATTTTCCAGAATTGAAGAAATCATGAATATTCAGATTAAAAATACCTGACAAATCCTGAGTAGAATAATTTAAAAACAATTCCACGTATAGAATAACATCTCATCAAACTACAGAACATCAAAAATAATGACAAAATAATGCATACAGAGCACTGTCAGTTGACTTCTCATGGGCAATGATACATGCCACACTCAAATAGAGTCATATATCCTAATTGCCGAGAAAAAATAATATCATCTCTCCAACTCAACCTCAACTATCATTTGAAAGTAAGGATAAAATAAACGTATTTCCAGATACACACCCAGTAAGAGACTTTATACTCACAGAAAGCACTATTTCAGAAGGAAATACTTTACCAGCAAGGAAATGAAATCTGCAAGGAAGGAGTACAGACATAAAATTTTAAGGTCCCCATCGCCTCTGCATAAAAAATATGATGTATATTAATATTGAGCTTTGTTTTGATGTATGTACATGTAACAGTTTATAGACAATCTTTAAAATATTGTTTCTCAACTGAGAGTATGTTTTCCACCTCTCGGACATTTGGCAATGACTGGAGACTATTTTGGTTGTCATAACTCAAGGAGGGGGCATGCTATTATTATCTTGTGGGTAGACATCAGTCATGCTGCTAATAAGCTTCTTACAGTGCACAGGACAGGGCCTCATGACAAAGAATTATCCAGCCCAAAAGGTCATTAGTGCCGCTATTCAGAAGTCCTGATTCAAATAAAGAGGACGGAAAGCACAACTTTGAAACCAGTAACAGAAAAACTGAAATAAGAATGTTATCAAAAGTTCAAAGAACTCCAATGAAATAAAGTACTTAATATGATAAAGAATAAGATGGGGGCACCTGGGTGGCTCAGTGGTTTAGGCCTCTGCCTTCAGCTCGGGTCGTGGTCTCAGGGTCCTGGAATCGAGCCCTATATCGGGCTCTCTGCTCAGCGGGGAGCCTGCTTCCCCCTCCCTCTCTGCCTGCCTCTCTGCCTACTTGTGATCTCTCTCTGTCTGTCAAATAAATAAATAAAAATCTTTAAAAAAAAAAAGAATAAGATGAAAGAAAAGTCATCATTATCAATATAAGCAAAATAATCTTACTTAAAAGGCAAATATTCTCAATTTGACTGAAAAGAAATAAAACTCAGCATTTACAGATTCACATTTAGAACTTAATGGCAAGGAAGTTTTAAAATAGAAGAGTGTAAAATGTTACTAACAAGGAGCAAAATAATGTAGGAAAGAGTATTACCATTGGAATAATAGAATTCAGAGTTAAGGGCATCGTTATGTATAAGTGTGGACATTACTTGATTGATATAATAACTGTGAACCTATATGCACCTAACAGTATAAATCCAGTATATAAAGGGGGGAAAATATCAAGTGGTTTTTATAAGAACTGATAAATTCTGCAGGTAAAGTATGGGGGGATTAAGAGATACAGACCCCCAGTTATAAAATAAATAAATCACGGGAATGAAAGTACAGCATAGGGAATATAGCTAATAATACTGTAATATCTTTGTATAGTGACAGATGGTAAGGACACACACTGGGATGAGCAATTCTTTATGTATATAATTGTCAGATCACTATGCTGTACACCATTACTATGTTTCACCATTACGTTGAAACTAATATAGTTTAAAAAAAAAGTAAAACTGAGATAATTTGTACAATATGCTTTAAAAGTTTGAACATATATAAAGAGAAAGAATGAAAATTAAGTTATCTTCTGTTATGCTGGTATGACAGCAATATGAAATACTATACAAACATTCATGGCTCTGGCGAGGTAGGAAAGACCTGCTTTGCAACTAATAAGATTTTCCATTTTTGACTGGGTATAATGATACTGCTTAGAAACAAAACTGAAACCTAGCATTTGTTTTTAAGTTCTAATTTTTTTTAAAATTTAGATTTAAATTTAAATTTTAAATTCTAAATGCAGTAGTTTTTCCATTCTACTCTATGGTGAATATGAGAAAGATGCACAAATATATCACAACTTTAAATACTTTAAATTTGTTCCATAGAACAAATGATGAAAAATTTCAGCTCAGTTTTCTTAGATTTAAGTAATGAATGTAAAATATAAATGCTGTACTCTATATAATTAAACTTTCCCTTCTTTGTCTAAGTTTCCTCAAAAACTGTAATCCTTTCCTACTTAAATATAAAGTTGAAGAAACTTTGAAGAAAAAGGAATTACCACTTATAGACATAAAAAATTGATTGTGGTCAGAGAAATTTCCTATGGAATCCTGAGTAGATTAATTATTTCCTGAGGGAACTGGAAAGTTCCAGAAACTATTCTCAAGCTTTTCCCAACTTCATATGTCCTCAGATAATGGGACTAGATCAAGTCATGCCCAAATTCTGTCAGATTTAAGTATAAATATTACATAATTTTATATATGGCTATAAGACTACATGTTGATATGGTCACAAACATTTTATAATTTATTTCAGCATCACTGTGAGCTATTAAAAACTCATGTGATGGGATTCCTGGGTGGCTCCGTTGATTAAGTGTCTGCCTTCAATTCAGGTCGTGATCGAGCCCCACATTGGGTTCCCTGCTCAGTGGGGAGTCTGCTGCTCCCTCTGCCTGTTGCTCCCCCTGATTGTGTGCTCTTTCTCCGACAAAAACAAAAATAAAACAAAAAATGAACCAAACCAAACCAAACAAAAACTCATGTGAAGAGAAATTACTAAACTATAAGTTTCCATGTGACATGATAAAAGTAGATTAAGTTTGCAATGAAAATTAGGTAAAATTTCATGAAAGAAAAAATTCCTTTGAACAATTGGGGTTTGAAGTGGTGGGGGGGTGGGAGGTTGGGGTACCAGGTGGTGGGTATTATAGAGGGCATAGCTCGCATGGAGCACTGGGTGTGGTGAAAAAAATAATGAATATTGTTTTTCTGAAAACCAAATGGCATATGTATAATGGCCAAACTCACTGGAATTGGCAGCTATAGATGTTTGTGGAGGGAGATAATACTAACTACACTAAAAAGTTGAAGAAAATATAATAATACTCATTGTTCTTGCTCTATCATTTGTGTGATGGTTTAAAGCACACTGTTCATGTCTGGACTTGAAGGACAGAAAATATATGGAGTATTTTTGCTGTTGTTAGTTACTGATATATCAATACTCCCTCCTCCAACTGAATCAGAGTGTTAGAATACTCCAATGAACTGGGGGAGGAAGGGCTCTGATAGCAAAGATGTGACGTCATGATGGTTGTATCCAACTGAAAGAAAACTTCCTTGATCTGTATTAGAAACTATAGCCCTCAAACTACACATGGGAGTTAGAACAAGAGAGAAAATATTAAGAAACTGCACAGAAATAATATTTCAGATAATATCTTCCCAAGTGATAAAGTATTTTAAAAATATTGACTCTGTGTTCATGTGATTTCAATGTCTATTGGTTCATCGTTAGATATAAGAATCCTTATGAATTTGTATCTGTTTTTACATTACTGGAAACCTTCATACTACATATTATGCATTAAATTATTTCACATCTTACTTAAATTTCTCTAATAAAATGGTAATTTGTATATATATTTCTGAATCATTGACATTCTCAAGGAATATATGCCAGTACCTTGATGACTCTCTCAAATTTTAAAAACATAAGTATATCTGATTTGCTTTTTTACTAACACTTTGTTTTTCCCTGGCATATCCCAACACCAAAAATTAACATTTATATTAGCATCTTTCTCTTGTTTAATACGCTATTTTTTGGAAATAATATAATTTTATGTCAAATGGGGTGATAAAAGTCTGTGGGATGACAAATTTTCTCATATTGTATCATATGGTAGTATGTTAAATTAAACTTTGTATTCTGAAGTAATTGTAAATTTATATACATTGTATAATATAATGCAGAAGGATCCCCCTAGCTTGTACTCAGTTTTACTCAATGGTAACATCTTGCAAACTGTAGTACAGTACCACAACCAGAATATTGATACTGATGCTATCAATGTATTGAATAAATATGACTATATGTAAAATGATATAGTCATTCTGAGAACATTTTGATAGTTTCTGAGAAAAACTGAACTTGCAACTAACATGCAACCCATTAACTGCATTCATGGTTATTTATCATAGAGAAATTAAGAGTTATGTTCATATCAAAACCTATACACTAATATTTATAGCCCTAAAATGGAAACATTTCCTATATCCCCCAATGGATGATGAAACATCTCAGAAATGTCCCTAATTTGCACTTTTATAGCCATACACACTTTCTTCCCACACACAACCCCTTCTTAATCTTCGGAAACCCTCAGTCTGTCCTCTGTTTCTAGAATGTTGTTATTTCAAGAATGTTATAATAATGGAAGCCTATGCCATGTAAACTTACGGGATTTTTTTTTTTTTTTTCATTCGGAGTAGTTTTCTGGAGATTCATCCAGGCTGTTGCATGGACATTCCTTTTTATTGCTGAGCAATGTCGCATGGTGTGGATTATGGCAGGTTGTTTCATCATCCATTGAGGGATATAGGAATTGTTTCCATATTAGGGCTATAACTATTACTGTATAGTGTATATACACTATAGTGTATAGAATATAGTGTATAACATAAATCTTAATTTATCTATGATAAATAACTATGAATGCAGCTATTGGGTTGCATGTTAGCTGCAAGTTTAGTTTTTTTTCCAGAAACTATCAAAATGTTCTCAGAATGACTATATCATTTTACGTTCCTACCATCAATGCATAAGTGATCCAGTTTCTCCATGTGTGGTTGTCTCTCACTAGCTTACTAATGTTGAACATCTTTTATGTGCTGTATGTCTTCTAGCAAAATGGCTCTTCACGTCTTTGACCATTTCTGACTGGATAGTTTCTATTTTTACACAAGTTTAGAGAGCTATTTTATATGATGGAGACAACAATTCTTTCTTATATAGATTGCACATATTTTCTCCCAGTCAGTATCTCCATCTTGCCATTTGTGACGACGTGGATGGAATTAGAGGGTATTATGCTGAGAGAAATAAATCAATCAGAGAAAGACAACTATCATATGATCTCCCTGATATGAAGAAGTTGAGAGGCAAATTGGGGGGTTTGGGGAGTAGGGAAGGAAAAAATGAAACAAGATGGGAGCGGGAGGGAGACAAACCATAAAAGACTCTTAATCTCACAAAACAAACTGAGGTTTGCTGGGGGCAAGGGGGTAGGGAGAGGGTGGTTGGGTATGAACATTGGGGAGGGTATGTGCTATGGTGAGTGCTGTGAAGTGTGTAAGCCTGGTGATTCACAGACCTGTACCCCTGGGGCTAATGATACACTATATGTTAATAAAAAATAAAAAATTAAAAAAAAAGAAATTATTAAAGAGCAATTTTTATTTTTATATTTATGAAGTCCAATTTATCAACTTTTCCTTTTTTTTTAAAGATTATTTATTTATTTATTTGTTTGTTTATTTGCCAGACAGAGATCACAGGTAGGCAGAGAGGCAGGCAGAGAGAGAGGGGGGGGAAGCAGACTCCCTGCTGAGCAGAGAGTCTTGATTGGGAGACCTCAGGATCATGACCTGAGCTGAAGGCAGAGGCTTTAACCCACTGAGCCACCCAGGCGCCCTCAACTTTTCCTTTTATGATGATTCCTTGGTGTTAAGTCTAAGAATACTTGACTTGGCTATAGATCTGGAAGACTTTCCTTTAAAGTTTTATAGTTTTACCTTTCGTAGTTAAGTCTGTGACCCATTTTGAGTTATTATTTTTATATAAAGGTGTAAGAAATAGGTTGGGCTTCTTTTGTTTGTTTGTTAGTTATTTGCCCCAGGATAGCTCATTGTTCCAGAAGCTTTGTTGGAATGTTTTTTTCCTCCACTGAATTGCCTTTGCACCTTTGTCAAAAATCAGTTCGGCATTTTTATTCTATTCCTGGATTCTCTATTCTAGTCCAGTGATCTGTGTATCTATCTCAGTGTCAACACACAGCATTTCAGTTACTCTAGCTATATAGTAAAATTCATAAAGTGAATTGGAAAGTATGCTGTCCTCTTCTGTCTTCTGGAAGAGTTTGTGTAGAATTAATGTCAATTCTTTAATAAACATTCAATAGAATTATCCAGTGAATCATAGGAGTTTTTAGATTTCTGCAAAATGTGCTTAAGTTACAAATTCCATTTCCTCAATAGCTACAGGGCTATTCAAATTATCTACTTAATATTGAGAAGTTGTGGCGGTTTAGATTTTTCAAGGAATTAGCCCATTTGATCTAAGTTGTCAAATTTATGTGTATAAAGTTGTTTTACATCCCGTTGTCATCCTTTTGATGTCTGCAGAGACTCTGTTACTGATATTTCTGATCAGAAATATTGATATTTTCTATTTCATTCTTGATATTGGTCATTTGTGTCCTTTATCTTCTTTTTCTTTGCAGTCTTTCTTTTTCTTTGTCAGTTATATTGATCTTTGCAAAGGACCAGCTTTTTATCTCATTGATTATATGTACTGTTTTCTTGATTTCAATTTCATTGATTTCTGAATTCCCTTAGGGATTCTTTTAGCTTTGTTCTGCTAGTAACATTTTCTCTTCGTTTTCTTTCATTTGAGAATGTCTTGATTTCCTCCTTATTACTGAAGAATATTTTCACTGAGCAAAGGATTCTGGGTTGATAGTTCTTTTCTTTCAGTATGGAAAAATATGGTGCCAATTCTTCTGGCTTGCATGATTTCTGATGACAGTTCAGTCATTAAAATTACTTTTCTCAGGACTCCTGGATGGCTCAGTTGGTTAAGCATCTGTCTGTGGCTCAGGTCATGATCTCAGGGTCTTGGAATCAAATCTCATCAGGCTCTCTGCTGAGTGGGGAGTCTGCTTCTCCCTCTCTCTCTATACCCCTCCCCTCGTTTGTACTCTCTATTGCTTGCAAATAAATAAATAAAATCTTAAAAAAATAAAATTATTTTTATCTTATAGGTAATGTATCATTTTTCTCTCTCCACGTTCAGTTTTTTTTTTTTTTTGTCTTTAGTTTTAAGGTATTTAATTAGGATGTGTTTGACACAGATTTCTTTGGATTTATTCTGTTGTAGGATCATTCATTTTCTTGAATCTGTAGGTTTATATCTCTTGCCAAATTTAAGAAGTTAATGCATTATTTCTTCCTTACTTTTTCAGGCCTTCCTTCTTTTTTCCTCTTCTTTGGGAAATCTGGTAACATGAGTGTGAGATCTTTTATTATCATCCCCTAGGTCCCAGAGGCAGGCTCTGTTCATATATATATATATTTTTTTTCTGGTCAATTTTTTTTTTCATTTATTCAGGTTGAGTAATTTCTGTTGTTCTAGCTTCTAGTGCCCTGATTCTTTCCTTTGCCTTTTTTTTCTGCTCTCCAGACCATCCACTGAGATTTTTATTTTGGTTACTATACTTTCCCATTCTAAAATTTCTATTAACTTCTTTATATCTTCTATTTCTTTGAAGAGAATTTTTTATTTCTTTGCTGAGTCCTCCAATTATCATTCATTTCAAGCATGTTCATAATGGCAGAGAATGCACACAGACTCATTGTAAAGGGAGATTTCATTTTGACTCCTATGCAGCAGACCTCGGGAGCAAACAGTCCTAATAATTTCAGGAGGAGAGGGGTCTCCAGGTGGAATATGCCAGGGGAAGAAAAAAAAAAAAAAGAAACAAATGTGTTTAAATGTATCACTGGGAATTTTGTAGTTTTGCAGTTCTGTAGGGGAGCTGGGTATGTATTAGAGCAAATTGTATAGAAAATGAAACTAAAGAAAAATTAAGATGATTATAACCTCCAGGGAAGAGAAAAATAATACACAAGATAAATTGTCTCATAGTATACTGCATGGCTCTGTTGTATTTTTGTCATAGTTTTATTAGTGAATATTGCTCTCACCTAAATTATGATATTTAAAAGTTAAGGGAGGGCAGTGTATTTAAGGGGATGGTATTTGGAGCAATGAGAATTCAGTGGAATTAAATCCTCATTCTTATTAGTAGTATGTCAATGTATAATATCTAAAATGAAAATGGAGAATGATAACTATAAGCAGTTATAAGGAATTTTGAAGGTAAATATAAGACTGGTAAAGAGAGTTAAATCTGTTTCACTCTTAAAAAAAAGAAGTGGAAATTTGAGGTGATAATGACAGAGTGGAATGTACAAGTGTGGTTTAGCTGTTGTGTTATCAGCCTGTATGATTCTAATCAAAATTAAGATTAAGTGTTTGAAAACCGTATAGATTTTAACTCACATTTTAAGTGTGATCTCCTACCATGGGAGCCAGTAACTAATAAAAATAAACCTTTAAGTGACCCTAAGTGTGTGCTGTTTGTATTTAGAAGGACTCCTGAATTATGAATCGCTTTATAACGGTTGCAAGTTAAAAAATAATATTTAGGTTAAAAATCCCATATTATTCTGTAAACTGGTATAAAGTCTTTATAAGCTTTTTAAAGACTTTCAACTAAAATCTTCAAGGTTTCTCTGCTCCAATTTCTTTGGTATCAAATCTAAAAAAAAAAAAAGAGAGAGAGAGAGAGAAAGAGAAAGAGAGATAGTTTTTTAATAAACTATAGCAATGAAAGGTTGTCAGAGAACAAACCGGTAAAGGTTTTAAAGATTTCCTTGTCCTGCCTATAAGCATCTCTTTCCCCTTGACTGAATATCCTCATAAATGCCCTACTGGCTTCTCTGTGACCTCCTTTAGGTCAAAATTTGCTGAACATCAAGGAGATGATCTAACTAAATCATACCTTAGCATATATTTAAGTCTTCACTTCTATTAGTGACTTAAGCTGTTGTGCTAGTGTATTAAAACTAAAAGCTCAGTGGCTTGACACAGTTTCTTTCTCAGTCCTACCCCTTTATCATATGTTCCCAGCCGCTTATAGGCTTTGAAGGGCAAATTAAAAAAAAAAAAATACTTCCCTTGTAGGAAAGAGGGCGTTTTATTGGATTTTGTGACTAGAGCAACCACAGGATCCCCATACTACAGACAGATACTGAAAAGAAGACTGGGTTTTTGTGTCTTATTGGTTTTAGATGCATATTCCTAGTTTCCAGCCATGGCTGCTGTACTAGTTCAGAGATCTGGACATGCTTAGGCAAGGATTATACAGCTTCTGCCTGGAACTTGGCGATTCATTGCACTGGCTAATGATTTGTTTCCATTTCAAATGGCTATTCTTCTTTTTAAAATATTTTATTTATTTATTGACAGAGATCCCAAGTAGGCAGAGAGGCAGGCAGAGAGAGAGAGAAAAGGAGAGGCAGTCTCCCTGCTGAGCAGAGAGGCTGATGCAGGGCTTGATCCCAGGACCCTGGGATCATGACCTGAGCCAAAGGCAGATGCTTTAACCCACTGAGCCACCCAGGTTCCCCCTCAAATGGATATCCTTGAAATACCTGTTTAGTGGGGACAGGAAAGTCCCACCTTCTAAACTAATGAGCTGCCTATTTATTTGTGTTTAAACTATGTGATGTATTTTATGTACTGGGCATTACATAGTGGTTCATTTTTGGAATTTTTTTTATTTTATAATTTTTCTGTTATTCATAGCTTATAGAATGTTATTAGTCTCAATCAGTAAGGTGAGAAGTAATGTATATAATTACAGACTTGTTCAAAATACATTTGAATGTCCTTTTTGCTTGCTTTCATGGTGAAAATAAAACTTTCCTACTTCTCTCTCATCGTTATTCTCTGCTTTTTCTTCTTCCTCTTTTTCTTAACATTTTGTAAGTTTCAGCTGTACAGCAGTGTTGGTTTCATACATTTATATATTGCAATATCATTACCATCTAATGTTAGCTAACACCTCCTTCAGGTCACATAATTATCATTTCTTTTTTGTGGTGAGAACAATTAAGATCTAGTCTCTTAGCAACTTCATAATCCAGTATTGTTGATTATAATCACTATGCTGTGCATAGATCTCCAGGACTTAGTCATCTATTGGTTGCAAGTCTGTATCCTTAAACATCTCCTCACTTTTCTTTCCAAAGTTCTTGAACTAGTTGCCTTTCTAGAAGGCACACTCAGTGTTTAAAACTGAGCTGATACATCCTGCTGGCTCCTGGTCATTGCACTGTGCACGTGTGATTTTTAGCAGGAACCTTCTGGTGATGAGGACTGCTCATTGTTGGCTGGCGTTCATTCAGCAGGCTGGTCTCTGAGCTGAGGGTTGGCTTACTGTGGTCGTGACTTGTGCAGGGCAGACCTGCTGTGTGAGTTGCAGAACCATCAAGCAAGGGAGGGTGGTCAGGGAGGAGTGTTTTGACACCTGTGTCCACTTGAGGGCACTGTCTGCTTCAGTGGGAGTATAACCAAATTCCGTCCCAGCAGTTATCTAAGGGATCCTATGAGGAAAGCCCAAGAACTTGGCACCAATGCATGATTTACTGTAGTGGAACTTGAGAACTCTTTAGTGGTGGTCTCAGGTAGCTTCCCGGCTGCTGGCTCAAGTGCGCTTTCCCATCCAGCTTTACTGATGCTGTGACTACTGGTGTTCCCCATGCCTTCCTCTCTATACCATCCTCTCTAAGCTTTATTTTTTGTAATCTTGGACATTTTGGCCATTTAGTGTATCTTTCATGAGTATATTAAATCAAATAATAAAAAGGTTTTAGACTATACTGTCATATAAAATGGGCCTAACTCTACTTGTTTTTCCAACATTTATTGACACTTCTGTTGTTTTCAGTATAGTCCCACCCCTTCAGAATAAGTAAAACTCAACATAATTTAGGGTTATGTTGCATAATCTATAGATTCAAAGCAAGTTGGAAAAAGTTATACTTTTGGCATTTTACAGTTTATAAAGAGTTTTCCGTTGTGGAAACAATCTGGCCCTGCAAACAGTGGCATAAAGAAGTAAAGAAAAAAGATTGGAAGACTCTGAATATGGACACTGGTTAGCTTTCTTCTCAGTATCTAAAATAAAATATACTTTGGCAAACAAAACCAAATTTATTTATTTTCTTGTCCAGTTTACAGAGGAAATTTTTGTCCTTCCTAAGGATGGATGTGCTTTGATTCTGTGATGTATGTGTGTGTGTGTGAATTAATTACCTTAATTACCTTAGCTTTGAGTTAAAATTCATTACCTAAGCTTTAAGTTAAAGATCCATTTTATTTTAAGGGTGCCTGGGTGGCTCAGTTGATTAGATATCTGGCTCTTACTTCTGGCTCAGGTCAGGATCTCACTGAGACTGAGCCCCATGTTTGGCTCTGTAATCAGCAGGGAGTCTGCTGGAAATTCTCTCTCCCTCTCCCTTTATCTCCACCCCCCTCCACCATTTGCAGTCTCTCTTTCTCTCTCTAGAATAAATAAGTCTTTTTAAAAAATCCATTTTTATTCTCATTCTCTTTTGTGTCATATTTTACTTATTTCTTGGCATTAACAGAACATAAATGGTACCAAACCCATAATTACTTAAAATTCCTGAGTTTTTTCCTTGACAACATGGATGGTAGCAAGATGATATAGGGAGATACAAGTTCCACTTTACCTCCAATCCATTTGACATACTTAAAAATATGTGTAGTACAGGTTATCAGATTCATAACATTTTTGTGAAGATGAGATTGTTTTATATCATTGTTTATGTTTTTACCTGTTATATCTGTTTTTGAACTCTTGGACATCTAGCTAATTTGAAATATTTCATTTTTGAAAGATTAAAGGTGTTTTGGATTCATATTATGTCACATGGTAATAAAATGTTTCAATATATTTATTACCATGGAGGAACACTGGGTTAAAAAATACAACACAGTTCATAAGACAATGCATATTCAGACTGTATCAAGATTGCACATCCCATAATTGATTATACTTAATGCATTATTAGTATTATTAGCAGGAAATGATTACTAACCTTCTTTTTTTAACTGAAGGAAGTCCTTTTTTTTCCTAAGTCGGGTTAATATATTAAAAAATGAATAAAATATTAAATTAAACCTGCAAATAAACAAAATATTTTTACCTTTCCAAAAGGGTTGCAGATCTAATTTATTTATTGGGTATACAAAATTAGATGAAAATATACTAAGATCTAAATAAAATACTAAATTTTGCCAGAAATGTAAAAAGTGAAAATGAATCTTTCAAACACACAAACATATTAAAGGGAGTTTGGGTATTTGGAAAACTTTTAGGCAAAGGGGCTTTAGGTAAAGTGGCTTTAGTAAAAATGGTCTATTTTTGTGACTGATAAGAAACTTAAAGTTTCTTAATCTATTATAACATTTATTCACATATATGTAACTATTGCATATAACTGTTCAGAAACACATTTTTACTGGTAAAGTGGCTTTAGGAAAAATGGTCTATTTTTGTGACTATAACCTTAAAGTTTCTTAATCTATTATAACATTTATTCACATATATGTAACTATTGCATATAACTGTTCAGAAACAAATTTTTACTCTCCAACACATTTCCAAGCATTTACACTATAATGTATACGTATGTTTATGTAAGTGCATATATAGTGTCTAGATACATAAATATCTGGTATCTGTTGTTATGGAAATATTGCATAACAAAAAACCACAAACCTTAAAGGCATTAAACAACAGACATTTATTTATCCCACACCAGAGTGCTCAATCGCTGGTAGCCAGGCTTGCTTTTTCTCCTGCAGTGGAGTGATGAAGTCACTCTGCTGATTATGGCTGGCTCCCTCACACGCCAGGGAGGAACTCATGCTGGCTGGAGGGCCTTGGCTGGAAGATATGGTTCTATTTTATGTGTCTTTCAACCACCAGCAGACTAGCCTGGTTATGTGCAGAGCTGGTAGCAAGGCAGGAGCAATGGCAGACAATTGCATGCTCTTTTTTTTCAAGCCCTGAATGTACCAACATGACCAACATTCTACTGAGAAAAGCAAAATTACGTAGCTGAATTCAAAATCAAGGGGTAGGGAAATATATGCCTTTTTTTTTTTTGACAGAAGATATGCAAAATCATATGGCAATGAATGTGAATGGAGAGGTAAAGACTGGAGGCATTAATTCAGTCAATCTACTGAAACTTTTATTTGATTTTTAAATAAGACTCACTATAATCAAATTAGGAGTTTTGGTAATTGTAACTCAGAGAATGACTATAGTGGAAAAAAAAAAGAAAGAAAGAAAAGCCTTGAAATTTTCCCTTATGTTAAGTGAAGATAACAATTTTGCTTGAACAGATATTTTAAAATTTTCTTTTAATTATAAATAAGTAAATGCAGTTAATGAAGGTGGAATTGGATATGTCCTAAAAGGATTTGAAGGTAAATGGTAAGAAGTAGAGAGGAAAATATTTAACACGATGTGTGTGATGGCTTTCTAGAATTCTGTGACACTACTCTTCCTTTTTCACTTGTAAAATATCTTGTACTTCTCTTCTTCCCTCAAGTTCAGACATCATAGAAACACTTAATGGCACTTAAGCTGCACCAGGCCAAAAAAAACAAATGAACAAGCTAAAACAAATGGATTTCACTTCCAAATTCAAAGCATGAGACTGGGAAAAGAATTCAAGGGTTTGGAAACAAGTCCTGGCACTGAGCCATTTAAAGAGTTTTTCCCTGGCCCATATAAGATATACCAGAGTAGGAGGGGGAAGAAAGTATAGATCAAAGCTGTTTAAATCATGAAATTGCAGAGATGGGATATAATGAAGTGAAGCTGGTATCCAATTAGACATAAAGGCTTAGTTTCTCAGAATAATGGAGTTTGAGTCTCACCCCTCTAATGCTTGTTATTGTTAAATATTTGTAGGCTTCACAGGCAATGCTACAATTATCTCTCCCAGTTATTAAATCCACTCTGTGTTAGTAATACTTTTGGAAACCTCATGTGCTGAAGTTGCTTCCCCTTGGAAAAGTGTGCTTTCCTCCCTAATGCCAGCTTAAGAAAGAATAAAGATAAACAGGAAAAAAGGACTGAAAGAGGAAATATGCAAAATGTATCTGGAATACAACTTTATTGTAAAGAAGGGTGTTCTGGGAGACAAGAGAAAAACATAAATTACTATTAAAAACGAAGGAGAAAACTCATAAATCTCTTATAAGTTGTAAACATGAAGAATATTTGAAAAGCTCTGTCTCGACTGCTGGAATATTTTGTACTCAGATTGTAACCATGAGAGATGGTTTCTAATTAATTGGTCTGAATCATTTGTTCTTGGGATTCTTCTTAGATCCATGCAGTTATTTTAGGAAAGAGAAAAAGTTCAAGGGACCAATAGATAACAGAGATAACATAAATCTGAATTTGTTAGCACATATTTTTAAAATCCATAGCTCCTATGATTTAAAAACCACCTTCAACAACTGCTTAGGCAGTGCATTCCACTCTCTGTGGTCCTTAACATTTTTGAGATAAAGATCTCTTGAGAGGTTAATCTAGACTCTCTTTCCTTGGAACATTCAGAGACCAGTTATTTTAGATAAATTTTGTAGAAAGAAACCAATGATTTTTAGTTCTGTTGAAAAATAGTATAATCCTGTTGAGTTTAAAGATACAAAAGCATGCACAATGTTGCTAATTACAAATGAGATGACCAAATGGAGAATGTTAACGATACTAAAATAATAATAATCATAATAATAAAGATAAATTGATATGATGCTTTATAGCTAAAGCATTTCAGGTACATAATGTGAGTTGATCTTCAAAACAACACTGTTAGTATTATTTTTATCATCATCATTATTATTTTATGATTAAAACTACTGAAACCTCAGTACAAACAATTTCTTCAAAATAGCATTAAACAGCAGAGGTGGAACATGAATTGAGGTTCTCTATTTTAGAGACTATTACTTAGATCACTCTTTTTCTGTGCAGTGCACTTCATATAGTCCTCGTTTGTAAAATGTGCTTCATAATGGGTCCCAACTCACAAAAAAGTGCTGTGAGTGAATTGATTTTTATTTTTAAAGATTTTATTTATTTATTTGACAGCGATCACAAGACAGAGACCACACAATTTTGGGGCCCTTGTAAACTGGACTTTCTCTTCCCTGTAGTCCTGGATCCAACCAGTAGGAGAGTGTGCCTGGTGCCTAACCAAGTCATGCTCTAGCAAACTCCTTCACGTGGGAGTGCCTCCCCCCATATACCAGTCATCAGGCTCAGTTTCTGAAAAGGAGGATAGGGGGCACATAATCAAATAAACAGGCCTGATTTCAATAAGTGCCTTCTACCTGAGCCCTATAAGCCTTCTTTCCTTTCCTGGTAGTCGAAACAGAATATGACCTCTTTATAATTCTATCTCAAGTTATCTTCCTGGTTCTTCATCTTTGGTGCTCACCTGTGCACTCAAGAATTTTCTACATGTTTCTACCTAATATAGAAAGAGAACAAGGAATTGAAAAAATCCTGTCAGGGTTGATAACTTTTACATTTTGTCTGTAACTACAATCTCTGTAACTGTTTAGTCTTAGTACTAGAGTTAAAGGGAATTAACATTCATCACTAGTTGTTATTTTGTGTGTGTCTTCTTTTGTTTTTCTTTTTTCCATTTTGCCTCCATTTATTTCTTGGGTAGCTAAAATTTACTCTTGAATGGCTTTTTTGAAAAGAATTCATAGGCATTATATACCCTGAGTTTTTGCATGTTTAAGTCATTATTTTTATTCTTACATGAGAATTTGGGTAGTGCTATAATTACTGAGACACTTTCTATCTTCAAGAACATGGTAGGCATTACTCCACTGTCTTCTAGGGTTCCTGTGGAGCTTTTGGATACTGGCCTGATTTACCATTTATAAGTATCTTAATCTTTACACTTGTACATTTAAAGGATTCTTTCATTACCTTTAAAGTCCACTGATTTTATTTTGTGATAAAATTGGTCATTCTGTATCCATGTTTTCTTGAGACAAGCTGTGCTCTATCTCGGATTTACCATTATTCCTTTTATTTTCTAGAAACTTTTCTTATGTTTTATTGGTAATTGTTATATTTCATTATTTTGATTCTCACCTTTAGGGAAACCGTCTATGTATATGTTTGATTCCATAGCGATTTTTTTTTCTGTAGTCCCCTTTGACTCTTTATTTTGTTTTTGTTTTAACTCTTCATTTCCATTCCATTTTGCTTTTCTGTTTTCAGTATATGCTCCATGTTCCTTGCTGTAGTTTTGGGATAATATCTTTAAAATTATGTAATTCTGTAATGTCCTATGTAATTATGCCAGAGTAGCCTCCATTGCTGTAATAGTTTTACTTTTTAATCTGCTCCTTTCCTAAGCTCTTCTGGTTTGTGTTTCACTCCTTTGTAACATAGCCTCATGTTGTGTAATCTTTTGTGTCTTTTACTTGAGTAGTTGCTTTATGTAACTAAGCACTTCATTTAAATTTTAATTTAAGACCTATTTTTTTGTCATCTGCTCTGTGGCAAGATTATTTTGCTGAGGGTCCGTTGCCATTTGCTCTTCCTGTTTCCTTTCTCCTTTCTGTGATATTACATTTGATGAGAACCAATGCTCTTTAGTTTTTGACCCTGCGTTATCTTCGAGTGAGGTTCTCATCCTAAACCAGTTATTTATAGGAAGTTCGTGTATAGGACTGGACAGTTTCTAGTGTGGTTGTGTTGTTCTTTTCACTACCCAACAGAAATGAACAGCTGTGGTTCTGCCTACATTTATGTCACTATCTTTTGCTCTGCTTCACTGACTAAATGCTTCCTAAAAATGTGGCATGTCAGTGGAATTCTTTTCTCAGCCTTACCCTGATATTTTGTTGCCATATGAGTTCATGGAAGTTTCCCCCAGTTAGCCCACAGATGCTGATGTTTCTGTTGAGATCAAGACACTGATTTATGATACCCAACCTTGGGAATTCTGCCAGGTTGGTCTGAGCTCTGCAGCCAGAGGTATCCATCCTTCCCTTTTTACTTTCCACCATTTTGCCTTCTCTGAATTTGGAAGTCCTCATGCTTATTATTGTTATTCTGATTCAAAGATACCTCTCCTATATTTATGAAAAGTAAATTTTTAAAATGTTTCTCAGTCTCTTTATTTTCTAGGATAGTTCTGCCTTTTATATTTGGGCATAAAATATGATTTTTTTTAAAGACAATTTTAAAGTTATCCAAAAACGTTGGGAAACCCCTATAAATTTGAATTAGTTTTTCAGAGTAAATAACACTTCCTTCTTGAAAACATAACACAATTGTGACAGGAAATGTCATAAGGAATACTTATAAAATATCAGATCCCACTTGATAACCCAAATCCATTTAATAAAGAAGAATTATATCTAGAAAACTTTTAACAAATTCTGAAATTGAAACAAGTTAAGAATCTAATGATATCTTGACTAAAGTAGTTGGCAGTGGGAGAAACTTCTCAGTAATTGACTATGCCGGACTTTCGCCTTCCACAGTGCTTATATAGATTCTTAGTTACAAAGGGCTTTAGATCTTTTATGATGGTATCATGATAAATACTCAATTTTTCCAGTAAGGGAAACAGAATTGATTTTTCCTCAGCATTGTCAGGGATGTGTCCATGAATAAAATCCTATTAAAAGAGTATTTGAAGCAGAAGTATATAAAGAGAAAAATGGATAAGTTTTTAGAGATGAACATATATTTTCAGAGGAAGGATTTGTCTACATTGCAAGTAAATGGGGGTATATATGAGGGTGAGCCTATGTGAGGGTTAGGGTTAGAAGGTATCCTCTGTATGCCTTCCGGGTTTCTGTGGTTCAGATCTCTGGCTTGGCTCAGGTTTCTGCCCCTCTTCATAAATGCTAAATGCTAAATGCTTATTGTACATTCAAAGGAGGTCGTGAGTCTGAAATATATTGTGTGTCATACCATTGAAAGATACCATAATTACACCTGAAATTGTTGTTTAAGTTTCATCATCCTATAATAAGGAACAACAATTTTACCATATCAGTCTGGTGGTGACCAATCTAGTATTAAAGGGACCACAAAATATATTTGCTGAAGATAAAATAAATGATTACGTTTGTTAAAAAAAAACAAAGACATGTTTATAGAAGATTCATACTGATAGGATTTTCAAAATAAATCTTTTTAGTTTTTACCTAGTATTCTGTCCTCTTCATGGATATTAACAATTTTTTTGTGATTTCTTTTTTTGTTGTTCTTTCTAATTTTTATGGTATATGAAATGTTGCTGGTCTATATTTTTTTCAGATTCAATATGTTACTTTTGTTTTAGAAAGTTTACTATATAAATTTTCTCCAATTGCCAGAAATCTCTTCATTGTAATATGTGTGTGTGTGTATATATATGTGTTGGCTATATAGTGGCTTCATAATGCTTTTGATCAGAGAGGGATTAAAGGGACTAAAAGAATGTTTATATTTAATAACAATAAGAAAGGTCCCCACTATTTATACGTAAGGTCTATATATTTCCAGAACACTTTATCTTTCCTATCTTTTGAAGTTCATGTTTCCTGACCTTACTGTGATAAGATTTTATTTTCTATTTTTACTCCCTCTTTGTATTCTGCCCTAGTTTGCCATGTGTTCTTGTCTGTATGCTCCTCAGGGCCCTATAGCCAGCTGCTGCTATCACCTGCAAGACTAGAGGTGAGAGTACCTGTCATTTATTTGTATCCTATATATCGCTTCTTGGCCTTTTGGCTAAGATCAAGTGTATTTGTACCCTATAGTGCTTGGTATGGTGCTAATTAAGAAAAGTGCTTTAGAGACATACGTGTGCTTTTCATCACTTGATCTTAGCTTTTCCAGTGATGGAAGACCCTTAATGGGTTCATGTTTTGGCATGTTTTCTTCTCTACTACCCCCTTCCCAGTTTTACTACACATGGGATTGACTCTTCTTCTTTTTTTTTTTTTTAAAGATTTTATTTATTTATTTGACAGACAGAGATTACAAGTAGGCAGAGAAGTAGGCAGAGAGAGAGGAAGGGAAGCAGGCCCCCTGCTGAGCAGAGAGCCCGATGTGGGACTCGATCTCAGGACCCTGAGATCATGACCTGAGCCGAAGGCAGCGGCTTAACCCACTGAGCCACCCAGGCGCCCTTGACTCTTCTTCTTATCCCTTTCTACTTACAATTATTTTTCTACCCAACTCCTTTAGACAGTTTATCTCATTACACCCTCCTATAATCTTATTTTGTAAGATCCTAGGCTACCAAAATCTTATTTTGTTTAACCATGATTTTGGATGTGCTGTTACTTCTTTTTCTAGTATTATTCACTTTCTTTTTTTCTGGCACTCTAGTGGTCTTAGAGTAAAAATAAGTTTGTAAATCCGTATTCTTCTGAGAACTCCAGCCCCCTTCAGGTTCCTTACATGTACTCATGGAATGGCTTGAATGATCCATGCAGCTTTTTTTTACTTTTCTCCTTTGTTTTGCCTACTAATGGTTGTGATAGCTAATGGTTTTGCTAATTCCAAAGGAGCGGCTTTGCTTACCATGCCCCTCTAAAGATTCTGCTGCTATCCCACATGGTTGATTGCTGAAGCTCCACATGAAGGATAATGCTGTGTGTACCACGTGCACACTACCGCATCCCTGATGAGACACTCGTGCCATTTCCTGTTGTTGTTCAACTGGTCCTATCATCCATTCTTGGAGAAACTAGAACCACTATAGGGAATGACTTGTACTTGCAGTTTGGTTTTTACCCTTTTAGATATTACATTCTTTTAAATTGCAGTCTGGTCTGGATTTAAAAAAAAAAATAAAAGTGGTTAAGAAACATCATGCTATGCTCAGCCCTACCCTGATAATTGCCCTAAATGCAGTCCAGTTCCATGTCAGAATGTAAATGTACTCAAAGACTCATGGCTTAAATGTAATTTTCTCTTTTAAAAAACTGCTAATGAAGCAACATGAAGTTATAAAAAACTAGAAATGTACCATTTAGTTCTGAACACAGGGGATAAAACATCATGTTTTCCCCCAATTATTTTTCTCTGAGTGCTTCCTCTTTGTTTAGAATATAGGATGAGAGTCAAAGCATTTACCTCCTTTGACGGTCATCTGTGCTTAAAATAGAGCTCTGATAGTAAGGAATATGTTTGTATTGCAATGATAAAATTAATTCTTAGATGCAGAAACTTAATTGAAAAAACATTAGTATGGACAAAATATTTTCATAAATTCAGTACCTTTGTCTATTAGTTTGACACAATCATGGCTAATGGATTGACATAAATGCCTTTGTATGAAAGAAAGTTTAGTCTCTCTCCATAGATTGCAACATAAAAGAAACAGAAAGGGAACTCAAATACCCATGAGAGATTGGTGATCAAGTGCTCATAATACTAGAAGCTGGCGACATACATCTAAATCCAAACAAAGGTTATATAAGCTTCTCTTGCCTATGTTTCTTTAGTAATTAGATAGATCATTATCTGCCTTAAATTTCAACAGTCAGCCATGGACAAATCAGATGGAAAAAATGACAATTTTCAGACCTTTTAAAGGTCATGGGCACACCCAATATCTCCGGAGACTGAGGATTTTTTAAAAAGTGTTTTTATTTATTTGAGAGAGAGTATGAGTAGCAGAGGGAGAAGCAGACTCCCCACTAAGCAGGGAGCCCATGTAGGGCTCCATCCCAGAACCCAGAGATTGTGACCCAAGCCAAAGGCAGACCCTTAACCAACTGAGCCACCCAGGCACCCTAAAAATACAATTTTAAACTGAAATATATATATATATAAATATATTTATTAACTATATTTAAAATAGTATTTAAAATATATTTTAATATTATATTTAATATTAAATTATATATAACATATATAATATTAGATTTAATATTATATAATATATTATATATAAATATATATGTATATTTGCTTAGGTTCACATGTTTCATGTTTCCATTAGTTTCATTTTAAATTCCATTAGTTTCATTTTAAATAAAATTATGGAGGATTCAAAGTAAATGTCCAAGAAAATAGACAGTAAGTTAAAAATATTTATTTGTCTTGAAAAGTTTGGAAACATTTTTTTCAGCTGCTACACTGTTAGTCACTTCAGGCCTTTCTTTATTCTGTTTTACAATTCAGGGTTTAAAAAATTATCTTAGCATTTATCTTCATTTGCAAATTGAGAGGTTTAGTTATTGAAAAATCATCATAAAAGGAGCTATTTCAGAACTTCGAGCAGACATTTTTAATGTGGGCCATTTGTCTCTGATATCAATTTTATCTGATTACGTTATTACATATGCATGCTACAAATGACAGATAGTTTTAATATCTCCATGATTAATAGAAAATTTTTCTTAGATCCTCCTGCAGAGAAGAATATCATAATGAAATATTGATAAAGTTCTAAGAACAGCAAAACTGTCATGATACTTAAGGAAGTCTTTAAAACAAGATTGTATTTTCTCTGACTAAGCTGGTTGGGTATTTTACAGCTAAAGAATCAAATGCTCTATTGATTTAGTTATGGAAAAATCATCTCATGAGATTTCTGTGTCAGAAAAAAAGATCTTTCGAATCATCTTGGTTTTCATGGACTTTGGTCATATTTGATGAATAAGATTAAATTTGTCGATGAGACTAAATTTGAGAGTTAGTAACTTAGAAATTCATATTAAAAGTCACAGTTTGCAGAAAATTGGGGAAAGAAGAATAATCAAAATCTGGAGAACATTCAGTGGAAACAAGTGATGGGTACTTGGGGAAGAAAAACTTGATAAAACGTATAAGATGGGTAGTTTATAAACTTGTGTGATTGGTGAAGGAAAAGATCTTGTATATGATGATCTAGAAATGGAATACCTATGTACTGTATTGCATTACTCATTTCTTCCTGATCTTCCCCTAAATGCTTGTAGGCAGTGTTTTTTCCCATTGACATTGGCTTGATCATGTTACCAGCTTTGGTTAGTGGACTATGAACAGACATAATATTGAATGTGCTTCTGTGGATTGCCCATGTCCCCTTTTGAGCATCTGCTTTCTGTTACAAGAACAGCATGGCCCAGATGGTGGCTGTCCTTCAGCGTGGGACCAAGAATGTGAAGATACATAGAGCTAAGTCAAGCCCAGCAGAGGCGTAACCGACCTACAGCCTTCATGTAAAATGGGTAGGAAATATATGCTTCCTATTGTGAGCCATCGAGATTTGGGGAACGTTTGTCACGGCATCGAAAGCTAATTAGGAGATCAGTCAGTAATACAGGGCTGGGATACCCTAACATGTAAATGTTTGTCTATGTCAAAAACGTTAGTGTATCCTCCCGCTGTCTGCTTCTGCCATCTTTTCTTAATTTTTCTATACAATTCCATCTTCATCCTCACAGGGAAAAATATCAAGGGACTTGTACTTAGGAACTGAAATAGTGTTCTAGAATTAGTGTTCTAGAATTGTGCATTCATATACTTTTTAAAAAATAATGATCGAAATACAACTATTGCCAGATACTGCTTTACACACTGGAGAAGGGAGTGGGAAAAATTTTTTTTAAAAAGGCAAGCTCCTGCTCTCTGGGAGCTTAAATTCTAGTCATGGAGACTAATGATAAATCAGTTCATCAGTTATCAGTGGTATGAAGAAAAACAGGGCAGGGTACAAGAACAAGGAGGGCCGGGGACAGTTGTTCTAGATAGGTCTGTCAAGAAGGACTCACTGAAGATAGAGTACTAACACCAGGTAACTACCTGATGCTCTAAAAGAACCTGGGCTTTGCCATCCATCAGACCTGAAGTTGACATGCAGCTCCTGGGCTAAATAAGTGAGTTACTGACCTTGGCTAAGTCATCCTATTTTTCTGCTCTTAATTCCTTTGACAGAATAATAATAGTTATAATATAAATACCAGAGGAATATTGGAGTGTCAATAGCTAAACACTTAAAGGGATCAGAACTATATTTAGCAAATAGGAAGTTCTTAATAATTGGCAATTAGTATTACAAGCATTAAAACCAGGTCCCCTAGGCCATGCCTAGGGGACCTGGGATCCGGTGGTATGGTGGTTACTCTGAAGTGGGGGTGGGAGTGGCTGTAGTCATGCCAGGTCCACAGGAGGGGTTTAGACGGGTCTTCTAAAGAATTTTTAGGGGGAGAGGGGGACCGGTGATCAGTAAAGTAAAGCACTTACTGCTTGGAGTGGAGAGCAGAACAGGGCAGTGAAGACAGTGGGCATCTGAGTCATATAGCTGCAGGTCACGTAGCCCCTGAGGCAGCTCAGGAACCACCAAAAAGAGGAAGGGGGCACAAGCTGGCATCTAGCTGAATGAGCGGCTGCTTCCTCTGCTTCTACTGCTTTTGCTGCTTTATTGGCTCACTCTTTGTGGCTCCTTGAAGAAACTTCTTCCTTCTCTAGCAGTGATCATCGGTGTTCAAGTTTCTCTCATTCTTCTAAAGACACAGAGTAATAGAGTGAAAATAGCCAATCGTTGGAGTCAGAGACCTGGAATCCTGTCCTGAGTTTACAATTATCTTAGTGGTTTTTTGTTTGTTTGTTTTTGTTTTGTTTTGTTTTTGTTTTAATCTCAAAAATTACTGTGACGTCTGGGTGGCTCAGTCAGTTGAGGGTCTGCATTCCAGTGGGGTTGTGATCCTGGGGTTTTGGGATGGAGTCCCACAATGAGCCCTGTGTCAGGCTCCCTGCTCAGTTGGGAGCCTGCTTCTTTCTCCCTCTCCCTCTCCCTCTGCCGCTCCTCCTGCTTGTGATCTCTCTCTCTCTCTGTGAAATAAATAAGTAAAATCTTAAAAAAGAAAAATAAAATTACATTATGCAATTCTATCAAGATTTAAGTGACAAAATGTACATTGAAAAACTTGTAAACTGAAAAATCCCTGTTCAAACATCTTAGCCCCCATCTCCACCCCTAAGAATAAAAGTTTGTTCACTTCTCATTCATTCACTTACATACTCACCAAACACTATCTGCCTTGGGTAAGACATTTTTAAAATGTCTTACTTTTGAAGATCTTTTAAGCAGGGGGAGAAAACTCCCATTTTAGCATCTTTTATTGTAAGAGAAAAAGGAAACCTGCTATGAGTGTGGCCTGATAGGGATATGAATATTCCCTCCTTGTTTTCTCCATCCTTGGTGCAAACACTCTTCTTCTCCCACATGATGCCCCCAGTCCTAAGCAAGAACCGAGTCTTAAAGGGAGAAGATGCTTGTCTGCAAACTTGCTGAACCAGTTTTTCTTCTTTCAGAGACTAGGCAGGAATTCTGAGCCCAGAAAAGTGGAAAGAGAAGTAAAAGTTTGGAGCTGGCAGGACAGAGAGAAGTTCTGGTCCTCGGTTCTCCTTGTGGAAGGCCATCACACGGCGGCGCTGGTCTCTTGTAGTGTTCCTGGGCAGAGGGCAGGGATGTAGATAGACACTACCTGTAGGAATGGAGGCAGGCAGGGAGATCAAGACTTTTGGAATAAAAGTAGAAATGAATAGTTGGTAAACAAACCATCATTTTTACATAAGATTCCCTGTGTTTTTTTTTAACCTAAGAAATATTTGCAAAGGCTTTTATATTATTTCAACCTGAATATGTGTATGTGTGTATTTGTACACATCATTTTAAATGTAGATACTATAAAAAACAAGTTTAAAATTTGGTTTGTTTTTAAGGGTTCTTTTGCCTACCTGAATGACTTAGCATCTAACAGGAATGGTTATTTAAATGGTTTAAGTATTTACAAAGAGTATTACAATTTATATAAAGTTTTCTTTTTAAGACACAAAAAAATTATCAGTTAAATAATTTCAAAAACTAGAAAATACATTTTCTAGAGGCACCTGGGTGGTTCAGTGGTTAAGCATCTTGACTCTTGGTTTCAGCTCAGGTCATGATCTTATGGGTCTTGGGATCCAGCCTCAAGTTGGGCTCCACAGTTAGCAAGGAGTCTCCTTGAAGATTCTCCCCTTCTGGCCCTTCCCTCACTCAAGTTCTCTCTTTCCAAAATAGTCTTTTAAAAAAAAACCACTACCAACAACAAAAAAAATCCCCAAAAAGCAAAAACCAACCTATGTAAGCATCCTTGCCTCTGTGTGAATTAAACCCAAATAACTCTCTCTGTTTATCTGTCTTCTAGACATCTCCCATATTTCTAGCTATTTAATGGATATTTGCATTTGGGAAGAACATTCCATTTGTTTGGAAAGAGAAATTTAATTAATTTGTCTTCCAAAAGGTGATCCTTATTCTGAGCTTTCTCAGAACATCTTAGAATTATTTTTCAGTCTTTCCCTTTCATCCATGACCAGTATCCTCATGTTATTCTACCAAAAGTACTCCATGTTATGGGAGTCCCTTCTGAGCCTCTGATATCATGGGGCTATGGCATTACCCATCTCTCCTGGGAAGAATATGGTTTTAATAAGTTGTGACTAATAACCAAGTTGCAAAAAGAGCCCTGTGACCTTTCATTTCCCACAAGACAAATTATACATACTGTAACAAGGAGAGAAGACAAATTACACATCTTGAAAATTCCTTTGAGAAATCCCTCTTTGTCTAGCCAATTATGTGTATTTGCTACTTGAAGTTTATTTTAGAGAATAAAGGAAAATCTTGTCTTTTGGCATCCAAGTGAGGTTAAGGATGTTGTGATTTGATGTCAGCATTAAACATGCCTCAGGTGAATTAAGAATTGTAATTGGATGTCACTTAGGGTCTTGGTTCCTGCCCCAGGGAAGGTAATAAAACAAATTAGAACATGTTACTACATTCAAGTCATTGCTAGGTCATTGCCCGCAAGCCTCCCAATGGGCTGTAAGCAAAGCAGTTTTATGTGTTTGCCCAAGGACCGGGTAGGCTAGGTGAGGTTAGGTGTCCAGAGTACTTGGACTTTGAAGAAATGTCACCTTTGCCAGAAGACTGTGAAGAGTGCATGTAATATCTGCTTATTGCTCAGGATTTTCTTGATTCAATAATAATGGAGTAAAAAACCAAAAAACTCTTTTAAAATGATCTCTCATCTTAATGTCCTAAAAGTTTCATCCCATTGTAATGGAACTAAGGCATGCAAGGCCTGGTCAAACAAATGTCAGCCTTTAATTTGTGTAGGTCGGAGACATTAAAAGAATCATCATCTACCATGTAAATGGATAGGTGTCGATGGAAGCTCCATGTGTCAAAGAAACATCTAAAAGGTATTCTCAGCCCTGACCTACCTACCCAGTATCTCCATGGGGCCACCTCTGAATCTTAGCATAGATAATCTGAACATTTTTGATAGTATTATTATTTACTAATTGGCATTCCATTTTTTATCTTCTAGATATGATAGATGCTGAAAGAAGTATATTAAAACCTTCCATCATGAAGGTATTTTATCATATTTTCTTGATAGGTATTTTTTTTTTTTAGATTTTATTTATTTATTTGACAGAGATCACAAGTAGGCAGAAAGGCAGGCAGAGACTGAGAGGGAAGCCTGCTGAGCAGAGAGCGCAATGTGGGGCTTGATCCTAGGACCCTGAGATCATGACCTGAGCTGAAGGCAGAGACTTAACCCACTGAGCCACCCGGGCACCCCTTGATAGGTATTTCTAATAGTTATTTTTTATACGAGTGTAGTTGCCATGTTGGATGCATTGACTGGCAGCTACTGTATTTCCTTCATGATTATGCCTTGTATCCTAACATATTGTCTCCGTCCTAGTTTCTTATTCTTATATTTCACCTTGACTAATATTTGCTGCTTCTGATTTTTTATTTGCATTTCTTAGCATCTCTTTGATCATTCCTGTATTTTCTAACTTTATTTATCACATTAAGTATGTTTGTTGTACAGATAACTTGTTATTTTTTTAAACAAAATTTGACATCCTGTCTTTCTTTAAGAGACTTGAATTAATTTGTGTTTAAGGTTTAAAGTTATATACTTGATGTTACTCCTTTAACTGAAGAAGGTTGCATGGATCACGTGTGTTAATTCCCTTTTGTGAAACTAAATTCTTCCTCTCTCTTTCCAGAGCTTCTGGAAAGATCTTTCTTTCCTGATCTGCTCAGGCCAGATCAACTGTCATTCTTGTTTACACCTCATATTCACTTCCAGTCTTTCTGTAAATTCTGGTCTTTGTGTCTGAAATACCCGTCCGCCTCTCTGCACCATCATGGCTGCCATTCCAGTTCAAGCAGCTCTCACTGTTCCCATAGATAGCTTCAGTAATTTCACCTGATTTCCTTATTCCCAATAAGGAAGAATATGGAACATTTGCAAAGTTCTTCTGAGAAAGTCCTCTTTGTATTTGTCTAGTTTCCCACCAATACATTTTTCATACAACCTTTAAAAAAATATAAAACCCGATCATATTGTGTACTTTGTCCACAGTCCTTTGAGAGCTTCCTGTGGGAAGAAACGTCAAATTCTTAGAATGACTTGATGTGAATTTACATGATCTGACCCCCAGTCTCATTCTTTAACTTCATGTCATGTATACATATTCTTTTTGCTCAAAATGCTCTAGACACAACGGCCTTCCTCCTCCTCCTCCTTTTAAGATTTATTTATTTATTTAAGAGAGAAGGAGAAAGAGAAAGAGGGGGCGGGGGGAGAAAGGGCAGAGGGAGAAGGAGAGAGAATTTTAAGCAGAGTCCACGCTAAGGAATCCAGTGTGGGGCTCTGTCCCCACGACCCTGAGATCACTACCCTGAGATCATGACCTGAGCCAAAACCAAGAGCTGGAGACTTAACCAAATGAGCCAGTCAGGCATCCCTTCTCTCTGCTTCTGTAAGGTACCAACCCCATTCACTTTTCTGGAACCTTTGGTGCCTGTTTCCATCTGCCAGAGATAATATCCCCACCCCGCCGCCCCCTGCCAATGTTTACATCACTTTTTATTTCTTGTTGGTCAGATCTCTTCTTAAACACTCCCATCTCAAAAGGACTTTAATTTATTATTCAGTCAATGGTGGGGTCTTGTTCTCCATCGTGCTTACGGATTATAATTTACAATTACGTCTGTCTTTGTGTGCTTACTTTTACATTGTCTTTTGTCTGTTGTTGTTCTCATGAGTCCATACATGCCATGGCGACAGAGACCACTGTCTGGTTCACGGATGTACCCAAGATCCCAGTACTTGGCACAGTTTCAGGCACATCTGATGGTGTTCAGCACATATTTCTTGAATGAGTCAACACATGATTGGTTATATCAACAGTGGCAATAGAACCCCAGTTATGCCATAGATATACATTTAGATGCCAAACTAATAAGAGATACGCAATACAAGAATTCTGATTAATTTATGTTTAACTCAAGCAAATGCTGTTAGGAGAGCCTCTCTTAAAAAAACAAACTTGGGGCGCCCGGGTGGCTCAGTGGGTTAAGCCTCTGCCTTCGGCTCAGGTCACGATCTCAGGGTCCTGGGACTGAGCCTTGCATCAGGCTCTCTGCTCAGCAGGGAGCCTGCTTCCCCTCCCACGGCCCCCGCCTCCCTGCTTCTCTGCCTGCTTGTGATCTCTGTCTGTCAGATAAATAGATAAAATCTTTAAAAAAGAAAAGAAAAGAAAAGAAAAGAAAAGAAAAAACAAACTTATATTTCCTAGGCATCAGTGTTTATGGAACCCAAACTCTGAAAGTTTTAGTAGGTTCTGAATTTAGAAGGCTCTGTTTTCTACTCCTACTTATCAATACTTATGATATACAATAACAGTGACTTGAACTACTGGAAGTATTTTGTGACTTTTAATCCTATCAATAATGATAAATTTAATGAATACACCTGGTTCTTATCTGAATATATATATTACAATGTCAATAGGCTACACTTCTCCTAGTAGAAAATGTACTACATGTTTAAGAGTTTGTTTTGTTTTATTTTTTGCTGCTTTTTAGAAAATGTATTTATAAAACTAGTACATTCTAGAAGGTCTTTCTTTAGAAACAGGACCAGAAGAAAAAAAAAAAAAAACCAAACATTCAGTTCTGCCCAGTGATTAATGGATGAGGGTAAGAACCATAGTCTTGTCAGAAAAAAAGAAAAAGTAAAAAGTATGACAGCTAAAATTTAGGATTGTGTCTGAAATCCCATTCAGGAGGAAACAGTAAAATATGAAGTTTCAAAAGCAGACACCAAAGAATGAGGGCAAGGTCAAAGTAAAGCATTTTATGAGACTTGAAAAGTAGAGCTTTAAAAAGTACAATAGCCTATGATGTAGTTTAATCTAAAGAAAAATGAAATGTCTCAATAAGACACCAGCTAGAACTTCTCATTTTCCCATTGTATGCTTCTCACTGAGGGCACTTTGCAGAGAGATACCCAGCTACTTTCATTAGTGACTTTTTTTTTTTTTAAACCATATTGGTTTCATCATTAGAGGAGAATAAAATTTTCTCCTTTAATTGAAAAATGCACATTTGTGACCGTAACATTTACTATTGGAAAAGAGTATTTTAAAAGAAGAATTTTGGTTCGTTCTTTCTTTCTTTCTTTCTTTTCTTTACTTTTCTTTTCTTTTTTTTTTTTTTACTCTTTTAGAAGGGAAAAAAAAGAATATTATCTAAATCCCTTGGCTTTATTTTTATTATTTTTTTTAAAGATTTTATTTATTTGACTGAGAGACAGCCAGAGAGAGAACACAAGCAAGCAGAGTGGGAGAGAGAGAAGGAGGCTAACCTGAGCCGAAAGCAGCCGCTTCATGGCTGAGCCACCCAGGCGCCCCTCAATCCCTTGGTTTTAGAAGCAGTTGACTTCACACCTAATAGATAGAGGAGAAGAAAGAAGGTGAGAAATACATGCAAGATGAGGGATGCCAGGAACTTTCGGCTAGATAGCCCAAGTCCGATGCTCCTCTATTGCTTGCCAACAGAACAGGAGATGGAAAAGTTAAACACTTACTATCTCAGTAACTCATGTAACAGGAGGGTGGCTACATCTTAGAACTCTCTTGATCCAATAAGACCTAAGTGGAAATCTTCTGGGGGGATTTGGAGAAAGGATATGTTTTTTTCGGACAAAAATAGGAGTCCGACCTTGGCAGTACCCTAACCCCACCTTTTCTGCCAGGAATATGAATGTGTCGTCTGGCGCTATGGAAGCCTTCTTGCAGTCCTGCAGACAAGCCGAGTGCCACCCTCATGTGTGGTGCCGCTAACTCAAGTCAGCAGCCACTGAACTCCAGACTTCCTGTTAGGTGAAAATAAATTTTATTTCTTAAAACCACCGTTTTCTTTTTTGTGGAACCAAAAGCATTCCTACCTTTACATGAGAAGAAAACCGAAATAAAGCCTTTGGTGGAGAATAGACCTCAACAACATTCTGATGCGGAGTCCACTCTGCAATCATTGATCCCTTCCCATTTTCCATACACAGAAACACACAATTTCAGAAAATGAAATCATATCTTTATGAAGTAGATTAAGACATTTATGATTTAAAATACATAGTAAACCACATTGAGATATCACCTTACACCAGTTAGAATGGCCAAAATTAACAAAACAGGAAACAACATGTGTTGGAGAGGATGTGGAGAAAGGGGAACCCTCTTACACTGTTGGTGGGAATGCAAGTTGGTGCAGCCTCTTTGGAGAACAGTGTGGAGATTCCTCAAGAAATTAAAAATAGAGCTTCCCTACGACCCTGCAATTGCACTCCTGGGTATTTACCCCAAGGATACAGATGTCGTGAAAAGAAGGGCCATCTGTACCCCAATGTTTATAGCAGCAATGGCCACAGTCGCCAAACTATGGAAAGAACCAAGATGCCCTTCAACGGATGAATGGATAAGGAAGATGTGGTCCATATACACTATGGAGTATTATGCCTCCATCAGAAAGGACGAATATCCAACTTTTGTAGCAACATGGACGGGACTGGAAGAGATTATGCTGAGTGAAATCAGTCAAGCAGAGAGAGTCAATTATCATATGGTTTCACTCATTTGTGGAGCATAACCAATAGCATGGAGGACAAGGGGCGTTAGAGAGTAGTAGGGAATTTGGGTAAATTGGAAGGGGAGGTGAACCATGAGAGACTATGGACTCTGAAAAACAGTCTGAGGGGTTTGAAGTGGCGGGGGGGTGGGAGGTTGGGGTACCAGGTGGTGGGTATTATAGAGGGCACAGCTTGCATGGAGCACTGGGTGTGGTGAAAAAATAATGAATACTGTTTTTCTGAAAATAAATAAATTGGGAAAAAAAAAATCAAAAAAAAAAATAAAATACATAGTAATCCAATTAATGTTCTTTGGCACACAGTGTATTAAGCTATTAAAAAAAAACATTCTAAAGCAGTACCGTTGTCAGAAAGAACAGAAATTGACCCCGTTAGACTCAAAACTGAAGATTTATTTTAAGAATTCATGTAGGAATAAGGGAACTGGAAATATTTCCAAAATATAGAACAGCCAGACCTCTCAGAGATGGCACACGTGTTTAGGAATTGGAAGATTTTTCAGGTTCCACACTAATTTTACTGACTAGGTAATTGTGAGGCTCCCTCAGCTTCAGGTTCTCTTCTTTTTTAAAGATAGATTTATTTATTTATTTATTTATTTGACAGAGATCTCAAGCAGGCGGAGAGGCAGGCAGTGGGGTGGGGTGCGGGGGAGCAGGCTCCCTACTTAGCAGAGAGCCTGACACGGGGCTTGATCCCTGGACCCTGAGACCATGACCCCAAGCTGAAGGCAGAGGCCCAACCCACCGAGCCACCCAGGTGCCCCCAGGTTCTCTTCTTTAAGATCTCCCCCTCTGCTCCAGCAGTGTCTCTCAGCTTCATTTGCTCTGTGTCCCCGCTGCGTCCCTTCTTCATGTCTCCTGTCACTTTCAACTCGACAGTGCTTCCACCTGCACATATGCTTATCTTAACACCATCATGCAGCCTGACTTGCCACAAACCTACTAATATCAACCTATTCTCAGACACTCACACAGACACACGTGTGTGCATAAATCCTGATGGAAACGTTCCAACACAAGAGGTTGATCACATGTTCATTTGAGCACATTTACGTTCCTGTTTCCCCTTGACTTGACTGCCCTCCTGCTCTCTGCCAATGGAAACTCATACTTTCTAGTTCAATTTCAGCCAATGGCAAAGTGGTCCTTTACACCCCTGGCCAATGAGCTTTCTCTACCATGCAACCCTCATCATCGGAGATGAATAGATTCTGCAGCGTGTGGTTTCTAACTCTTGGTCTTTGTTTCTGTCAAATATTTGGTCTTTAATGGCTGATACGATATATGAAAAGATAATGTTGGATCTTTTACAAAAACTAGAGCAAAAAAAAACTAGAGCAAAAAAAAAATGAAGAAAGTATGCTAGCTGATAAAATGAGAGTTTGGAGACTATTTGAGATGTCTTCAAGGAAAAGGTCAAGGGATTTGAAGGGACAGATAATGTGGCATGGGAGGTGCGGGGTGTGGAAGCCATTTCATTTCAGCAGCTACATATTGCTGCCACAGCTCAAAGAAAGGCTGGTCCCAAGTCATGATACCAGATGACTACCAGTGTTTGGTATAAGTGACTGTCCTCAGACTGTATCAGTAGCCTTTAGACCGCAGAATACTTCTGTCTGGAGGGCATGTGAACACTTGCAGGAACACAGATAGTTTTAGGGTAATTCAATTTCCAGAATCTCCCAGGGATGCACTTCACCGAAACAGATGTGTCTGAGTAATGTTAAGAAGTTAAGTTAATGCTTTTTCTCTCAATTGTCCTTTCTCACAATCGTCTTTCCCCTCCTTCACTCCCACCCACACTGAAACTTTTTCTTTTTTTTAAGATTTTATTTATTCATCTGTCAGGCGGTGGGGGAGAGCCCAAGCAGGGGGAGCGGGGCAGAGGGAGAGGAAGGCTCCCTGCTGAGCAAGGAGCCCAATGTAGGACTCAATTCCCGGACCCTGCCAACATGACAAGCACCGAAGGCGGATGCTTAACCGACTGAGCCATTCAGGCATCCCCCCTTCCTTTTTTCAAAGACTTATTTATTTATTTGAAAGAAAGAGAGAGAGAGAGAGAGAGCCTGAGTGGGGTAAGGGGAGAAGTAGACCCCTGCTGAACATGGAGCCCAACTTGGGCCTTGATACCAGGACCCTGAGATCATGATCTGACTTCAGTCAGATGCTTAAGCAACTGAGCCACCTAGGCGCCTCCTGAAACTTTTTCTGGGATATAAAACCTTCCTAATTAATAAGAAAACTTAAAAGAATGATATTTTTCAGTCTTTTAAAATCAAGACATTGTTATGTAAGGATTATCTTTACTCTTTTTTTTTTTTTAAAGATTTTCATTTATTTATTTGACAGAGAGAGAGAGAGATCACAAGTGGGCAGAGAGGCAGGCAGAGAAGGAGAGGGGGAAGCAGGCCCCCACCTGAGCAGAGAGCCTGATGCGGGGCTCAATCCCAAGACCCTGAGATCATGACCTGAGCTGAAAGCAGAGACTTAACCCACTGAGCCACCCAGGCACCCTGCTTTCCCGTTTTTTAAACTAATTACACCTGTGTCTCTAATGCAGATGCATGAAATGAAATGTATTTGGTCCATTAAGTTTCTTTATACCTTTTTGGGCTTTTTTGTCAGGTTGGCTCATAACTATGATTTCACCTATTATTTGAGCACCTTCTGGTCTAATCTGCTGTGTCGGGGGTTTGAGCCGCATGTCTGGGACCTCTGCAGCACAACAGTAATGGTCACAGATTGAGTTCTAAGAGGATATCTATTAACATAAGCTGTGAATTTCAAGTAGGTATTATATTACTGTCATCTTTAATTGGGCAAGGACAAATCCTAGGAGACACATATAAAAAAAGGAGCAATTGTTACCCTAGAAAAGGACCAGAAAAAAATTAATGCTTAATGGATACTACTATTTGGTGGTGTGATAACAACTGGGAGGAATCAAAGTAGCTGCATGAACCCCAAATTGTCAACTTTTAAAGACGCTCAAGAATAAGAGTATTTCAGGGCGTCTGGGTGGTTCAGTGGGTTGAGCCTCTGCCTTCAGCTCAGGTCATAATCTCAGGTCCTCGGCTTGAGTCCTGCATCTGGCTCTCTGCTCCTCAGGGAGCCTGCTTCCCCCTCCCTCTCTCTGCCTGCCTCTCTGCCTACTTGTGATCTCTCTCTCTGTCAAATAAATAAATAAAATCTTTAAAAAAGAAAAGAATAAGAGTATTTCAGCTAATTTTTCAGAACTCCTTTGGTTAGGTACAAAACAATGCACAGTTAAGTGTATGGTCTCTGGAGTCAGAACGCCTGGGTCCAAAGCCTAGGTTCACCACTAAGTACCTATGTGCCCCGGGCCAGCTACTTAGCTCCTGTGTCACGTTCCACATCCCTACACCAGAAATAACAGTAGTTACTTCTTTTTTTTTTTTTTTTTTTATTTTTTCCCAATTTATTTATTTTCAGAAAAACAGTATTCATTATTTTTTCACCACACCCAGTGCTCCATGCAAGCTGTGCCTTCTTGATAGGATTGCGAGCATTAAATGAGATAATCATTGTTAGTTACTTTAGTGTCGGATACATATTAAAAACTTCAGAAATGCCAGCTAGTTTTTTACATAGTTTTTACTATGAGTAAAAAGCTTGTTGGAGCCATTACATATTTTGAAAGTAACATATGAGATAGTGTAATTCTCATTAGTCTGCATTAATGGAGGGAAGGAGAGGTGTTGACAATGCACATAACCAGAAATTGAATAAAAGACCCATCAGCTCATCTTTCCATCATTTCTGGAAATTATCATCAATTTTTAAAAAATACTTTTCTCTTTTGTAGCATTTCACTTTTTTATGAGCATCTCTTTTATGAAAAACACAGAAAGCAATAAACATAAAAAAGCAGTTCATCCCTAAAGCTGAAACAACGCTTCTCTCGTTTGCCAATACCACCACTAACTCTTTCATACTCCCATGAATCCTCTGAAATTATATACATTTAGAAATGAATGGTGGATTCATTCCTATTCCATGGTCACTTAATGTGCATATGAACACCCTTTTGAAGAGGAAAACAGTGAAAGATCTGTAAAATACAGCCAAGCAGTTTTAGGATTTAAATTCAAAGTGAAAAGACATGCGTGCTGTAGTAAATTAATAGTAAAACCAAGAGTTCATTTATTAGCAATAGTTTCCGAGTATGCCTTGGTAGAATTATTGCTCAGTAGTTTTGTTTTATAATCTGAAGAGGGCATTAAGGATATTTTAGTCCTGCTAAGTTGTTATTTTAATTTTAGAAAAGCAAAAATCCCTTGTATTTCCAAACCACAGAAAATATTGCACATGGGTATGCATATACACACACTTTTTAAAGCCATGCCACAAATTACTTTCAACTGTAAAACCCAAGAAACGATTAGATTAAAAAAAATCCATATGAGTAAGAAGGAAAATTAGATTTGGAAATCCCAGTTGGAATTTTAGCTGCTTTAGAGCCACTCTAGTCCTTGGTTGGGCACTGGGTTTATAAATATAGATACTGAATACAGTCTTTCTATGGAAAGATATTGTTCATTGAATTATTATACTTCAGATAGACATTGCATTCTAGTTTTCAGCTAGACGTCCTTTTTAAGGTAGATGGATAATTATTCTCATTTAGTAAATATGCAGAAAGACATGAGAGAGAATTGAAATGGCATGATGTGATGTGATACATTTTGTTAAAATGCTGTTAGAATCAAAGATAACTGGCACTGATCTTCGAACAAAAGGGAATTTACCTCTTACGAGTGATACTGAAGTTCTTAAAATGTACATGATGCCAAAGCTCCAAGGCTGTGGTTTCACAGCAGATTGGAAACAGAGGCCCACAATATATCGGAGTATCAGAATTCTAATAGAAGTGGAGAAGGCAGCCTGCCTGGCTCAAATCCTGAGTGAACCCCATTCTAGATAAGCAAGGTATTGAAACCCTCCACTCCAGTACGAAGGAACACATCTAACTGTACTGTATGACCAAAAGTCTAGAGAAGCTGTTGGCAAACTATGGCTGTGGGTTATATCTGGCCCATTGTCTGTTTTTGTAAATAAGGTTTTATTGGAACACAGCCATTCCCATTCATTCGCATGTATTTTATGGCTGATTTTGTGCTATAATGACAGAGTTGAGTCTTTATACCAGAGATTGTATGGCCTGTAAAGTCTAAAATATTTACTATCTTGTTGGTACAGAAAAAGTCTGATAACCCCCAGGAAGGTTTTACTTTCTGTGGGTTAGGTCAAAGTTTAGTCCTAACGTAGGGCTAGGTGCTGCTAGAGCAAGGAACCAAGCAAGGCAATGGTGTTCCCAGCTTCTTATCACAGTATAAATACTTCAGGAAGGGATATTGTATTATTGCTTAACATTTCACATGGGATGAGCTTACTGTATCACACTGTGTTAGTGGTTAATATAATGCAAGGGGTAAAAGGTGAGATGACTGGTGAAGTCATAAGGACATTTGCGTGTGTGTGTGTGTGTGTATGTTATTTATATGTGGAGGGCAGAAGTGTGTAGATGGGGACCTGTGTGTGTGGGAGGGGGAGTTGTTGGGACGAATGCTTAAAAAAAGAAAGAGGTAAGGAAGATAAGGTTGCTGGACAGTCTTTCCCTCCTCTACGATATTGCTTCAGGTTGATTCATTCCATCAAGTTTTAAACATAGTTTGGTTTCGGAGGCAATACACCATCCTCCTAGTATGCCAGCTGAAATTTCCAATGAGACAAATAAGCAAAACTTCAGAAAACAGTCCTTCTAATTAACTAGGTCAATGACCAGTTTGTACGGATAAAATGGAAGGAGTATTTTTACCAATTTTATTTTAAAAAGAATGGTAAAAATGTGCTCAGAAAGAAACAACGCACGGTTCCAAAAACAAGTGTTTTCATTAAAAATCTTAAAAACACTGTCTCTAAAATTCTGGGAACATGAATTATAAAAACCTCCTTTTAATGTTTTCCCATTTCAAATAATCAAGATCTTATAAAATGATTGATTTTGACATTTTCAGCATATTAAAGGTGAGAAAAAAAATGAATAAATAACAAATACAGAAATCAACATCTACAGAGATACAAGCCTACCTCCGTATTGAAAGGAGTTGCCAAGCATTGCTTTCTTTTGATTTGCAGAAAAATTAAATTGAAAGTAGTTTGGGAGACTAACTTTAATCTAACAGTTTAGATTTATTTAACCTTTTGTCTGCTAGAAAAGCATACACATATGCTGAATCCATAGAATTGCTTTTACCACCAGAATTAGCAACAGGAAGATAGGTAGGTTTGACTTCTCAGCACTGTTTTTTTTTTTTTTTATTCTTTTTACATTTTGTATGTTAATGTGCCCTTTAATTCTTTCCAATTTTCATTTACAGAGGAATACATTTGTTTTAGAAAGAGACTTAGCCTAACTTGAAATCTTTCTAAAATAATTTCTCCAAATTAGCTGATTTAGGAAGAGATGTGAAGGGTACTATTACATCAACTTTCAAGATGATTGCTTTAGTAAAAAGCAAATTAAAGGTGATCTAGTGTAAGTTTATTGCCTTTTTAAAAACTTACGTTTGTTCCATTTTGTATATAACAAAGGGTGAACATTCTGCTTTAGAATTTAAATCCTCTGGTTTAATGTTTTTGCTTACAAAGAGGGAAAAGAACTAATTGTAAGAACACTTACCTGGAGTAACTTTTCAATCTCAACAATCGGTAATGTCCCTGAAAACTAAGAATAAATAGTAATGAAAATTATAATCACGAAATGCATTTCCTGCAATGTCTACAGTGAGGATAGTATTCAGAAATTATAAAGAAATCCTAAAAACAGGCAATCAATAGGAAAAAGTAATAAAACCAATAGATATTTTCATTGAGCTAAGATTTAGAGAAGCTAGTTCACTGAACAAGAACCCAATAACCATGGAACATTTCAGAGGATGCTCATCCTTATCAATAATAAAAAGCAGGATACTATTTTATACCCCTAAAATGCTTTTTATTGCAGTGAGAAAGTAACTCACATTTCTGGTGACGATATATGTATGTAGTTACTTTGGAGAGTTTGGGGGCAGTTTCTAATAAAGATGAATCTGTACAAACTAGATGGCCACCCTGGCTGTGAATTGGAGACCCCTGGGCATATGCACGACAGACAGGTCTTAGAGTACAAATGACAGCATTATATGAATATATGAGCAAAATACTGGAAACAAGCAGATGTCCAACAGGAGGGAATAGGAAATTAACTGATAAAATATTTACATATTTGTGTACTATGTAACAGTGTGAAGTGAATGAATTAGATCTATATAGATCAAATTAGGAGATCTCCAAAACAATGTTGAGTTTAAAAAGCAAATTGCATAGATATATGCCTGTCTGAGAACTGAACAGGGAATAGAGTTTTGAAGGACTAAATCTGAGTAAATAAATTAAAATATTTACAAGTAGTATTTATTTTAACGATTCTGAAACATATGTGACAAATTTTAACCTTTTTTTTTTTTAAAGATTTTTATTTATTTATTTGACAGACAAAGATCACAAGTAGGCAGAGAGTCAGGCAGAAAGAGAGGGGAGGAAGCAGGCTCCCTGCAGAGCAAAAAGCCTGATGCGGAGCTCGATGCGGGGCTCGATGTGGGGCTCGATCCCAGGACCATGGGATCATGACCTGAGCCAAAGGTAGAGGCTTTAACCCACTGAGCCACCCAGGCACCCCAAATTTTAACCTTTTTAAGCTGGGTGGTGGATACTCAAATTCTTCTAAAATTACTTTTTGTGATTATGTATTTTAAAAATAATATCCAAAACAAAGTGCAATGTACTCTGAAAGCATAATTTATAAAATTGAAAATTTTTTTTCAAGGAAAAATACAAGTCTTCATTTGAGTCCTATTTATTTTTCATTTTAATAAATGTAACAGCTGCCGGGGTGGCTCAGTGGGTTAAGTGTCTGCTTTCGGCTCAGGTCATGATCGCAGCGTCCTGGCATTGAGCCTCCTCCCTCCGCCCCTCACCCCACTCATGCTCTCTCTCACTCTCAGATAAATAAATAAAATCTTAAGAAAAAGCTTGAAGACAATTTGAATTTAAAAAAGTAAATAAATTTAAGAGGCTTGTTTGTATGCTTAAGATCACTTGCTTATGAAGTAAGATGACCTCATTGTGCAGTGCTTTTTTTCTTTGGCTGATATTGAAATTAAACGATCTTCAGGAAACCCTACTTGATTAAAAAGGGTTGAGAAGGCAAAAAATAACTAGCTAAAAAACTGTAAGTACGGGAGAGGTGTCCATCTGAACCTTGAATGGGGAACTAAAACTTAGGAGCCTACAGAGTAAACAAACATCCAACATAGCAGTCTGGGGGCAGTTAATGTTGTAGTAAACAAGTCTATGTCCCTGTGCAGTACCTGAGAAAGTCCTTGAATTAGAGCAGAGAACTATAAATCATGTTCCTAATGGTGACACTGAGTCATTCAAAGAAGCTAAATTATGCCTAAGGAAATTCTCTTAAAGGAAAGGAAAAACTAATATATTTCGTAAGGAGTTCCATGAAATCATTTTAAGACATTCGTACATAAAAGTCCCTTGCCCTCATAGTAGTTGTATTCTAGAAGCTTTAGAGAATACACAAAAGGCCATAAAAGATGTGAGACAGTTTTTCTGAAAACCCAGACTGTGCTTCTATGAGAATCTGGGCTCTGAGTAGTGAAAAAGAGGAAAGCATCCATGTTGGGGCAAGAAATGGACTAAAATTTAGTATGAGATAATATTAGTAAGTAACTGATATTTGAGCAAATGCGATGTGCAAAGCACTACAGTAGGTGTTCTATGTATTGTTTTTCTATTCAAAGAATTCGTTCTTTGTTTCTGCCCCTAGTGGGTTCTCTGTGATAAATATAGATGTCACACCACCCCCATCTCACACAACCTCCTTGGCAACACATTTACACAGCTACTCTGAACTATATAGAAGATCGAAGTTGTAAACAGATAAAACAAGCACCCCCAAATCTAACACTCAAGCTAAATGTCTAAAATAGCTCCATCAGGCCATTATCACACAGCTGGGTGACATGCATCAGCACATGATACTAATTTGCATGTAGTCACTAATTGAGCCCAGCATAATACACAGTGGAGATAGACACACTGGGAAAATTTATGTGCACAGACCTCTGTTCATTCTGAGATCTTCAGATTATGAATTAGATTTCCATTGCAAGTAACAAGTTGATTGTCTCCGTTGGTCTTTGTTGTTCAAGTTTAGTATATAATCCATTAAGTGTGTGTATGCCTTTTTTTTTTTCACAACTGCTGTGAACTAAAATTTTAAAAAAATTATTTTGAATCACAAGCATGTGGAAGTCCTGAAGTACCCTTATTAGTTAAGGAAACACTGGTTCAGGCCAAGAAAATTGAGGCTGGAAGCATGGGCTCTGAACTAATTTAAGGGAAACACTTCCTCTATGTCTGCATTTTGTAGGCTCTTCTTTTCAGCCAGTTTTTTTTTTTTTTCCCCTTCCCATGTGTCGCTTTATTCTTCTGTGTATCTAAGTTTTTATCTGTATCCCCAAGTTGGCACTGATTTGATGAACATCTTGAATATTCTTCAGTCAAGCCCAAACTTGCTTCAATATTGTATGATGTATAGCCCAATTTTGAGAAGCTTCTTCTTAACCATGCCGTGGATCTGATTTTCAGTCACTCACTCATATAACTGACTCATGGTACTAAAGCCCTTTCAACTAGATAAGACACACTCATATCAACAGGGTAAGCCCAATAATAAACTTTTTATTAATCTTATTCACAGTATCTGAATTCTGAAATCATCTTAATGCAGTGTAATGAACTAGACTAGGGAATAAAAACTTGAGGTTGATTTCTCTTTAATAGACCTACCATCCTATAGTACTATCTGATTTACCAGGCCATTTCCAGCTGAAAGAGAAAAGCAGCCCTTGATCTTCAGGAGCTGGCCTGGCACTATTAGCTAGACCTTGGTGTTGCTGTGACTTGACCTGGTGCTCATCCCTACGTCTTGATGTTCTCTTGTTGGACATACCAGTTCCAGAGAGCATCAAATCAGGCAGGCCATTCTGTGAATATGATGGGAGAAGACAAAAACCAAGACTACTCTGTGATCATGTCTAAATACAGGCAAAGTATGAATGCTGTCCTAACCACAAAAATGACCAGACATTGCCTTCTGGCTAATATGAGTGATTGCTGATTTTTTTTTTTTCCTAATTATAACCTTAGCCTCACTCTAGTTTGCTTTCCTGGGAGATAAGGTTTATTAGCAATGTCATATTAGAGATATCTAATTGTAAAGTTGTTTCCAGTTTTTGATAAAACCCAATCAATAACAAATCCCCACTGCCTTGGAATACTTTCAGGTCATCCAGAGATCAAATCCTATAATAAATTCTTTCTTTAAACACTGCTTTTGGGGATGCACACTGTTTTTCATGGCATTCATTCTTCTTTGCTGCTACAACTCTCAGCTTGTCTCTTTCAGTGGCCTTTGACTGGAGGACACTGATACAATCCTAGGTCTCTCCAGCTTAGTGAATCAGAACATCGACTCACTATGCCTGATTTCTTCTTACCCTCCTGATTTAATCTAAACCTGATTCTAGCACTGCCTTAGCCACAGATCACCTCATGAATCTTTCATCTGCTTTGATTTCTCTCCAAGCTGAGTCCACTTGTACCCAACTCCTACTGACACTTTTACTAAGACCCTAGACTATCAGCTTGATTTCCCTGTTTGTTTTTCTATATATGTCAGATATATAGGAAAGCCCTTACTAACATCAGTTAAATAAAGATTATTTCTGTGAGTCAAGATAGATTAGGCAACTTCGAACCTCTTTTTCTACTCTCAGCCTGGATATGTCTCTGAGCCTCATTTAATTGTACCCAAAAATATACATAATCTTATGGCCAAGCTAATGAAAATAAATGAGGCCAAATTGCATTTCCTTTTTTAAGTAGTGAAGAGGGAGAAACCTCTACTAATTTCATTTGGAGCTATGTGGAAAAAGCATGGTTTTAGGTAAGTACAAAGTCCACTCACCATGATTGAGATTTAATCTATCCTATTTGACTGGCTCATATTCACTTACAAGTTTTCATTAATTTGCTACTCTTACCTTAAATTTTGGTATTCCAGTAAATATTACTGCAAAAGAAAGGGAAGATATGCATGCATGCATGCATGTATGATAAAATTTTGCTCTGAATAATACATAAGTTGTCATTTGCATATTGCTCAATTAAGGAAAAATGGTGGCAAAGTAGGAAGAGGACTGGAAAAAGTATGACTTTTGTCATGTCATGTCTTTTTGTCTCAACTCTATCACTGAGTTGACTAAATGGCTCCAATTTTTAGTTTGGTCATCTTTCAAATGAGATAACTGGCAAGATTTCTAAACTGCTATAATTTTATTTAACTAACATTCTATAAACAATTTGCACAACTCACCACTAGGAAGATCAGAGTTAATTAATGGCATATATAACTTTCAGTTTACTTGTATATGACTCAATATTTGGTAAGTGTTCTTTTGGTAGTTCCTCTCCCTAAGGTTGAGGGCTGCAAATAAATATATGCATCCAGCAAACAGGAGACTGGGACATTTTAAGGAATTGCTTAAAGTCCAAATGATAGGATAATGTTTTTAATTAGGAATCTCATTTCCCAATATATTTATTTTTTCCTATCCATATTTAGATACTTGCCATCTCTTAAAATTTGCATTATAAATGTGTGTGTGTGTGTGTGTATGTGTGTGTGTGTGTGTGTGGTGAGGGTTCCTTCCCGCTATGAATTTCTGTGGAAACTAGTACTCTGCACCTGGGAAATCAACTATAGTTAAAATACAAAATCAGATCCTGGGAAACAATCTAGTCTGCCAATTTCAGTTTATAGGAAGGAGAGTGAAGGAATTGCTGAGAGAGCTGGGAAAACTTGGTTGCCTTGCAAAGCTCTTAAGAAAGGTCAGATAGGCCTCTCCAATGATTTAGGATTAAGTGGAGACACAGAATATCCCCACAGAATTTTTCTCACTTCAATTAGGATGTAAATTACAGAAGTTAAGTCACAGCAAAAATCTTGTCATGTGTTCCGTGCCCTTTTCTCCAGGATCCCCTGAAGGTCTGACCAAGACGCAGAAAATTAAATTAGGTAGTGAAAATTTAAAAAATAACTTAGGACATCTTGATAAGTTTATCCTTGTTTTCAATGAGAGCAACTGCCCAATTTCTATTGTTAAATATTTCAAAATTGAGAATATTAAACTAGACTCCTGGGAAATTAAGCTGATCAGCTGGATGAGATACTGTATATTCTGTAGTTCTCCTTCTTTCCTCAAAAACTAATTGTTAAATTTTCTATAATGGCATCTTTTTAGTAATGTGTGCAGGAAGTAGAAACAGTATGAGAGGTAAAGGTGAAGGAGCAGAAAAAGAGAAGATATAATTAACAATTTAGGAATGAAATATGGACTATCAAGATAATAAGAGAATTCTACAACTGTATATCAGTTTGACAACTTAGATGACAATGGGTCACGTCATGGGATGCCGGTGGTTAATCGGTTAAGCATCCTACTCATGGTTTTGGCTCAGGTTGATCTCAGGATCGTGACATCGAGCCCCATGTCAGGCTCCACATTGGGTGTAGAGTATGCTTAAGATTCTCTCTCTCTCTCTCTCCTTCTTCCTCTGCCTCTCCCATTTGTGCTCTCTCTCTCTTTCTCTAAAATAAATAAATCTTAAAAAAAAAAAAGGGAAATGGATCAAGTCCTCAAAAACACAAACCACCACAACTCAATATAAAATAGATGATTTGGATAATTCTATAACTTAGGGAAATTGAGTTCATCATTTTGAAACTTCTTCTTTTTTTTTTTAAAGATTTTATTTATTTATTTGACAGAGAGAGATCACAAGTAGACAGAGAGGCAGGCAGAGAGAGAGAGGAGGAAGCAGGCTCCCTGCCGAGCAGAGAGCCCGATGTGGGACTCGATCCCAGGACCCTGAGATCATGACCTGAGCCGAAGGCAGTGGCTTAACCCACTGAGCCACCCAGGCACCCCATTTTGAAACTTCTTATAATAAAATATCTAGGCCCAAATGGTTTCTGGAGAGAATTGTTCCGAATATTTCACGAGTAATTGACATCAGTTCTACACAATCTCTTCCACAAAACAGTAAGATGGAACACTTTTCAAATCATTTTATGAAGCTAATATTATCCTGATACCAAAACCAGATGAAGACAGCACAAGAAGAAAATTATAAAGTGAATATTCTCATGAATATAAATGCAAAAATCCTTTACTAAATATTTGCAAATAAGATATAGCAACATACAAAAGAGAATTATATACCATGACCAGGTGGAGTTAATTCTAGAGATGCAAGGTTGCTTCAATATTTGAAAATCAGTTAATATGATCTATCATATAACCATGCTAAAGAAGAAAAATCACATGATTATATCAATCAATGCAGATAATGCCTGTGACAAAATTCAACATTCTTTCAGGTTAAAAACTCAGATAGGAATAAATAGGAAAAATATGCTCAACTCGATAAAGAGCTTCTATAAAAACCTCTAGTCAACTTTATATTTATAATGATAAAAGACTCAATGCTTTCTCCTTAAGATCAGGAACAAAATAATAATGTCCATTCTCACCACTCTTATTCAAAAGTACTAGAGATTCTTGTTAGAACTTGATAAATAACTCTTTAAGGTTATTTCTTTATTTTCTTTATCAAGAGTACTCTGTACTCTTGATAGAGTAATTCATCAATGAAATGAAAAATAAAAAGGCATGTGGATGAGAAATGAATAAAAATTATTCTTATTTGCAGATTACATCATTTTGTCTATATAGAAAATTCTAAGAAATTTACAACTCTTAAAACTAATAAGTTAGTTCAATAATGGCATAGGCTACATGATACATAATAAAAGCCAATTGCATTTGTATATATTAGCAATGATCACATGAACATGAACATGAACTGAAATTGAAAATAATACCATTTACAAAGAATGGTAATATTTAGGGATAAATATAACAAAACATGTACAAGACTTACATAATGGAAATATACAATGCTGGTGAGAGAAACCAAAGAAGATTAAAAAAATTGAAGGGATACCATGTTCACAGATTAGAAGACTCAATGTAGTAAAATGTCAATTTTTACTTATACGCAGTATCAAATTGATACAGGTTTAACACAATTTCTATCAAAACTCAGAAATGCTTTTTATATATATATTTAATGTAAACACAAACCACCACCAAGGTTTTTGGTTTTTTTTTTTTAAAGAGTTTATTTATTTATGTGACAGACAGAGATTACAAGTAGGCAGAGAGGCAAGCAGAGAGAGAGGTAGGGAAGCTTCCTATCTCCCTGCTGAGCAGAGAGCCTGATGCGGGGCTCGATCCCAGGACCCCGAGACCATGACCTGAGCCGAAGACAGAGGCTTTAACCCACTGAGCCACCCAGGTGCCCCTATATAAACAAGGTTGTTATAAAACATGAGAAGGTGGATTCCTTTCTCACATTGAGGTCCTTCATCCATTTTGAGTCTATTTTTGTGTGTGGTGTAAGGAAATGGTCCAATTTCATTTTTCTGCATGTGGCTATCCAATTTTCCCAACACCATTTATTGAAGAGGCTGTCTTTTTTCCATTGGACATTCTTTCCTGCTTTGTTGAAGATTAGTTGACCATAGAGTTGAGGGTCTATTTCTGGGCTCTCTATTCTGTTCCATTGATCTATGTGTCTGTTTTTGTGCCAGTACCATGCTGTCTTGATGATGACAGCTTTGTAATAGAGCTTGAAGTCCGGAATTGTGATGCCACCAACTTTGGCTTTCTTTTTCAATATCCCTTTGGCTATTCGAGGTCTCTTCTGGTTCCATATAAATTTTAAAATTATTTGTTCCATTTCTTTGAAAAAGATGGATGGTACTTTGATAGGAATTGCATTAAATGTGTAGATTGCTTTAGGTAGCATAGACATTTTCACAATATTTATTCTTCCAATCCAGGAGCATGGAACATTTTTCCATTTCTTTGTGTCTTCCTCAATTTCTTTCATGAGTACTTTATAGATTTCTGAGTATAGATTCTTAGCCTCTTTGGTTAGGTTTATTCCTAGGTATCTTATGGTTTGGGGTGCAATTGTAAATAAAATCCTTGAGGAGAACACAGGCAGCAACCTCTTCGACCTCAGCCGCAGCAACATCTTCCTAGGAACATCGCCAAAGGCAAGGGAAGCAAGGGCAAAAATGAACTATTGGATTTTATCAAGATCAAAAGCTTTTGCACAGCAAAGGAAACAGTTAACAAAACCAAAAGACAACTGACAGAATGGGAGAAGATATTTGCAAACGACATATCAGATAAAGGACTAGTGTCCAAAATCTATAAAGAACTTAGCAAACTCAACACCCAAAGAACAAATAATCCAATCAAGAAATGGGAAGAGGACATGAACAGACATTTCTGCAAAGAAGACATCCAGATGGCCAACAGACACATGAAAAAGTGCTCCATATCACTCGGCATCAGGGAAATACAAATCAAAACCACAATGAGATATCACCTCACACCAGTCAGAATGGCTAAAATCAACAAGTCAGGAAATGACAGATGCTGGCGAGGATGCGGAGAAAGGGGAACCCTCTTACACTGTTGGTGGGAATGCAAGCTGGTGCAACCACTCTGGAAAACAGCATGGAGGTTCCTCAAAATGTTGAAAATAGAACTGCCCTACGACCCAGCAACTGCACTACTGGGTATTTACCCTAAAGATACAAACGTAGTGATCTGAAGGGGCATGTGCACCTGAATGTTTATAGCAGCAATGTCCACAATAGCCAAATTATGGAAAGAACCTAGATGTCCATCAACAGATGAATGGATCAAGAAGATGTGGTATATATACACAATGGAATACTATGCAGCCACCAAAAGAAACGAAATCTTGCCATTTGTGACAAGGTGGATGGAACTAGAGCATATCATGCTTAGCGAAATAAGTCAAGCGGAGAAAGACAACTATTATATGATCTCCCTGATATGAGGAAGTGGTGATGCAACATGGGGGATTAAGTGGGTAGGAGAAGAATAAATGAAACAAGATGGGATTGGGAGGGAGACAAACCATAAGTGACTCTTAATCTCACAAAACAAACTGAGGGTTGCTGGGGGGAGGGGGATTGGGAGAAGGGGGGTGGAGTTATGGACATTGGGAGGGTATGTGCTTTGGTGAGTGCTGTGAAGTGTGTAAACCTGGTGATTCACAGACCTGTACCCCTGGGGATAAAAATATATGTTTATAATAAATAAGAAATTAAAAAAAATGAGAAGGTGAAGTAACTAGAATGACCAAAATGATTCTGAAAAAAGATGAATAAAGTAAAAAGAATCAGTCTAATCAATTTTGAGGCTTACTATATAGTTACAATAATCAAACCCATATGATGGTAGCAGATGTATAAATACATAGGGGCTTCTGGGTGGCTCAGTCATTAAGTGTCTGCCTTTGGCTCAGGTCATGATCCCAGGGTCCTGGGATGGAGCCCCACATCGGGCTCCCTGCTCCACAGGAAAGCCTTCTTTTCCCTCTCCCACTCCCTCTGCTTGTGTTCCCTCTCTCTCTGTCTCTCTGTCAAATAAATAAATAAAATCTTTTAAAAAAAAGAGCCTAGTGAGAGAGGAAAGGAATTGCCACCTTTCCTGTTGTCCTGGGAAGGAATTGCGCCTGGATGTGGAGGGTAATATGAGGGATCCTTGTGATGGAAATAGAAGAAGAAGGAACAGTGTTTTTCATAACTGCAAAAATGTCAGCATCTTATTTATGATCTTTAATGGTCATTTAATAAGATGTTATCTTTGAGAGAAAATTGGATACAGAGTATATGGGACATCTATGTGTTACTTTTCTTTTTTTTAAGATTCTATTTATTTATTTGACAGAGAGAGATCACAAGTAGGCAGAGAGAGAGAGAGAGGAGGAAGCAGGCTCCCTGCTGAGCAGAGAGCCCGATGCGGGGCTCGATCCCAGGACCCTGAGATCATGACCCGAGCCGAAGGCAGCGGCCTAACCCACTGAGCCACCCAGGCGCCCCCTCTGTATTACTTTTGACCTGCCTGGAAACCTACAATTTCTTAAAATAAAATATTTAATTAAAAACAAAACAAAGCAAATTTAGGTAATTTTGGTAATTTTCTCCTTGTTTTCAATAGGAACAACTAGATAGTTCCCATTATTTACATATTTCAAAAGTAAGAATGTTAAAGAGAACTCCTAGAGAATCAAGCAAAACATCAGCTGAATCAGATATTGCAACATTTTGTATTTTCCTGATTTCCTCTGAAATTGTTTGTTAAATTGTCTATAACAACATCTTTTTAGAGGTATGCATAGGGAATAGAAACAAGTCTCAGTTCTTCCCAACAGCCTTTAATACACATAATTACAATAATTCAAAGAATCATTTTTCCTCCAAACATCAGAGTCTCATATTAAAAAGAATAAAATTCCTTCCATTTTATTTTAATTACAGAATAAACATGCTCTTTGCAGTAAGTTTAGGAAATAGTAAAAGTATAAAGAAGCAGAAGAATTTTTTTAAACTACCCATAATCTACTGTTTAGTATTTTTGTTTATTTCCTTCTTACCTCTGTTCCATGAATTTTTTATATAGTTAAAATCATGCTGTGCCTAAGATTTTCTTGCTTTGTTTTTTATTCAGAATTAGATAATAAATATTTTACTTTTTGTGTAATATTATCATATGCTTTTCTTACATTTTTCTTAGTCATTTTTCTAATTTAAGACAATTGATGTTTAAAAATTTTTTCACTAGTATAAATAATTCAGTTGAAACACTTTTCTACATAAATAACTCTTTAAGATTATTTCTTTATTTTCTTTCCAAATTTTAGCAGTGGAATTAATGGGACAAAGTATGTGACTGTTTTGGGGTTCTCAAAATACAATACTGTTTGCTTTAGTCAAATTCCTCTTATGATACTGAAAAACTTATTGATGGCATTTATGGAAATATTTTTAAAAATATTTTCTCAGGAAGCAGAGGAATACTAATAGGCATGATTACCTCTTCTATTCTTAGATTATCTCAGGATCTATTACCCTTTTTTTCAGAATAAAAGTTTTTTTTTTTTTTTCACTAATAAGAGAGAAAAAATCACCTTTGGAGTTTGTACTGGGTGGAGACTATATGAACTGATACACACCATCCACTTAAAACTTTTTGTAGTATGCTTTTCTGCACTATAGAAGCTAGTAAGGTAAAAAGCATATTTTATTTCCAAGATCCTCTTGCACTGATATTTCTGAAATATGCAAAATATATTTCATTAGTTAACTGTTTTTGAGCTAAATTTGGAAGGTAGAAATGAGATGGATACCATCTTTCCGATTGCGCTGGCTGTTGGAGCTGGCCTGCATGGTCTTGGAGATGTTGCATATTTCTTCAGCAACATTCCAGTGCTGTGTCCCTCACTTCCTATTTGCTGAAAGGACTTTGTGGCAGCAGTAGCTTCTTGATGACTATCCTGCAGCCACACAGTATGTTTTGAAGTCTCTACTTTTAGCTGTAGCCTCCTGATAACCAAAGTTGAACATATGTTAGACTATAAAGAAAGCCACAAAACTATAGAGGGCTGCAGTCATTCAGTTTGTTCTCAGAGTAAAGCAGAATTAAGTTACAAATCAATATCAAAGAGACAACTGGAAATCTTCAACTACGTTTAAACTGAACAACATACTAGTACATATTCCATGGCTCAAGAAGTTATAAAGGGGGCACCTTGGTGGCTTAGTTGGTTGGGCAGCTGCCTTTGGCTCAGGTCATGATCCCAGGGTCCTGGGATCGAGCCCCACATCAGACTCCTTGCTCAGCAGGGAGCCTGCTTCTCCCCTGCCTGCTGTTCCCCCTGCTTGTGCTTGCTCTCTTCCTCTCTGTCAAATAGATTTTTTTTAAAAAAAGCAATTATAACGAGTGTTAGTTATTTTATTTCTTAAAACTACTGTATACATCTTATTCTAAGATTCATTCTCCAGCAGTCTCTTTTTCTGAAGAATTCGTTTTGAATGGAAGGACAGTTTAAGCCAGACATATTGTACATATTAAATTAAGGTGTGTGACAAGTTTAACATCAAATTTCTTGCTTACTGAGAAGGAGCTGAATAAAATTTCAGCTTCTTGAAATAGTTCCAGGTTGGAAAGAAAATATTTTGAACTAAATTATTCTGAAAACATGGAATCAAAATTTATGGAATATAGTTAAAGTGATGCTCAGAGCAAACTTTAAAACCTGAAGTAGAAGTATGAGAAAATAAGAATGACTGAATATTAATGGTCTATGCTTCCCTCACACATCTCTAGGAAAAAAATGGAAAATCAAACCTAAAGAAAATTGAAAGAAAGAAATAATGAAATGCAAACCTAATAAAACAGAAAGCAAATGTGCCATAAAAACAATCACAAAGCCAAAACTTGATAAAACTGATTAAGAAAAAGAAGAAAGGGGTACGTGGGTGGCTTAGTCAGTTAAGCATCCAACTCTTGATTTCAGCTCAGGTCGTGATTTCAGGGTCCTGAGATGGAGCCCTGAGTTGGGCTCCATTCTGGGAGCCTGTTTAAGATTCTCTCTCTCCCTCTGACTTTTCCCTTTCCCCACCCCCTTGTGTATGTGCATGCATGCATGCTCTCTTTCAGAAAGAAAGAAAGAAATAAAGAAAGGGAGGAAGGGAGGAAGGGAGGGAGGAAAGAAAAAGAAAAAAAAGCACTACCAGGAAAAAGGGGAAGCAAAACTAAGGCGCGTACAGACTTTAAAAAAGAAAGGAAGAAGAAATTATAGATGCACTTACAAGGATAAATTTGAGAACTAGCTGAACAAATTTCTTGAAAAACAAATCTTATCAAAACTAGCAAAAAAGGGGGCGCCTGGGTGGCTCAGTGGGTTAAGCCGCTGCCTTCGGCTCGGGTCATGATCTCAGGGTCCTGGGATCGAGTCCCGCATTGGGCTCTCTGCTCAGCTGGGAGCCTGCTTCCTCCTCTCTCTCTGCCTGCCTCTCTGCCTACTTGTAATCTCTCTCTGTCAAATAAATAAATAAAAAATCTTTAAAAAAAAAACTAGCAAAAAAGAATAGGAAACTTGAGTAGTAGTATTTACTAAAGAAATTGAAGCTATAATTAAAAACAAAACCCAAGAAAATGCCAGTCTCTGGATGCTTTAACTGGTAAATTTGTCCAGATGTTGAAGAAAGAATAATACAAATCTCTCCAAGCTCTTCCAGAAAATACAAACAGAAGGAATATTTCCCAACTCATTTTATGAGGCTAGACAAGCCTTGATACTAAAATCTGACAATGGTTTTACGAGAAAAAGAATTATGGAACAATCTCTCTCATAAGTATTAATGCGAAAGTTCTAGATGAAATAACCGTGTAGGGAGACAATTCTCCATGGATCTCTCATGTTTGTACACATCATATGACAGAAATACTAGGAAGTTTTGTTCTGAATTAACTTTTTTGGAATGATTGTATAACAAATAGCCTTGGAAGATAAATGTCATATCTTTCTTGAGTAAAGGGCAGATTTCTTTACAACTTGGGAAGACAGAAATGTTGTGTCTCTAAGCTTTATTTAAAAAGGCCCTCATCTCTCTTGCATTTGACTCTTTCAGATGGAAGAAAGAGTATGCAATTAAGGGATGATTGGAAAAAAGATGAAATCTGTAGGTATCAGAATGGAGCACCTCTATTTTGGGCAGTGGTGGAAGAACAACAACTCTGGTAGCTGAGGCAAGAATGTCTTAGATTCTGGGAGGTATGGGATAGGAAGGAAGGATACTGATCTTTTACCTTTACTTTTCAAAGATTCCCCTGGTGCTTTTTTTTATCCCTGGTGCTTTTTCCTCTCCTAAACTTTGCAAGCATTTTAAATTTAACTGACAGCTGGGTGTGCCATCTCCTGCCCCACTAGCTTGATTACAACTTGACACCACCAGAAGTGATCACAGGTCCACTAAAAACAGCAGAAGAGGGGTGCCTGGGTGGCTAAGTGGGTTAAGCCTCTGCCTTCAGCTCAGGTCATGATCTCAATGTCCTGGGATCGAGCCCCACATCAGGCTCTCTGCTCAGCGGGGAACCTGCTTCCCCTTCTCTCTCTCTCTGCCTGCCTCTCTGCCTACTTGTGATCTCTGTCTGTCAAATAAATAAATAAAATCTAAGAATAAGAAAACCCAAGTTCAGTTAGTGCACATCAACTATACAAACAAACAAACAGCAGAAGATAGTGAACTGTGTACCTCTGCTGTGATAAATCTGTCAAGATTTTCAGATGTCTTCCCAATTCCCTCTCCTAGCCATGGCACAGTCATCTTGTGGATCAGACAAATCCACCTGATTGGTGGGGAGGACAAACAAGATAGGATGGACCAACTACCTTGGCAGTTTTCCAGAAACAAGGACTGTACTCAGTTGTTCAAAGTGAAGTGGGAATCCTAAGGTCTAACATCTGGCTGTGAGTGCCTCAACAACAATAAGCAACACTTTATTTCCAGAGGTACATGATGTTCTCCTAACAGCTATACTCATACGAAAGCCAGGCACTACTTGGTCTCCCTTCCCAAAACACAATGATGTACATTCTAGGAATGGTCATCAGGTGCCTTCAGATGTGGGGAGACACACTACTAGATCATGTATCCCTCATGTGATTATGGAGATCACTCTAATAAGGCTAGCCTTAGCTAATTGGGGAAGCCTCCTGCAGGCATATGTGAGTCAAATTTATGTGCACCCTTCTGGGCAGTTATCCCATGATGACAATCAAATATTTAAAATAAATGGTGTGAAATTTATGTCTGACTTTATAAAAAATAGTTAATGCTACTACATCGGCCCTAGAACCTCAACTCTTTAGCCAGGGGCTTTATGGATGATTGAATTGCCCTAGACCTTCTCCTTGCAGGCCAAGGCAAAGTGTATGTAATAGCAAAGCCATCATGTTGTATATGGATTAATGCCTGTAGTCGAGGGAATGGTTTAGTTCAGATATTTCAGGAGAAAGCCATCTAGATATCTAATGTAGACTCTGATGGTTTATGAAATATGTTTACTTAGCTGGGTCTGGGACTCTGAGGAACATGACTGAGGTACAAATTTAAGGGTGGCTTCATTCTGTTTGAAGTCCTATTAGGAGTATCCTTAATTAAATACTTAATTAGATAAATTGAGCAGATTTGGTCCAGCCTCTGTCAGATTAATCAGGGTGGTACTCATGGAAAAACTCATCAAAAGCCAAGAAGATATAGAAACAAGGGCTGAATAGTATGGGGAGACAATTCTCTATGGGTCTTTTGCATTTCTGTACATCTCCTGCCTGAAGCACCAGCTCACCAACTGCTTTTTTTTTTTTTTTGGCTTGTTTGACTCTGTTATGGACTGAATTGTATCCTCCAGAATTCATGGATTGAAGCCCTAACTTCCAATATGACTATTTGGAGATGAGGCCTTTAAGGAGACAGTATAGATTAAATGAGATCGGATGAGTGGGACTCTAATCTAATACAAGTGATGTCCTTACAAGAAGAGGAAAAGATGCCAGAGATTTCTCTCTTCTCCTTGCATATACATGGTAAAGGTCATGTGAGGACACAGCCATCTCCAAGCCAAAAAAGGAGTCTCACCAGACATAAATCCTGCTGGCACCTTGCTCTTAGATTTCTAGCCTCCAGAACTAGGAGAAATAAATTTGCTGTTTAAGCAACTCAAACTGTGGTGGTTGGTTATGGTAGCCCTCGAAGACTAATACAAACTGTCTTTTCCAGAAGACTGCAAACAGGCTATACAGGAAACAGCCTCTGAAAACAGAGATAACATCTCTTTTCAGAGCCAAGGACAACTCGCTTACTTCCCGTTATGAAAGATTTGGGTTCTCTAAATTCAGGGCTCCCTTTTGGTAATGGAACCCACTATATATGTCGGTTTCTGTGTGTTGTTTGACCTTCTTTGAATTGCCTCTGGGAACTGGGGCTCCAGGCACGGACATGAATGATGATACTCTGACTATTGTCATGAGTAAATAACTTGTTTGTTTTCTGTGACCCAGTCATCTCTTATCTTTTACCAGCACCCATGAAACTGTGACAGGCTCACATGTTAAGATTAGTAGGTTTAATAAGGTAAATTTCTCAGAGCCTTTGAAGTTCCTGGCAATTAACAAGTTCAATCCAGCAATATATTGAAGAGAGAATACATTACAACCAAGTGAGCTATATTACAGGAATGTAAGGGTAGTTTACCATTTAATATTCAACTAATGTACTTCATCACATTAAAGGAGAAAAGTAGGAAAAAAACCCATATGAAAATTGTGCTAGATACATAGAAGTGTTTGATGAAACTCAACATTGGTTCATGGTTAAAACTCATCCCCCCCACCCCCTGCCGCCAGCACACATCTCTTCCTAAACTGTAAATAGAAGAAAATCTCCTTAATTTGAGAATGATTATCTATGAAAACCTTAAATGAAAAATTAAACTTACTGATGCAATATCGAAAAGTTTTTTTCTAAGATTGTAATGAGACAAGGATCTGTCAGCTCTCATCAATTCTATGCAGCATTGTACTGAAGATACTGGCAGATGCAATCAAACAAAAAAAAAAAAGGAAGGAAAAAAGGAAAGAAGGTGCAAGGATCGGAAATGAATAAAGCTGTCATTATTTGCAGAAGACAAGATAATATTAGCAGAAATCCTGACAGAAGTCAAACTAATAGAATTATTAAATGAATTTTAGCAAAATTGCTGGGAACAAAGTCAATATACAAAAATAATGCAAATACAAAAAAAACTGCAACACACAGGAAATAAAAAAAATTTAAATGGTGCCACTGGCAATTGCCTTAAAATAATCAAATATCTGGGAGCCTCACTGATGAAAACAAAAAATTTAATGTGGGAGTAGAATCTCACCAGAATGTCTAAAATTAATAAGATATATTCCCAAGTGTTAGAAAGGGTATGGAAAAGCTAGAACTCCCAAATGCTGCCGGGTGGAGGATAAATTTGTACAGTTTTTTGGAATACTATTTGGAAGTGTCTCCCTAAAGCACAACAGTTCCATCCCTAAGTATAATACATGCAACAGAAAGGCATACGTATGTTCACAAGGAAATGCAGAAGCACGCTCATAGCAGCACTATTTGCACTGTCTCCAAAGTGGAAATTACCCAGATGCTTCTCAATAGTCAAATAAATAAATTGTGGTACACTCGCATAGACCAGGGCTTGGTAAAATTCTTTAAAGGGCCATAAGGTAAATATTTCAATTTTTGAAGGCAATACAGCCTCTGTCACAACACTACAACTCTGCCATTATAGCAGG